>NW_024081129.1:1035703-1468760 GCF_003009895.1 Hyaena hyaena | reverse complement strand
TGTGTGTGTGTGTGTGTGTGTGTGTGTGTGTAGAGATTTATTACAGGGAATTGATTCATATGATTGTGGAGGCTGAAAAGTCCCAAGATCTATAGTCGGAAAGATGGAGACCCAAGGGAGCCATTGGTATAGTTCCAGTCCAGAGTATAAAGGTCTTAGAAGCAGGACAGTCAGTGTTGTAATTGTAACATGAGTCCAAGTCCAAAGGCAGAAGGAGACCAATATCCCAGCTGGAAGACTGGCAGAAAGAGAATAGAATAGTTGTTACTAAGCCTTTTTGTCCAATTCAGGCATTTAGCAGATTGGATAAGGCCCACCCACACTGGGGAGAGCAGTCTGTTTTACTTGTCTACCAATTCATATGTTAATCTCATCCCAAAGCACCCTCACAGACACACCCAGAATAACATTTAACTAAATATATAGGCACCTTGTAGCCCAGTCAAGTTGAAACATAAAATTAGCCATCGTGGTTATACATATGATATTACTAGGATTATATATGATAATAGCCCCAAAGACCTTCACTTTATTTTAATGTGGTAGGCTGGTTTGGGATCATATTTATTCCTGTATTATATGTCATTTTTAATCAGTGTACTTTAGGGGTGCCTGGGTGGCTCATTTGGTTAAGTGGTTGCCTTTGGTTCTGGTCATGATCTCACGGTTCTTAAGTTAGAGCCTAGAGTCAGGTTCTGTGCTGACAGCTCCGAGCCTTGAGCCTGCATGGGATTCTGTGTCTCCCCCTCTCTCTGCCCCTCCCCAGCTTGCACTGTCTCTCTTTCTCTCAAAAATAAATAAACATAAAAAACATTTTAAAAAATCATTATACTTTATTCAATCTGCTATTGATATGCTTCTGATTGTTTCCTTTATTTTTATAATTAATAATTATATATGTTTTATAAATAATTTTATGAACAGTGCAGCCATGATCCTCCATGTTTCTGTTCTCTTTTTCATGCTTTAATTCTTCATGTTTGAGTTTCCCAAATCATCAGAAATTGATTTCTTGGGTCTGTAACACAGAGCCTGAGGAAGTAGAACTTCTTACAGAAGCGGCCGCAGCACAGGGCAAGGTGTGATGGAACACCATATTGTTTACAAACACAGTCCAGAAGAAAAGAGTAGGTAGAATCATGGCAAGAACTGGACTTTGTGTACTGAAAATAGGCTCTGTCGCTGAATAGAACAGTGATCTGGAAAATTTGCTTCGCTTCTCTGAATCTCAGTTTCGTCATCTGTAAAATGGGACAGTATTGCTTGCCCCACAGGGTTGTTGGAGGAATTTAAATCATAATAGAATATTGGTATATACAAGGGTATTCACTGACATAGTCAATTTTTCTTGCCTTTTTGCTCTATTTCCCAAAAAGTAATTGATATCAAAGCATTTAGATCACGGGTAGAGTAAGGTGGAAATGCTCCCTGTATGTACAGTCATATATTAGGACCAATAAGTTTTGAGCCGAATTATAGCCAGGCGCCTAGTATCTCTCTGTAAGCAGAATGTAAATCACTTTCCTTGAGATGTTTCTCTTTTGTTTGTCAGAATTCATTACCAGAGAGTTTCCAAAGTGCTGTCCACTATATCAGAGCCAGTAAGTGCATATATGGCTTTTTCAAGGAGGTAAACTGTGCAGACTCCAGCAAGATTTTAATAACTCTCTAAAATCATCGCTGCCAACATGGCTCCAGACTGGGGGAGGCACGGCCACATTAGCGCCTAGGAAGGGGCTGTCAGCGTTAAGTGGGTGACTGGTATTCAGTTGTATGCCTGTTTGTTGGTGGTGGACTCACTCTGATCGTGGGCATTATATTGAATGGTTAAACAAAAGATTATTTTTCCTTCCAATCTGACTGGAAAAAAAGAAAAGCATGTAGTTAATACTATGTTATGCCACTGGGGGACATGAATCCGGGAAACTGACACATTGAACTTTTAAACTCTGATTTTTTAAGCTTTTAATAACTGTTTTGTGAATGCGATTTCCAGGTCTGGAAATGGGGAAATGATTTGCTCACTCAGAAGTAAATGTGTTATTTCTTAAAACTGAAAAAGGATTGGAACTGTGTTTTCTCCATGCGGTTCCCCTGAAATTGGTAGAGTTCTCCTGCTAATCTGTGATGGTGGGAACTTCATTCATCGTTGTGTTTTGTCAAGTATATTTTGGGCTCTTTTGGGGAGTAGAGGTAGCGTTCCTGTGCGATCCTAAATGGTTAGTATTTCAACAGCAAAATCATGATATAGTTGATAGAATACTGGCCTGAGTCTTACGGACCAATCAGTGAAAGAATATTAACTGAGTGTTTACCACACGCCATGAGATAGTTAGATGGTAGAAGTATAATGGTAAGCAAAATATCCTTAAACCTGTGGCTATTCAAAACTAGAGTCTGTGATGAGAGAAATAAAGGAAACACACATATACACATCCATCCACATCCACATACAATATACACATACCCACGCACATGCATACACACATACACATCCATATACATGTACACCCATACCTACACATGCACACATGCCCACACATATTTATAGACATGCAACACATATGTACACACACATATGCACCTACACACATATATCCACACATATACATCCACACCCCCCACATATACATACATGCACAGTCACACATATGCACACATCCACACACATCCATGCACAAATACATACACAAATACACACATGCATATACATATACACATAAATATGCACATCCCCCCCCCCCCTAAGATGTTGTATAGTGCGGTGGAATTGACCAACTACTTGAAATTAGTAAAAGTTGGACTTGGATCCTAAATCTGTATCTTATTAGTTATGTCATCTTGGATACATCAATAAACCTGTGATTGTTTTCTGTTATAGGGAGAAATGTGACAATTAAAACTAAAATCCAGTTACATAAAGTACCTAGTCCCATTGATGGCAAAAATAAACCCTCAGTGCATTTAAATGATTAGTAATGATACTATGAAGTTATTGAGAAATACTCTGTAATATTGACTCCTTACTAAGTTGTGATTTATTTCATGTAATAGATAAAGGCCTGAAATTGGGGTAAAGCAAGTTCTATCTCTGCATGTGTGTGTGTGTTGGTAAATTCAATAGTACATTTTTTTATTGATTTACACTGTGATTTTAAGAATATTTATCTTTTTTACTGATTATTTGTGGCTTTTATCTTACCTCACCCTAATTTTTGACCTACCTCATTCTGCCTCCTGCCTAATTACCTACTATATAACAGCAGTTCATTGAGGTCAGGAGGTTTTCCTGAGAATAGAGAATTTTAATGTAATGCAAACCATCATTTTATACCCACAGATTTACTTAAAGCAGGGCACACCATTGTATTTTGTGAAGTTATTTTTCCTTCACTGTGAGTCATACTTAAAACTGTAACATTGAGGGGAACCCGAGCATCCGACTTTTGATTTTGGCTCAGATCATCGTCCCAAGGTCATGGGATCCATCTCTAAGTCAGGCTCCATGCTGAGAGTAGTGCCTGCTTATGATTCTCTCGTTATCTCTCTCATTCTGTCTCTCTCTCATTCTGTCTCTCCCCCTGCCCTGCCCACTCTCTCACTCTCCCTCTCTCTGAAATAAAAACAAAATAAAATTAAAGATTAAAAAAATTTAAAGCTGTGGCATTGAACATGAGAATATTGAATACATTTCTTAAAGTTTTTTTTTTTTTTGTTTAGCATGGTATCATTTATTTGAGGAATATAAAGTTTTGCTTTCGTCTCTAAGATGTTGTGATTTTTCTTTCAAAGATTTTACAAGCTATCCAAATATGGAACTGGGAGGTGGGGACTGTACATTGGAAAAACTTAAGCATATTTTTAATGGGAAAATGAAATCTGTCTGATATCTCCCCATATGAAGTATCAAGAAGACAGGTTTCTAGAGATTTGAAAAATACATTTTTAAAGATGGGAAAAAATACAGGTTAGGAAACAGTTTTATCTAAAATATTCTTTATATTAGATAAATTGAACATAATAATATATTTAACTACTTAGGGAATATAAATTTTTGGTTAATACATTCTTATTTAGTTATTTTTATTGACACATTAATCATTATATTAATGAAAGGGAATCCTCTATATTTACCTTTGCTACAAAATCTTTTCAATATGCATAATATATTTTTTGGTCTCAGGGAAATATGATAATTAATTGAGATAATTAAGGGCTTTTTTTCGATCCAAGGGTATTTTCATATTTAGGGGTTATCAGTCTTATCATCTATCTATTATACAGGAATCTAGAGTAACAATAAACTTCACACAAGATATTTATACTGTATATTCAAGAAGGTCAAATTAGCTAAATTCTTAGGTGTGTGATTACTAGTTTAAGTTACTAGGAGTGTCTCAGAGCACCTGAGTGACTCAGTCAGTTGTGCATCTGACTCTTGATTTCAGCTCAGGTCATGATCCCAGGGTCATGGGAAATAGCCCCAGGTTGGGTCCCCCAATAGGTGGGGAGCCTGCTTGGGATTTTTTTTTCACTCTCTCTGCCCCTCTCCCATGCTCTCATGCTCTCTCCTTTTCTAAAATTAAAAAAAAATATGTTAAAAAAAATAAAGGCTAGGAGTATCTTTATATATTTATGTATGTGTGTGTAATATCTGTATAATTCCAATAATATCTGAAAGCAAGATATTAAAGCTGTGGTGGCCTTAACTTTTTCAGTGAAAAGAGGAGATTGGTAAGGAAAGCCTTGGATCTTCAGCATAGGGCATTAGGGAATAAAATCATCAGCATCAAAGATTTTGTAAAGCACAGTTCAGTGTTAGAGTGTGCATCATTGCTTGAAAGGAGTTCTTCTCCCTTTTCTTGGACCTCCACAACCTTTCTATGAATCTTTATCACAACATGTGTGGCATTGCTGTAGCTGAGTGGTCCTTATTTGTGAACTCATCTGCCTACTGGATTCTGTACTGTTTGAAAGATATAATCTTTGTATTCATTTGCTGCCTGGTCCTAGAAATGTTTGATGTTAAAGTAGAGGATAGAGGATTTATGGTACATCATTATTATTTCTGTCATTGACCATTTGTCCATTCATTGTTTTATAGTCTCCCACCCAGAAAAGGAATTGTGAAGGTTAAGATGGACTGAGTAACAGGAAGCAATAGGTTCCTAACTGGAGAGTTGGAAGATTTGTTTAGGAAATTAATAAATGGAAAGAGGATGAGAAGAAAGAGAATGTTCCCTCTGAGAAATATTAGTACCTCTGTCCTTGTCCAGGATGCCATAATGGCTGGGTGTTTTCATCCCAGGGAATTTTGAGCACCCACAGTTGGCACCACATCCTGAGTTCATCATTGATTCCATAAATTCAGAGAATATTAGCAGGAAACATGAAAACTGTTCAGCATAGTTTGGTTTAGTTAGGAAATGGAGGTGCTGGGACCTTAATATAGCTGAAGTCAGATAGCTTCAGCTTGTGATAAGAGTCATCTCACATGGTCCTACAAAAGATACCACAGGGTAATGTGACCAGTAAAATCATTTTTCCAGCTTGCAATGTTGAAGATCTCATTCATAGACTTCTCAAACATGGTGGCCATTATTTGCAATTGTGAAGAGCTATAGTAGAGAGCATCCTCCCTGTGTTCAAGTTCTTTCCCATCTGACTTTGTAGCTCCTCCCACAAAAGATGTAGAGTATATTTTTCTGCCCCTTAACTTGGAATTTCTGTGTGGTTTGCTCGAGTCAGTAGGATGTTAGTGCCATAATGTCATGACAAGCATGGGGAGTCATTGCGCATTTGGTCTCGCTCTTTGCCACGATAGGAGAATATGCCTGTGTTTGCTATTGAATCTGAGGAGGATGAAGAGAGACATATGAAGTAGTCTCCTTGGCTTAAATTAGCTAACTGCAGGCTGTGGACATTCTCGTGAGATAAACAAATACTTACTGTATGTCTGTAACATTTTGTGGTTGTTACACAGTGTTACTGTGGCAATAACTAACTGATACAAACACAGTGAAGTAAAGTGTTTAAATTTCTGTCCTTACTGGGATTTTTAAGCAAAAGAGTGACTGTTAATAATGACACAGAATAACACATGTCTACAATGACTATCCTGGGAAAGCCAGCACATGTAACCACTCAAAACCACTAGCTCTTGCTAGCCCAGGAAGATTTCTTTTCTTTTTTTAATTTATTTCTAGGAGAGAGAGAGAGAGAGAGAAAGTGTGAGCAGGGGAGGGTCAGAGAGAGAGGGAGGCACAGACTGAAACAGGCTCCAGGCTCAGAGCTGGCAGTCAGCACAGAGCCCAACGCGGGGCTTGAACCCATGAACCACGAGATCATGACCTAAGCGAAAGTCGGACACTTAACCAACTAAGCTACCCAGGCGCCCCCCAGGAAGATTTCTTGATGTGTCAGAGTAAATAACTTAAAAATAAAGAAACATATTCCATTGTCATTCATTTTACTTATTTTGTTAAAAATATACTCCGTGTTTGGTAGAAACAGAGCCGATCTCAAATGGCTTACACTTGATTAGAGGTGGGGAGAAATGGAAAAAAAGTATTAATAATCATCTCTTCTATTGGCACTTGTGGATTTTGCAGTCCAAGTTATAACTAGGTCAAGCAGCCATGTCCACAGAGTGTAGAAACTTGATATCATTCAGGAGCATGACTCACAATGGCTTATACCTTAATGCTGGTGTGCAGAAATAGTTAATGACTTAGTAAGTGGGCCTAGCCAGCTACTTTGCACTTTGTACACAACTTGGCCTACAGGACCTTTTCTATTCCTTATAACTCTTGTGCATTAGGGAAAAGCCTTCATTGTGAAAAACTGTGATCACCAAGTGACAAAAACTGTAATGGAAAAACTCAAGAGGTGACCAACTTGAAGTAGGCATGTAGAGGTAGGAAACAGAAAACTCTCCCCACCCAAAAAACAGAATTTTGAAGAAAGCCAGAAACTAGAGAAATCTTTCTTTACAAATATAAGAGTTAATCACTCAGGAGCAATGAATATTTATAATTCTGACCAGTAGTGATACACCCATGCACTCGTATACACACATACATATACACACATATCTGTGTTCGATCATGGTAAACAGAGAGACCTATATGGAAATAAGAAGACTAAAGACAGGACCTGCAGGAAGTTTGCTTGATTAAACTTCTTCATTGAAGTAAAAACACATCCCCCCAAATACACAAATAAATGAATTATCACAAAATGAATACATGTGTGCAACTCCCAATGTGCAAGACCACTTGAATGGGTTATAGTTTTGAATCGCCAGACTTCAGACGGACAATTAGACTTATGCAGCACCAACTTGACCTAGCTTTAAAAATATTTATACCAATCTGCAAATTCATTACAGAGACCTCAGGCACTCTGATGCAGCTTCTGATGTCCCAAATCACCACATGAGGATCCATGTGGCTTACCAGTTTGACAAAGACTACCACGAGGATGGATCACATCCATATAAGGAGACACCCAAGCTTGGGGACCTTCAGCTTAACTACTTTGCTAGCCATGTACCTCTATTCTTTTGTCCTTAAATTTTAAATTACACAATGAAGAGTCCTGACAGCCATGCACAGTGGGGTAAAGACACTCAGGTATCAATATTCAATATATAACGTTCATATAACATCAGGGTTGATGTTATAGAAAGTAAAATATTCCCCCTTGTCTCCCAGAAGCCCTCCTAATGCTATTTTTAAAAGTTTATTTATTTATTTTGACAAACCACAATGTAAATTGGGGGGCTGCGGTGCAGAGAGAGAGAGGTAAGAAGAGAGAAAATCCCAAGGAGGCTATGGCTGTCAGCACAGAGCCCTACTTAGGGCCTGATCTCACTCACGCCTTGTTATGCTTCTTATTAGTAGATAGCTCCTCCTGGTAATTACCATCACGACTTTATTCCTTCAGGTTATTTTTTAAGTTTACATAAAGGAAAATTACACTGCATACTTTTGTGGCTGGTATCTTTTGCTTACCATCACATTTTTGAGATCTATCATATATTTTTTCATATTTATGGTTAGAGTCTTATTGTATGCATATATCATAATGTATTCATTCTTTTGCTGATCGGCATTTGGATTATTTCTAATTTATATAACTTGAATAAATGTTTCCATGTATGCTCTTGCAAATATCTTTTGGTACATATGTGCATTCAATTCTGTTGTAGATCTGCCTGGAAACGGTATTGTTTGGACCCAGGGCAACACCATGTGTTGGTAGCTATTGACAAACTTTTCCAAAGTGACTACACCAATTTGTACTTCTGTTGATCATAGGAAGTAGTGGATGAGAGTTCATCTTAATCCATATGTTCTATGCATAGGGGGCAGAAAAATGTTCTTTCTACATTTCTGGGTTTTTTGTTGACCTAATTAATTGACATAAGACAGATTAACGGGAAAAACAAATTTAATTGCATACATATGGAAGCCCCATAAAAATATGGGATTTCAAAGTCGTCAAAGGAGGAGTATTTTATACCTTTTAGATGAGGAAACAATAAATTTGTGAAGAACAAGATAAAGGGTCTTGGGGCTTGGGGTAGTAAATTAGTGAAGATGGAACAGTTTTGTTTATACAGCTTTCTCAGCC
Source organism: Hyaena hyaena (assembly GCF_003009895.1). Lineage (NCBI taxonomy): Eukaryota > Metazoa > Chordata > Mammalia > Carnivora > Hyaenidae > Hyaena > Hyaena hyaena. Next base: position 1,460,123 of record NW_024081129.1, on the reverse strand, counting down.
CTAAATTTGTAGCTCTGACGATAAGGATGCCTTGTACTCTCTTTGTGCAAGGTGGGGGGGCGGGTACCTTTCACATGAGTGACACATTTCCTGCTTCCAGGGAGATACGGGCCAGAGTGTCCTTGCACTGACTGATTCTAAAGGAACTTTAATTCAAAATAACCAGTATCACAATCATCTGCATATTCTGCTCCCTTACATGGAGCATTTGATATTATCTATCATTTTTATTTCTGCTAATCCTGTGGGTGTGTGGTGGTAATATTACATTTCTCATTCCCAGTTCTCTGTGAAATGCTGAGGTCTAAGACCTTTCCAAATATGGATTGCCATTTGAAAATCCTCTTTGGTGAAGCACCTGTTCACATGTTTTCTTTATTTCTATTGGAATATCAGTCTTCCTCTTTTTTGTTGGTAGGATGTGTTTTTTAATTCAGGGGACTCCTTTGCTGGTTATAAGAAGTACAACAGACATTCTCTCTCCTCTCTGTGGTTTGCTTTTCACTATCTCAGTGAAATCTTTTAATGAACAGAATTTCTTACTTTTAATATAGTTCATTTTAGCAAATTTTTCATTTATAGGTCATACTTTTATTGTTCTGTTTATGGATTTTTTTTTGTAATTCAGATTATGAAACTATTCTCCAGTATAAATCAAGTGCTTCATCGTTTTACTACTTAAAAAAAATTAAACCCTGATAGGATAAATAATCCCTTCTTATTCTTTTTCAGGAGTGGCTTGAATGTTTTCACATATTGTAGTTTCCATGTGAACCTTAGAATTAGCTTGTCAGTTTCCCCAAATGATGGTTGCTTTAATTTTTGAGATTGTTTTGAATCTACAGTTCATTTTAAAGAGAAATGACTGACACTTATCTTCACAGAAGTCAGTTAATTGATTCATGAGCATAAATATCTCTAGTTATGTCACTTTAAAAAATACTCTTAATAATGATTTTTTGGCTTTATGATTAGGGATCTTGCATATATTTTTATAGATTTTCCTAGGTATTTGATATTTTTGATGCTATTATAAGTTATATCTCTTTTAAAATTTTATTTTCCAATTATTGTTGCTGTAGAAATACAAATAATTTTGGATATCACCAGTTCTGGTCAGTACATTTAATAACTTGATCATTTTTTGTCCTTTGTATTTTTATATAATAATATGTCACTTACAAATAACAGTATTATTTCCTCCCTTCTGGTTTTGTTACCTTTTTTCTTCTTTTCTTTTCTTTTTTTTTTTTTAATTTTTTAATGTTTTATTTATTTCTAGGAGACAGAGAGAGACAGCGTGAGCAGGGGAGGGTCAGAGAGAGAGGGAGTCACAGACTGAAACAGGCTCCAGGCTCTGAGCTGGCAGTCAACACAGAGCCTGACGCGGGGCTCGAACCCACGAACCGCAAGATCACGACCTAAGCGAAAGTCGGACGCTTAACCGACTAAGCCACCCAGGCGCCCCCCTTTTTTCTTCTTTTCTTGACTTATTACACTGAGAAGGAACTTCAATGCTGTGTTTAATACAATGGTAGTGTTAGTCAACATTCTGGTATCATTTCTGATTTTATGAGGCAACATTTTCTTAACGTTTTTCTACCATGGATAATTTTGTCATAGGTTGTTTGCATGTTTATACCTCCTCCTTGCTCAAATCAAGAAATTTCCCTTTGGTTTCTAGTTTGCCCATTGTTTTGTTTTGTTTTGTTTGTATGAATGGGTGTTAAATTTTTTCAAATGCTCTTTCTGTGCATATCAGTTGAGATAACTTTCCCCCTCTTATCTATTCTATTAATGAAGTGAATTAAATTGATTATTTTCAAATGTTGAACCAACTTTTCTTTTCCAGAGTAAGTCTGATATCTTTATTACATCTTAACCTTTTTATATGTTGTTGAATTTGACCTTTTGAAAATATTTTCCAACCAACCATTATTAAACCCTGTATCTTAATTTTGTTCCCTTTTAATATGCTTGGCTAGTTTTGATATCAATGTTAGGCCAGGCTCTTAAAATGATCCAGAAAGTTTTTCCTCTATTTCTGTTTGAAAAAGTTTGAGTAAGATGGGTGGTAGTTTTTCCTTAAATAGTTGTTGAATTCATTGATAAAGCCATCTGGACCTGGAGTTTTCCTCATGGCTATGTTTTTAATTATAGATTCAATTACCTTATAGTTACAGGGTAACCATTCTTTTTATTTCTGTTAAAATACTTTTCTAGGAATTTTTATTTAATCTGAAATTTGATAAGAATTGGTATCAAACTATTGAGAATATCCTCTTCCTATATTTTTAATATTTGCAGCATCTGACCCATAACCTCTTCTCGTCCTCTGTATTGCTTATTTTTCCTTTCTCTCCTATTTCTTAAATCATTTTCACCAAGCATTAATCACTTTGATTCGTGTTTTTAAGATACTATTTTTTAACTTTGATTATCTTTATTATAAATATTTTTATTTAATATTTTTTGAGATAGAGAGAGAGAGCACGCAAGCAGGGGAAAGGAGCAGAGGGACAGGGAGAAAGAGAATCTTAACCAGGCTCCATGCTCAGCATGGTACCAGATGGAAGGCTTGATCCCACAACTCTGGGATCATGACCTGAGCCAAAATCAAGAGTTGGATGCTCAACTGACTGAGCCGCCCAGGTGCCCGATTATCTTCAGTATAATTTTAGTTCCTATTTTACTTCCTTCTACTCTTTTTTGTGACCTGATTTCTCTTCTTAAGTTTGACTTAAGAAAACCATGACTTTTCTAACTTCTGAACATAGAGGACTATAATGTTTATTTGTTTTTAGCATTTTTATTTTCTAATGAGAGCTGTAAATATATGAAAACAAGGTAAGACTATACGTGAGAAGCAATATCAATTCTCTTTCCTCTAAGATCCCTTTGCCTGTATCCTATAAATGATGTTCTTTTTTATATTAGTTTATTTTAAATAGGCTTCATTTCCTTTGTGATTTCTTTTTTTATTTTAGAGATGGAGAGGGAGAGTTCAAGTGAGGCAGAGGGGCAAAGGGAGAGAGAGAGAGACAATCTTAAGCTGGCTCCATGCCCAGTGCAGAACTCAATGAGGGGCTTGATACCATGACCTTGGGATCATAACCTGATCCAAAATCAAGAATCAGACACTCACCCAACTGAGCCACCCAGTTGCTTCATGATTTCTTTTTTGATTCATGATTTATTTAGCCATGTTTTAGTTAACCTCTAATGACTGGAGATCTTCCAGTTAACATTTTTAAAGTTATTTCTAGCTTAATTCCACTGTGGTCAGAGTATACCTTGTATGATCATTTGACAGTTCTGGAGACTTTTTGTAGGCAACATAAGAAAAGTGTTATCCGTGTCTTTGCAAATATCTACTTTCTTTTTCTAAAATTTTTTAGTTTATTTTTTGAGAGATGGAGAGAAAGAGCAGGGGAGAAGTATAGAGAAAGAGAGCAAAAGAATCCCAAGCAGGTTCCCTGCTGTCAGCACAGAGGCCGAAGTGGGGCTCAAAGTCATAAACCATGAATTCATGACCTGAGCCAAAATCAAGAGTCTGACACTTAACTGACAGAGCACGTATAGGAGGATTAGGAGGAACTTGACGGAGGAACAAGGGGGAGAAGAAGGGCGGAAATGGTGGGGGAAAGGGAGAGAGGCAAACCATGAGCACTGAGTGTTATATTTGCGATTATTAACTCTTCCTGGTGACTTGATGGTTTTATCATTACAGAATATTCCTCTTATCTCTACAAATACTTTTTGCCTTATAGCAAACCCTTCTTGGTTAGTATAGATACACTAGCTTTGTTTTGTTAAGGATTCTTTATGGCATTTAAAAAATATTTTTAGTTTAAGTGTCTGATATTCTTTCATTCTTTACTTGTATCTAAAAGCAGCATATAGTTGGGTTTAATATTTTGAAATATGTTGATGATCTTTTTAAAATTTGGATGTTTAGGGGCACTTGGCTGGCTCAGTCAGTAGAGTGTGTGACTGTTGATTTTGGAGTTGTGAGTTTGAGCCTCCACATTGGATTACTTAATAACTAACTAACTAACAACTAACTTAATAAATAAAGATTACTTAAAACTAAAATCTTTAAAAATTTTGGGATATTTAGCACACGTAAGTTTAATATGATTATTTTTATGTGTGATTTTCAATCTTCCTCATTCTTTATATTTGATAAGGTTCACTCTTTTTTCTCTTTCCTTCTTCTGGATTAACTATTATTACCTCCTTTTATCCCCTATGATGTGTTATTTATCCATGATTTTATTTTTCTTTTAATAGGTTAACCCAGGGATTACAGTATGTGTCATTCACTGTCAGTCCTTATTACAAATTTGTACTTGCTCTCTTCCTTGAGAATGTAAGGATTCTAAAATTCTTTAATTTTTTCTATCACCTTTCTGAGTTATGCTATTGTTTTGAGTGTGTATTCATTAAATATGTGTTTAAATCCCACAATATATCATTATTAATAGTTTCTCCTGTTAGGGGTAATTCAAGTTCCTATGCGTTATTCTTTTACATTAATCTTCATTTATTTTTTCTTTGAGTTTTTGTCTAGCATTGATCTTTTCTTCAGCCAAAGGCAACCCCTGTAGTATTTATTTTATTCTTTCTAGAAAAATGTTTTCTTTTACATGTATTTTTGAAGGAAAAGATTTGCTGGTTATGAAATATTAGATTGGTATTTATAGTTTCTTTGGTTTCTTTGAAGTTAGCTATCAGTTTTCTTTTTATTTTTTTGAAGATAATTCATCTTTTATAATCCCAGCTTCTAAAAATAATCTTTTCAAAAATTGTATAGCTTTCTGTGATGCATTTTAGTGTTGTTTTCTTCTAAATTTGCATTCATCATGCTTGGCATTCATAGACTTCTTAGATTTGTGACTGGAAGGATTTTCTTAGTTTTTCTTTTTACACATTTTTAAATGTTTATTTCTTTTGAGCAGGAAAGAGAGTGTGAGCAGGGGAGGGGCAGAGAGAGAGGGAGACACAGAATCCTAAGAAAGCTCCAGGCTCCGAGCTGTCAGCACAGAGCTGGATACAGGGCTGAACTCACAAACTGGGAGATCATGACCTGAGCCAAAGTCAGACATTGAACTGACTGGACCACCCAGGCACCCCTACATTTTCTTAGTTTTGAAGAATTCTCAGCTATTATATTTTAAAATATTGCTTCTGTTCCATTTTCTGTCATCTACTTATTTGGGGTTCTAATTACATGTATATTAGATTTTTTTCACTGCAATACTCTTAAATTCCTTTCTTGAATATTCTTATATACGTTAATCAATGTTTTTGTCTCTTAAAACATTTTGATCCTCCATTATGGATATTTTCCTGACACTTATTCCAATTCACTAATTCTCCCTGTCATGATATCTAATCTGCTTTTAATTATTTCTTTTTGTCAATATCAGTTATGTGATTTTCATTTCTCAGGATATTCACTTGATTCTTTTCTTCTTTGACAACAAATGTTAATCTTATCTTCAGTTGTTCTCAAACATATATAGTTAATTTAAAATCTGTCTGATAACCCCATTATGGGTTGATTTCTCTCACCTCTTGTTTTTCCTGACTTTATAATATGTTGTTTTTTCTTCTCCATAGCTGGTGATTTAATTTTTTTTTATTTTAGAGAGAGAGCATGTGCAAGAGGGGGGAGATGGGGGGTAGGGGGAGAGAGAGAATCCCAAGCAGTACTGACAGCACAGAGCCCAATACAGGGTTCCATTCCACAAACTATGAGATCATGACCTAAGCTGAACTCAAGATTCAAATGCTCAACAAACTGAGCCACCCAGGTGCTCCAGCAGCTGGTGGTTTTTAAAATTGTGTTCAATTTATTTGAAATAGGGTATATGAAATGATTTAGAGATAACGCAGAACCTAAAACTGTTATTTTTCTGTTTTATCCTTCTTTGGACAAGATTTATTTTTTGTTCTCACAGAAAGTTATAAGCACAACCAGTCTGGATCCTCTAATTCCAATTAGAATTATAAATGATATCAATCTGGGGCTTAGAGTCTGAAACAGCATCCATTTCTTGTTCACCTCTCTTGCTAAGATGTCACTCTCCCCTTCTTCCTTTATATACCCTGGACTCAAATTCTTGTCATGCCTTCCCTGTGATTATCAAAAGCTCTTCTCAGCTGTTAGTGTCTCAACAGACTCTTGCAGAATTAGCAGACACCTTAGACAAAATCAGCCCACAATATTCTGCTCAATTGTCTACTTTTCTTTTGTCTCCCAGATATTAACCTACAATTCTTTGCTTTTAAAAAAAAATCATTGATACCTGTAAATGGCTATCTTCTTATAATTTTTTTCTAACTATAGTTACATCAACAAGGTTGGCCAAGTTTCATTGTCCCGCATTACTGGAAACAAAACATGGTGTTTAGTTAGATTTTGGTTGAGAGAAAGGATCATGGCCTGAGAATGACATGAAAGGAGTCAAATTTGGTGGTATTGGCAGAACTTGACTAACCTGTTTAAAACAGAATGCAGTTTGGAGAGAACAGGAGAGCCACAGTCCATTGGAGCCACATGATGGGTGGGCTTCAGGTGCTTGGACTTTATCCTGTTGGTGAGTGGTGAGATGCTCAGGATTTAGGAGTGGGGGAGAGAAATGATTTAAGTGGCATTTTAGAAGGATGAATCTTACAGACTACTGTCTTGCATGCACTGATATCACAGAATATTGAAGCTGATGCCAAGAAAAGACCTTAGTCTCACAGGAAGAACTATATTTTGAATACCACCATCAGTTCTTGTAGCTATTCTTACCCAAAACTTATTTTCTATAGGCATCCCTTATTTTAGTCTTGGGAACCAGAAGTAATTTTGGTTGATGGGCTGTTCTCAATATTTATATCATGTTAAAAGTCAAATAGCCATTGGAGAGAGAGGTTATGTGCTTCCTTACCCAGTGGAAATCTCAAGGGTCCTAAAAATGGATATGTCTAACCTGTAGATCTGATCCTTGGACACCTGCATCTTTCTTCACAGAATTTACTTAAGTAATTAAAAGAATATCATTGAGCCTTTGCGATGCTTTGTGCCTCCCTCTCATGGCAGATTGTAAAGTCTGTTTACATTGCACATCTCCCTTCCTTCATCAGGAAAACTCCATTGCTTTGGAACTGAGAATTTAGGCGCTATAAGGAACATTAGAACTCATCTTTGTTCAACCTCCTTAATTTACAGATCTGGAACCAAATCCCAGGTTGTTAATGGAACTTATCCAAAGTCACACAGCTGGTTAATGGCAGAGCTGGAAATACAACCAGAATCATTTGGATAGTGGCCTTCTAGAGCACTTTTCATTCCAAAACAGATTTTGAAAGATCTAACAGGTTACATGCAACCATAAACATATAAATCACAAGGTTAAATAGCAGATAAATAGTTTACAGACAGGAAAATACTTACTAATATTTAAAATTTTTGTACAAAAGTAATATGTAGACTAGATACAGACTTTAGGGTACCCCCAGATGCACCTTAATGTTCTTTATATCATCTTATATGCATTTGTCTCTAGTCAAGGGAAGATTTTCTTCCAATTCTCAAAGGAGTTCATGGGTCAGAAAAGATGAATAATCACAACTTAAAACTTCTTAGATGATTGGAGTTAACATATAACATTCATTCTTTTAGTTCAGTGTCAGATACTTTGTGAGAGCTCGAGATTCAAAGGTAAATGTATGAAGGACCCTATATTCTTCTGGTGAGATAAATTATCATGTGGAAAATAAGTGATACAAATTCCTGGTTAGATGATCTGTTTCCCAGTTCATTTCTTTATCGGACCAAGATCACTGTGAGAGACTGGATAGAAAACTGGAGCAATCATAGAATTATGGTAATTCTGAGATTTCTACCTTGAGTCATGTGGATATATCTGAAATTATCCAGATACATTTCACCCAAGCTCTGCAGAGGCACCGTTCTGAATTCCAATGTAACAGACTCATGTCTTAGCCATTTCTGAGCCTCCTGTCCTGTACAATGTAGGGCATACTGGAGGTTCCTAATAATGGGTTGAAACTCTTGCCAATATTCTCTTAAATCATTGACCCATGAACTCTACCTTACTGCCTTACAGAGAAGTTAGGAAATTAGTTGACTTTTTCCTTAGAGATAATGGAAGAATTTTTATTTTTCTATAGTTGGACTATGGCAGTCAAGAAGCTAATGGCCTGAATGGTGAATTGCAACATCAGAATGGTCGTTTCAGAGCAGTGAACTTGCTTGGACAATTTTTAACTACATCCGGTACAACATTTCTTAAATCCACTGTGCCAGTAGCATCAGCTTGTTTGGGTGCCAAAGTATCCCAAATTGCTAGTTTTATGAAGATAATAAAAAAAGCATTAAAACCCAAACACTTTTCACGTTTTTCTCTGTTGCTGAAGAATACGGCAAAAGAATAAATAACAAATGTGTGTTTAATAATCAGAGTCCGTGAAATTTCAGAGCATTTCCCCTGAATAAAAGTGACATTTTCCTTTATCCTTAAGGGAAAAATGTATGGAGGGAATATCAACGAGTGCTTTCAGAGAAAATAGTTTTTCCAAGAATGGCATTGGATTCATGATTAGACCCGGTAGAGTACGTGCATAACGCTATGAGGACAAAAAACTTCTTTGGGTTACCAAACCCATCCCATTTTGGTACACTAAAAAAACAGTGCCCTAGTTTTCTTGCTGTCGTTTAACATCATGGGAGTAAAGAGCAGCTGTCTCGATTTACCTTTATTCTGAGTTCAGCATGAGTCTGGCTCATGAAACAAGCATGCAGTGAGTAGTGCTAGCAGTTAAGTCAAGGATTAAAACAACAACAACAACAACCCATATTCCACTTATTTTAAGACCAAAATTCCAGTGGCAATAAAACGATTTCCTCAGCTTCATCATTGGATTGAGCTGCAATGTGATTATGGTTTAAAAAAATTGAATAAAATGTAATTTGTATACAGTAAAATGCACCTGTTTTAAGTAATATAAATGTAAGAATTAAAACAATAAAAGTCTTGGAAGAAAACAAGACAGATCCTTTATAACATTGGATATGGCAGTGACTTGTTGGGTATGACATGAAAGAGCATTAAGTATCAAAAAATTGATAAACTGGACTTAATGAAAATTTGATAATTTTTGCATCAGAGGACACTATCAGCGGTGTGAAAAGGCAATCCACAGAGTGGGAGAAAATACTTGCAAATCCTATATTTGATAGGAGATCATATCTGGAATATTACGCAGCTGGGTTGCTTAATATATATATGGAATGTGTAGAATGGAATGTATATATGGTATATATATATATATATGTATATATATGGAAATATATAGAAAACTCCTAAAAGTTGACAAGAAAACACAACCCAGTTCAGAAGTAGAAAAGGACCTTAACAGAATTCTCTCCAAAGAAGACACAGAAATGGCCAGAAGACACAGAAATGGCCAGTTTAAGTGTGTAGTTTTATGAATTGACATATGCATCCATTCATGTAAGCACCATCGAAATCAAGATATAGGAAATGTCCACCCACCCAAAAGATCCGGTCATACCCCTTTGGAATCACTTCTTGTCCTTCCCTGCTTTAGGCAACCTCTGATCTAATTTTATCACTATGGATTAACTTGGCCTCTCATAAATGGAGCCATAATATGGACTCTTTTGTGCTTGGCTCTTTCTGCTCAGCCTCATGTATTTGAGATTCATCCATGATTCTGTGTATATATTTCATTTCTTCCTTTTGCCAAGTGGTATTTAATTTATGAACATACCACAAATTGTTTATAAATTTATCTTTTGGTAAATTCCCCCCCTCCATTTTTGGCTTCTATGAACATTTATATAAAAGTGTCCTGTGGATGTTTACTTTTCAATTTAGGGGGTATATAATTAGCAGTGGAACTTTGATTTTTTCATAAAGTGTATGTTTAACTTGAGGGGGAAATGTCAAGGCATTTTCCATAGTAATTGTACATGTAAGATTTTGATAAAGTTGAGTTCATCAGTATTTTATTTTAGGGTTCCTGCTCTTCATGTCCTATGAAATCCTTGCCTATCCCGAGATCAGAGACACTTTCTACTACATTTTATTTGAGTCATTTCACAGTTTAATTTCTTATGTTTGAGTATCTGATCAATTTCTAGTTAATTGTTGTACATAGTCTGAATTGTAAAGGTCAGTGTAACTTTTTGAATGTGGATATCCAATTGTTCACTTTCATTTGTTGAGAATTTATGCTTTCTTCATTTAATTATCTTGGTGAACATGCATACATAGCACATGCACACACACACACACGTGTGTGTGTGTGTGTGTGTACATCTATATATTACAGATATTGTCTCTGAATATTCATAAATTTATTTATGGACGCTGTTTTGTTCCTGTGTTTTATACATTATATCACAGTGATATTACAACACTGACTTCACATAAACCTGTTCTTCTTTCTCAATATTGTTTTGGCTATTTGCATTGCCCTTATACATTTTTTAATCAGCTCATCAGTTGTACCGGAAATACCTCCTGGATGTATGTATCTCAGTGAATTAGCATTGAGTCTGTAGATTAATTTAGGGAGAGTTAACGACTTAATGCCATATTGAGTACTCCTTGCGTGAGCATACTGTATTTGAAAGGTTAGAGAACCAGAAAACTGAGTGCCCTGAGCAGTCATACAGTCAGTCAATAGCAGAGATGGAGGATGATGGGAACACCAGACAGCCAGTAATACACCGCTGGGTCATTCAGCCCACCATCCTTAAGGTAGTATCGACTATAGTGTAGACATGGAACATGCCTTCAGCTGTTTCACGTCTGATTTGGATATTTGCTCCTCTCTTGCCTCTTAGAGGGCACTTGTCTTGGGCAGAGTATTTCTCCTTACCTCTTTGAGCCACTTTGGAAACATTATTTCAGTTACAGAAAAAAAGTGGTTTCTCTTTATGCAGCTGCAGTAAGGTGAAATGAAAACATAGTTACTGTTGGAAACGTTTCAAGACATGTTGTTATGGAGTGTTTCTCCTATGGTCTTAACTTGATCCCAGAATGGACAGACTTGAGACAGCTAGTGTAATGATCATGAACTGCTGTGTGTGTTAGTGAAGAGCTCAATTGTCCACATAGGGTTTTCAGACATTGCTTCGCCTGTCCCTTCTTTATTTTTTTTAATTTATTTTTTTTAATGTTTGTTTATTTCTGAGAGAGAGAGAGTGAGCGTGAGTGGCAGAGGGGCAGAGAGAGAGAGGGAGACACAGAATCCAAAGCAGGCTCCAAGCTGTCCACACAAAGCCCAACACAGGACTCGAACCCACGAACCATGAGATCATGACCTGAGCCAAAGTCAGACGCTTAACCAACTGAGTCACTCTGGTGCCCCTTGCCTTCCCTTCTTTAGGTCGAGCAGCAGGGATGCAAGAGGATGAGAAAACATGAATTACCAATCCCGTTGTACAGAAGAACCACCTGCTTTCTTCTTCATGGCTGAAGGTTTCCATTTATACTCAAAGATCTTTTTCTTAAATAAAATTTATTTAATTCATCTGATTAAAATTTATCTCTTAACATCCCAGAAGATCCTAGCTCTTCCCCCCGCCCCTTTTTTTTATCAGGTGGCCTTACTTCAGCACCTAAATTTTTTTTTTTTTTTTTTGGTACTCTCTCTTCTAATTTTGGAAGAAACTCAACAAATCGGGTAGTTTCTCTGGGTTTATGCTTGTTACAGTGATTGTTAGAAGGCAGCAGGGCCAATAGGAAGCAGTCCTCCACTCTGGGAAGGCACTTTGAGACTGAAAAATGGAACAGGTGACTCCACATGGTTTACACTGTTTTATTCTTTTTCTGGTGTTTATTTAAATTCAAGTTAGTGTAATATTACAGGGGTAAAATTTAGAGATTGATCACTTACATACAATACCCAGTGCTCCTCACAACAGGTGCTCTTCTTAATGCCCATCACCTGTTTCACCCATCCCCTACCCACCTCCCCTCTAGTAGCCATGTTTGTTCTTTAGAGGGAAGAGTCTGTTTTATGGTTTTACACGGTTGTATTCAGGGTAACTTACAGGGGACAGTGGCTAGGCCACAATCCAGGCACTGTGAAGCTATTCTCGGCCAAGTGCAAAACTTACTCCGTGGATTTTATGAAGCAAGAGGATGTGCAGAGGTCATTGTGGGTGAGGTCAAAGGGTAATTATCTAAAGCGGTGTCAGTTGTGCACCAGATGGGAGGTCAGAAGGAGCCTTCCCACATTCTGGTCATGGGAAGCATTAACTTGCACAGACCTGGAACATGTAGCCCTGAGGGAGGTCACTGGGCAGATATGAGCAAGGATGGAGGGCCACCCATGGAGTCAGTGTTGTTAGCATTCCTACAACTGAATTTTTTTAAGTTTATTTATTTATTTTGAGAGAGAGAGAGAGAGAGAGAGAGAGAATCCTAAGCAGGCTCTGTGCTATCAGTGCAGAGTCCACTGTGGGCTTGAACTCATGAACTATGAGATCATGACCTGAGCCAAAATCAAGAGTCAGACACTTTTCAGTTAAGCATCTGATTTCAGCTCAGGTCATGATCTCATGGTCCGTGAGTTTAAGCCCTGCATCCGACTCTGTGCTGACAGCTGGGAGCCTAGAGCTGCTTCAGATTCTGTGTCTACCTCTCTCTCTGCACTTCCCCCACTCGTCTCTCTCTCTCTCTCTCTCTCAAAGGTAAATAAACATTAAAAACTTTAAAAAAAAAGAGTTGGATGCTTAACTTACTGAACCACCTAGGTGCCCCTCCTACACCTGCTTTTTTAGTATGTCTGAACATGAAACAGTAAGTAAAAATATGCTACCAAATGGCCCTGAGCCTTCATGTTGTTGCTCTGCATAACATAGCATGTCACATAGCCCAAACGGATACAAAAATGGCTCCCCAGGCTTGGTGGAGCCACAGAACCCTCTTCAAGAAGGTCTTCTTCAATGGAGGAGTGAGGCAAAACATTTACTTCACAGAGAACAAAATTTCCTAAAAACTCCCTTGAACCGTGTTGCTCACTGAGTCCAACATGACCCAGTTGTGAGTTTTCCCCCCTTCCCATCTTTTCTTATCTTCACTCCTAAATCTTTACTTCTCCATATGCCTCCACGTCTTCTCTTAGAACCATCTACCCCCTTCTCTGGGCTTGTTTCCTCGTTTCTGCTGCTTTTTATTGCCCTTGGAGGCACAACAGTGGACCCACACCTTCCAGCTCCTTCTTAGAAGCTGAGGAAGAGAGAAAGTTTGGGAAGTTTATGAATGTTTTAGCACTGAAACCTCCCTGATGAAAGGACCCACCTGTACCCTGTGACTAAATTGCCTTGAACAGAGGAGTTATGACCAGAAACTGAGTTTGCCTCTTGGTGGATACCCAGCCAAAAGATACAACCAAGCCAAATTACAGGAAAAGAGATTTTACATGAAACAAGTAAGGACATTGGGGATATTTCCCAAAGCAGTGTCTCCTCAGGCAACAAAACTGGGAACTTTTCAATAAAGGCTGCATGCATAATCATGAAGAGACTTATTCATTGGGGGATTCAGCATGAAATTGGGGCAAAAGTAATCTTACAGTGACAGAGTTGCAAGAGCCAGCAAGGATCGGCGCCATCAGTTCTTCAGCTCCAATTAGTCTGGTGTTTGGTTGCTCAAAGTGGGTTAAATTCAGCCAAAAAGTCTCAAGAATGTATGGTTGGTCAATCTTTGCTTTTGAAGCATCCCTGGAGGTTCTACCACTGATTTACTGTCTCTGATATGGTCAGGCTATCTCTTGGCCTGATAAAGAATGTATTTGCATTCCTTGCTCCCTTAAAATCATTAACTACTGAGGGTTTTGCATTGCTTTGTAATTCCAGCACCTTCTAGAAAGTTCTGCATGTAGTGTGCTTGGGCAAGTAGTGCTGGTCAGGCATAGATCATGAAAATGGCCAGAGCCTAAAATGACCTCTCTGGTGTCCAGAAGGCTGTTTCTCACCTTTCTTTTCCCAGGTTGTCCTAACTCCTTTTGTTTCTGAGCCTCTGAAAATGTGGGTATCTCTGAAAGACCTGGTTTTATAGTTAGACGTGCAGCCCCCAACTCGACTTCTCGCCCGTTACAAAGGTCTGTGCCATTGAATATGCGTAACCGACTTGAGACCTGGTTTTGTCACCTGTGAAATGATTACGTTTATCTAACCAATTCCGCTAGTCAGTACATATACAGGAATTTGTAATATTGACTTCTGTGGAGGCTGACGATATTGTTGAATTGAAGGGCATAAACGATAATCATAATGGTAGAGGAGTTAAAGGTGGGAGAGAGACCAACAAATGCAGCAGCCCCCCTTCCTGGGAAGGCAACAACATGTTTTGAATTGGAACTGATATTTGTTCCATCGTGAAAGGTGGGAATTTAATTACCAGAGAGGAAACGCAGTTCCTGTTCATCGGACATACATTCAGATGCAGTCAGGGGCCAGGCAAGTGATATAAATAAGCAAAGGAGCAGGGTAGGTGGGAAACTAAAGGAGCCTGTGGCAAACTGGAGAGTGTGTGCCTGTTCAAAGCTGTTCAAGCTCAAAACAATTTTTTAAAACCTCGTTGGACCAAACAAACAAAAATCTGTGGGCAGAGAGCAGTGATTCTATGCATAATGTGTTTGAGGAACACATTGTAGGATGCTTGGGGGTGGGGTGTAGGAGCAGTTAGCACAGTAGGGGAAAGTGCAAAGGAGAAAGTGCATCTGGGAGGAGATGTGAAAGGCCTTCTGTGTTGGCCTACAGAGTCTGGATTTTAACTTATAGTCAGCAGGGAGGCAAGTTTTGTTTGTTTTGTAGGGTATCAGCCTTGAGAGAGTAAGGAGAGGGGTGCCTGGGGGCTCTGTTGGTTAAGTGTCTGACTCTTGGTTCAGCTCAGGCCATGATATCACTCACAGTTTGTGGTGTTGAGCCCAAGATCAGTCTCTGCCCTGACAATGTGGAGCCTGCTTAGGTTTCTCTCTCTCTCCCTCTCTCTTTGCGCCTCCACCACTTGTTCTGTCTTCCACAATAAATAAACATTTAAAAAAGAGTAAAGAGGGGTGTGTGGGTGGCTCATTTGGTTGTGACCAGCTTCGGCTCAGGTCACAATCTCAGCTTGTAGGTTCGAGCCCCATGTAGGGGTCTGGAGCCTGCTTCAGATTCTGTGTCTTCCTCCCTCTCTACCCTTCCCCTGCTTGTACTCTGTCTCTCTGTGCCTCTCAAAATAAATCAATGTTAAAAAAACGTGTTTTAAAAAAGAATAAGGAGAGTGGACTGGATGTCGAGAGCTCAGACACTTTGCACAAATCCATGTGAGTGGTGATGAGGCTTGAACCAGGGCAGTGACAGTGACATTGTAAGAGGGGGCTTAGGAAAAGGACAGACTTCTGATGCAGAAAAAAAGCCAGCCTCCCCAGGGTTCTTTCAAAGGGATAACGTGAGAGAAAGCAGTTTGTAGCCAGTACAGTGTGTTGTGGGTGGGAGGTGATATTAACCCCTCCCGGAGCACGGCCAGCCAGTGGATGTCAGTGTTGGACATCCTTGTGCTCCTTTCTTTCATTGTCATGGCCACCTGGTCACTCAGTGGTCCAGGTGAGGAGGAGGTATGGGACTGGATGCCTCCGAGACTGACCGCTATTCTGCGGAAGATGGGCCCTGCCTCAGCCTATGCTTGGCCATTTCTCCTGGGTCTGAATGCTCAGGTCTTCCTGCTGCCCACAGGATGGCTTTTTCTATGAGCATTCCATTTTCTTCACAAAGAGAAAAAGCCACAAAGAACAGACACTTAAATCTGCAGGAATGTTACTCCATATATATATAAAATAACAACACTAATACATCTTACAACTTCTAGCCAGGATCTGTTAGGCTGCTGCTATAGCAACCCCAACAGAAAGGATTCAACAAACCCCCACCGGATCCCCTTCTGAATCCGTATACCTGACAGTCACCCTCCCGGTGAGGCTGCCTCTCTTACATTACACCCACTAAGCGAAGATCCAAAGCAAAGAGACAGAAAATAACATCTTCTAACAATCTGCTTGTCATTTAGAAAAAGCTCCCCATATAAATGTCATGGAAACAAGCTGTTCTCACAGAAAGAGAAGAAGAAAGCCCGGCCTCACTTGATTCCCTTTCCATTTTAATCTTCCTAATAAAAGGGTAACAGAAAGCAAATGTTAAGTGTTTGAAAGCAAATATCTCTGGAGCTTGGCCTCCATGGGGTTCAGCCACGTTCAGCCTTCTGGTAGGCTCCAAGCAGCAGGAGCCCCAGATCAGGCTCTCTATGTGAAGATAAACTGACTGCTCAAGATGCCATCCGTAGAACACTGAGAACTCAAAACAGGCTGACACGAGATAATGAGTATTTTTCTTCTAATTGGGACCAGGGATTCTTGTTAGGGGGATACCGGCTTGCAAAGCCAATGCACTTCTGCTTGGTTAACAAACATTCATGGCCACATAGCGTGGACAATGCATAGTGCTTTGATTCTTTGAGGGCTCCCCAGATAAACACGACATTGTTCTCTGTTCAAGGGTGAGAGATCTTCCACATCTCAGCCACAGCAGGAGGCAGGTTGTGTTAAGCCCATAAGGACAGTGTTGTGGAAGCTGGGAGCCCAGAAGAAGGAGCCTCAATTTTAAGCTGGGATTAGTGGGAAATGTTACAGAGGAAGCAGCCTTTGATTGAGTCCCAGAGGGAGAGTTAAGATTATAATAGCAGGATTAGTGGAGGAGAAGGGAATTTTAAGAAATATATTAAATGAAAGAAAGCAAGATCAAGAAAGTGAAAGGTGAACATATGGGGCAAAATAATGGAAGGTCTTTAATAATGTGGAAGCGCAGTCATACCTGGACTGGAATGGTTTTGATACACCCAGGATGTGTGTGGTTAGTCAATATCTACTTATTTGCTTAGAGATATAGAAGCTTCCTGAAAAAGGAACTTGAATCTTGTCTCTGCTTAGGGTTGACCTATGTAGACATGCATAACAAAGAGATGGGAGAGGCTACCAAGAAATTAGATTTTAGAGGGGTGCCTGGGTGGTTTAGTTGGCTAAACATCTGACTTCCTCTCAGGTTATTATCTCACAGTCCGTGAGTTTGAGCCCCACATCGGGCTCTGTGCTGACAGCTTGAAGCCTGGAGCCTCCTTCAGATTCTGTGTCTTCTTCTCTCTGTTTCATCCCCACTCACACTCTGTCTCTGTTTCTCAAAAATAAATAAACATTAAATAAAATTTAAAAAATGAAATTAGATTTTAGAAAGAAAGTACACAGCTGTTAGAAAAGAAACCTCCAGGGGCACCTGGGTGGCTTAGTCGGTTAAGCATCCGACTTTTGCTTAGGTCATTATCTCGCGGTTCGTGGGTTCGGCCCCGCGTTGGGCTCTGTGCTGACTGCCAGCTCAGAGCCTGGAGCCTGTTTCAGTCTGTGACTCCCTCTCTCTCTCTCTGACCCTCCCCTGCTCACGCTGTCTCTCTCTCTCTCTCTCCTAGAAATAAATAAAACATTAAAAAAAAAAAGAAAAAGAAAAAGAAAAAGAAAAAAGAAACCTCCAAAAGGTAAGTAAGCATGGTGAGTTAGATTCAGGATAATGTTCTGGAGGCCAGAGGGGAAACCTAAAAAGAACAAAGGAGATTGCCAAAATCTTACAGCTTGAGACCGAAGAAGGTCTATATAACTCTTCTAAAAGAGAACAATAGAGAAGGGAGGTGTTTATTTCTTATTTACTTCAAAGGAAATCACCTCTGTGAGTAGTCATGGAGGGAGCCATTACAGAACAACCAGCAAGAATTTGAGAAGATCCACGATGCCATGATTGCCATGTTTGGGGAGAAAAGCAATGCCATGGCAGCACCTATGCAAACGGCAGCCAGAGAGGCTGCATGTATTTGAGTCCAGAGAGGACTAGGAATCCAGGGAAGGATCCCTGATAGAAAATGGCTCTGCACCTGTATTTATCCAGGCAGAAAATGCTGTAATACTCGAGAATGATGGGTTTAATACTTGAACACACGAACTGATGACATAGAAGGAACATTTGGGGCTGTGTAAAGAATTTGTGGTTGATTCCACGGATAAATTTGCAAAGCACATTTTTCAAAACATTCATCTTGAGCAGGCTCATACTGAGCAGAATATCTTGGGATGGGAAGAGACTAGGGTGTACAGAATAGTGAGAAGATCTTTGCAGAAGACCAGGAAAAATGTGAGGATGTGGGACCAGGTAGGTTGGATGGGAGAAAGAAGGAGGGATTAACAGGAATCATTTCACTGAAGAAGCATCCAACAAAGGTAAAGAGTAGGTACTTGTTTAGTTGTTGATTGGAGATGACTGAGAGAAGAAGCAAGATTGAGGAAATAATTTATTGTGAAGATTTAAGAGTCAGGAAAATGTAGTACAGTTGTTGAGTGAACTTTAGAATCAGATAAATTCTTTAGAATTTAGAATCAGCTGGATTTAATCCTGCCTGGACACTTACTAGTAAGGGACCTTGAGGGCATCACTTAGCTCTCCTAAGTGTTTTGTAATCTGCAAAACATAGAGAAAAATGTCCATATCTGAGGCTTAGCTCTGGATTAAATGGAGTATTTTATGTAACATACTTAAAAAGATATTTGTCACAAAGAGGAAACAGTTTGTGGAAAATGTGTTTTAAAAAATAATCATACCTCTATAGATCTTTTAAAAACTTGATGCATAATTTTTTCTGTAGGGATCATTTGTGTCTTCCATTAAATTTACTCTTAGGTATTTGGTAGTATTTATGCTATTGTAAATTATCACTTTTAGAAATTATTAATTTATAATTATTTATTGATGATTGGATTTTCTGTATTAACCTTTACTCATCAACTTGGCTGACCTCTCTTATCAATTTTATGATTGAGCTATCAGTTGTTTCACAGTGTCTATGTACATAATCATAGTGTCCACACTACTGTGTTATTGTAGTAATACTATGTGGATAGTATTATTTCTTCCTTTGTGGTTCCATAGTTATTTTGATTCATTGCATTGTCTAGAACTTTTAGGTAACTGATTAGAAGTGTTGATAGTAGTTATCTTGTCCTCCACCTGATCTCAGAGGGTGATCTTTCAACATCTTACCACTAAATAAGTTGTCTCTTATAGGTCTTGTGTAGATTCCTTCTACACAAGTCCTTATAGAAGGATTTTCTCTTCCTAGTTTGCAAAGGTATTTTAAGGAATGGATGTTTAACTTTCTCAAAAGCTTTTTATGAGTATATTAAAATGATCTTTTTTTCTCTTTCTTATGTTAATACAATGAATTTCAAATCACTCTAAATCTTTTTTTTAAGTTAATTTATTTTATTTTGAGAGAGAGAGAGAAAACGAACCAGTGGGCAAGGGTCAAATAGAGAGTGAGACAGAGGATCCAAAGCAGGTTCCATGATGACAGCAGGTAGCCTGACTCGGGACTCAAACTCATGAATTGTGAGATCATGACCAGAACTGAAGTCTGAAGTCAGCCACTTAACTGACTGAGCCACCCAGGCACCCCCAAGTCATTCTAAATCTTGAATATTAGTCCAGCTTGAGATTCTTGAATAAAATTTAGATAGATGGAGAAATATATGAATACATAGATATATAATAATGTATGTACTGTATCTGTATATTTTTTATAAGTTTTGAAGTGATATCCATGAGGCAGATGGATTGGTAATTTTTTTTCTTGTCATATGCTTTTCAGGTTTTGGTATAAAAGGTTTTTCTGTCTTCACAAAATGAACTAAAAAGGGTTTAAAATTTTCTAGTTTTATTATTACTTGTTTAAGTGTTTGGTAGAATTCCCTGATGTGTATCTAATCCTGGAATTTTCTGTTGTGGTTCTAATTACAAATTTAATTTCTTTAGTAACATATGACTCTTTATATTTTCCATTTCTACTTTTGTCAATATTGACAAGTTATATTTTTCTAGGAAATAGTCTGTGTTTTTTTCTACATTTTCAAACTTACTGCTAATAAATTGTTCATAATGTCCTTTTAGTATATTTTAACACCTGTGATATCCTTCACAAAGTCTTCTTATCACTCATTACATTGACTGTTTTGTCTGGCTTTGTGATGGTCTTAATCACACTTGCCAACAGTTTATTAACCTTAAAAATCTGTTTAAGGAACCAAATTCTGGCTCTGAGAATCCTCTATTTTTAAGTATGCTTTCTACTTCATTTATGATACTCTGTCCATCTTTCTAATAACTCAAAAGCTCTTTATCTGATTTGAAGCATGAATTTAATCATATACTACAAGCTTGATGATATAGTTTCATTATTAGTCACTTTGGAAGAGGTACCCCTGATATGGAGGCCTGATGGTGAAAAATTAGCTGTATCCAGAAAACTGTGCTATCTCTGGGAGACAGAACTTTTAGGCCAAAAGCAGTGGCCTGTATACAGATTCTGAGGCAGAAAAGAACTCAGTGAGTAAAAGAAGGCCAACATTAATGAAGAACAGAATGTTATCCAAAGCACAGACCAAACACGGAGACAGTCACTGAACCAGAAGATAGATCTGGAGATAATATCCAGAATGCTGTATAGAATAACAAAGTGAGGTTAGGGTACAGGATTCTGGAATGAGGATGTCTTATATTAACCTAATTGGAATTCCAGTAAAGGAGAATAGAGGGAGATGTGAAAACAACATTTAAAAATAAGGAGGATTGGGGCGCTTGGGTGGCTCAGTCGGTTAAGCGTCTAACTTCGGCTCAGGTCATGATCTCACAGTTGGTGGGTTCGTGTCTGGCTCTGTGCTGACAGCTAGCTCAGAGCCTGGAGCCTGCTTCTGATTCTGTGTCTCCCTCTCTCTCTCTGACCCTCCTGACACTGTCTGTCTCTCTCTCTCAAAATAAATAAATAAATAAATACATTAAAATATATATATATAATAAGGATTTTTTCAATATTGCTGAAATATATGATTCTTTAAATTGAAGAAGTATATCAAGTATCAAGCAAAATAAAAGAAATTAATATCTAGACAAATCATAATGAAACTATATTACAGACTTAGATCCAAAAATCAGCGAGGGGAAAAAAAAGTAAAATTGTCTTTAAAAAATTTTTTTAGTGTTTATTTTTCAGAGAGAGAGAGAGAGAGAGAGAGAGAGAGAGCAAGTGGGGGAAGGGCAGAGAGAGGAAGACACAGACTTCAAAGCAAGTTCCAGGCTCCAAGCTGTCAGCACAGGGTCTGACATGGGGCTTGAACCCACAAAATGTGAGAGATGACCTGAGCCAAAGTCAGATGCTTAACCTACTGAACCACTCAGGTGATCCTAAATTATCTTTTTAAAAAAACTGACAGAAAGGTACCTTCTAATTATGACAATAGAGGCCAAAAAGCAACTGATTTTGTCTGGCCTGAATTCCTGCAAATCAGTAGGAAAATGAGTAACATGTATATAAAATGGTGGTAAACATCACTATGATTTTTAAAATGTGAATTTTTAACTATATTGAGTGATTGCTACACAGTCAATATTAAAAAGACCATGGTATCTAGTTTTCTCACAATTGAGGACTGGAACTTTCTGGAACTGTCCTGTATTATTTCCAGGGATGCAAATAAATACAACGAGTTTGGAAAATTATTTGGCAATACTCTTTCAACTCCTAAAGGTGAACCTATTTGCATGCTCTGTGGTTCAGTAATTCCACTCCTACATTTACATCTAACAGAAATGTAAGGATATGTTTCCTAAAATACATGTATAGGAATGTTTACAGCAGCATTATTCTTAGTAATCAAAATGAAACATAACTATTGGGCATCTGGGTGGATCAGTTGGTTAGGTGTTGGACTCTTGATCTCAGCTCAGGTCATGATCTCACGGTTCGTGGGATCAAGCCCTGTGTCGGGCTCTGTGCTGACAGGGAAAAGCCTGGAGTTCTCCCTCTCCCTCTCTCCCCTCCACCCCCATCTCTCTCTCAAAGTAAATATTTAGATAAATTTAAAAAAACTAAACACAACCCAAATGAACATTAACAGTAGACAAGAGGAGTAAATTGTGATGGGAGCGTACAGTGGAAACACTGCAATAGGAATGAACAAACTCTAGCATCGGTGAGTACTATGCAGAGGGGCCTTACAAATAGAATGTTGTATGAGAAATGCAATACAAAAAGGTATGTGTACAATATGATTTTATTAATGTCAAGTTCAAAATGAGTTAAAGCAAGTTCTGTTGTTAGTAGTTGGAATAATGGTTGCCTTGGAAGAGGAAAGGGAATGGTTTCCAAAGAGGTTGCAGTGGAGGTAACTGGGCTCCTGGGAAAATGTGCTGGGTTGTAATCTTATGATTTGTGTGCCTTTCTGTATGTCTATGATACTTCAAAAAGGTTTATTTTTTTTTATTTAAAGATACTAACAAATTCTAAGAGATTTGAAATTTGAAAAACTAAGAAATTGTAGGGTGAGCCAAGTGTGTAGCTTAAGAAGTATGAAGAAAACACTACAAAAATAAAAATGAAGATGGAAGAAAATACAGATAGAGAAAGAAATAGATGTTAGAAAAACAGTAAAGCCAGACAAAGTTTAAGGAAGAAATGTGAAACTAACTGTTAAGAGCAGTATTTAGTAAAATTTAAGGAGAAGCAATTGGAGGAAGGCCAAAATTTGCATCATTGAAGAGGGTAATAAAACAGATAAACATTTAGGGAAATGTTCTCATAATAAAAAAAAAAATGTAAAGGTACAAATAAGCAATTTGAGGAATTTAAATAGAGGTTATAACAATGGGTATATAGATTTTTTAAATTAAAGAATACATGAGTAACTTTATTCAAATGAAACTGAAACATAATGGAATTGTTCTTAGAAAATAAAATATTTTAACCAACTCAGAGAAGACAATTCTTCAGTAAAACAGGAACTAACTTTTGCAAACATGAATCAGTGAGTGGTAAAATATCTTCTCATGGAAAACTGGAGGCCAGATGATATTCTGACTCCAAACCACAAGGAGACCGAGCTTCACACGTATCAGATTGCCAAAGTTAAAAATTGTGTCAACATTGAAACGGTGTGATATAGCATGAACAGTTTTCTTCCACTGGTAGAAATTGGTTCAATTACTTTGGAGAACAATTTGACCAAATTAGTAAATTTGAACACACGCACATTTCATTGCACAGCAGTTCAACTCTGAAATGTACCATCAAAAAGAGTACTACTTAAAGCAGGGTCCTCAAGTAGACATGATTCTGCAAATTGTCCTGATCTGTCCATGAAGAAATGAAAATTAAAACATGAGAGTAAGCATTTAGAAGCTTTGATAGTAATTTGGCATTGTCATTTCATCTGTTTCATGTTTTATGAAGGTACCCATCTATAGCCAATTGGAAAACTTACAAATCCTTCCTTGCAGATAGTTTTAGAAGCACAGGTCTGGGGGTGCCGGGGCTCAGTCATTTGAGCATCTGACTCTTGTTTGGCTCAGTTCACGATCCCAGAGTCATAGGATCGAACTCCATGTCAGGCTCCGTACTGAGTGTGGAGCCTGCTTCATATTCTCTCTCTCCTTCTCTCTCTGCCCCTACCCCATTCATGCTTGCTCTCTCTCTCTCTAAAAAATAAATAAATAAACATTTTAAAAAGTGCACTGCTCTTTATAACACTCATGTGTGACTTGGGGGATATAGTCAATGATAATAGTTCATGGCACACTAGAGTAAATACACAGTACTCTTTGTGCCCGCGGGTAACTGTGTGCTTCCCTTACCCCAGGCCCTAGCTGGATAACTTCAAGCCAAACAGGGCCCATCATTCTCTGCTCACCCTCAATTGATGAGCTCTGCTCCAGCAACCATCACACACATAGAAGATACACAAAAGATATGTACAAGATTTTCATATCAGCATCATGTGTCATGATGATAATATTGAAACTGACCTAAATGTCCATCACACACATTTATGAATTTTCTGATGTTGAACCAAGAGAGGGAATTATCAAAGTACCTATAGTAAAATATATTAAATGTTTTAATACTTAAAAATTATATTAAATAAATACATAAAGATAGAGAATACATCCTATAAAAATACAAAGAAAAGCAATAGGAAGATAAATATTAAGCTCAGGATAACCCTGGAAGGAGAGAGAGGCAGGTACACTAAAAAGGAAATGGAATATAATAGGAGTATAGTGGATTTCAAATGTACTTGTAATATTTTATTTTCTTAAGCTCAGTTGTTTTATATAGTACACTATCTTTAAAAATAGTTTATATGGCCTCTGGGTGGCTCAGTCAGTTAAGTGACTGATTCTTGATTTCTGCTCTGGTCTTGATCTCGCAGTTGGTGAGTTCAAGCCCCGTGTTGGGCTCCATGCTGACAGTGCAGAGCCTGCTTGGGATTCTTTCTCTCTGTTCCTCTCTGTCTGCCCTTCCCCTGGTTGTGCTCGCCTCTCTGAAAGTAAATAAATAAACTTTAAAAAATAGTTTATAATATTTTTGAGAAATAAATTTCGGAGCAATAGTTTGGCAACAGGAACGTCCTACCTCAGAGTTCCATCACTTAGGATAGAACATCATGGGGAGTGGATGTAGGATAAACAAGAAACAGAGACTTGAGATGTCTCTACTCGATACATGTAGAATATAGTTGTCAACATCCTCAAACCTCTGCTTACACAACTCAAATGCTAGGGGACTCACTTCCTGTCAAGGCAGCCTGTTCCATTGTTGGAAAGCCATGGTTTTGAGCCTAAAATCTACCTTTCAAGGTCTTGATGTCTCTGCCCACATAGAATGGATCCATTCTCTCTCCAGGAGAGCTCTCCGAGTATTTGAAGACACCTTCACTGTCTTCTGTGGGTGTAGTCTTCTAGACTAAATTTACTCTGAAAGTCCCCTCTTTAACTTATTTATAGTTGATTTCACATCCTACTTCACACAGAAACATGTGGATTTGAATTTGCATTAGCTTTCTTAACCCAGCCTCCAAATATGGGTCTACCTGTCTCAAAGTTCACAATTTCTCTTTCTGTATGTCAGAACAAATGACTTCCCTATTCAAGGGTGATCTTCCCTAGTACTGTTGAGTCCATCTTCTGTTTTCTCCTGTTTCATTGCTTATTCACTTTTTGGTATGTTTTAAACATTTTCCCTTTTACTTTGTCTCCATTAATACAAGAAGATGTTTTCCTTTAAAAAAAAAAACCAATATGGATGACATGGACATCTTCCTTGATTGCTCCAACCACATTTTTACTTCTGCCCAGAGCTAACCAACTTTATACTTTTAGTACACTACATCATATTTTTTCTATGTATGTGCACATATTTATATGAATGTGGAAACATGTACACTTGTGTGTGTTACATGAGACAGCAATTTATTTATTATCTAAACCTTAAAAACCTATAATACTACCCTGGAAAGCTTTCCATGGCTGTATATAGGTCTCGCTCTCATCTTCTCTCTTTTTTTACTTTCTGTAAAAAACTCTTTTTTTTTAAATGTTTATTTATTTATTTTGAGAGAGAGAGAGAGAGAGAGAATAAGTGGGGGAGAGGCAGACAGAGAGGGAGAGAAAGAATCCCAAGTAGCCTCCATGCTCAGTGTGGAGTCCAATACAGAGCTTGAACTCATGACAGTGAGATCATGACCTGTGCCAAAATTGACTTGGTTGTTGAACTGACTAAACCACCCAGGTGCCCCAAAACTCTTCTTATTCTACCTGCCCCCTGTTGATGGTTCTTTATTTTTATGGGATGTTTTATTTTGATATAATTTCAAACTTACAGAAAAGTTATAGGAATAATACTAAGATCCTCTGTATACCCTCTAACTAAATGTACTAGTCATTAACATTTTTCCAAATTCCAAATTTCCAAATTATTAGTCATTCTCTCTCCAACCCCCCTTTCTGCTTCCTGTACAGGTCACATTTTTTGAACCCTGAACCCTTTGAGAATGAGTTGAGGACATTAGACTCCTTTATGATACTTTTTTTTAATTTTTAGGTTTTTAATTATTTTTTGAGAGAGCAGGAGTGAGCATGACTGAAGGAGGGGTGGCAGAGAGAGGGAGAGAGAGACAGAGGGAGAGAGAAAGGGGGGAGAGGGGGAGAGAGAGAGAGAGAGAGAGAGAGAGACTGAAAATCTTAAGCAGACTCTATGGCCAGCACAGAGCCTGATGCATGACTCCATCTTAAGTCATGCTTGAGTAGGATGCTCAACTCACTGAGCCACCCCGGTACCCAACCCCCATGATATATATTTTTTTAAAATATTTTTATTTATTTCTAGGGGAGAGAGAGAGAGAGACAGCGTGAGCAGGGGAGGGTCAGAGAGAGAAGGAGTCACAGACTGAAACAGGCTCCAGGCTCCGAGCTGGCAGTCAGCACAGAGCCCAACACGGGGCTCGAACCCACGAACCGCGAGATCATGACCTAAGCGAAAGTCGGACGCTTAACCGACTAAGCCACCCAGGCGCCCCCCCCCATGATATATTTTTGAATATGTATTTGTTAAGAATGAAGTGTTGTCTTTTATCACTACAATGTAGTTAGCAAATAAGAAAATTTAAGATTGATACAGAATTACTACTTAATCTATGACCCATATTCAAATTTGGCCAGTTGTCTATGCATGTCCTTTATAATTTGTTTTTTCCTCCTGGTCTAGAAAGAAGACTTGCATTTAGTTGTATCTATTAAGTTTCCTATAACCTGGCTTTCTATGTCATTTCATTTTTTTTTTTTTAATTTTTAAGGTTTTAATTTATTTCTAGGAGAGAGAGAGAGACAGCGTGAGCAGGGGAGGGTCAGAGAGAGAGGGAGTCACAGACTGAAACAGGCTCCAGGCTCTGAGCTGGCAGTCAGCACAGAGCCCGACGCGGGGCCCGAACCCTCGAACCGCGAGATCATGACCTAAGCGGAAGTCGGACGCTTAACCGACTAAGCCACCCAGGCACCCCTTTCTTTGTCATTTCTAAAGTCGACATTTATGGGACTGGTTAGTTTTTTTCAAAAGTCGGTTTACATTTAATTTTGGTTTATGTCTTTGGGATTATCTGAAAGCTCCTCACTATTAGGTTCATGTTACGTATTTTTGGTGGGATGAACACGTTAGTGACATGCCTTCCTTTCTTGCATTATATCAGCAGGCATATGACATTGGTCTGCACTATTTATTGATAGTGTTACTTTGTTTCTATGGTGGAGGAAGTATGTGCTAGGTTTGCCTTTCCTTGTTTTGCTTTCTCTTATTTTATTTTATTTTTTAAATGTTTATTTTTTGTTTATTTATTTATTTTGAGAGAGATTGAGATTGAAGCAGAGAGAGAGGGGTACAGAGAATCTGCACCAAGCTCTGTGCTGAGAGCAGTGAGCAAAGCACAAAGTCACACGGGGGCTCAAACTCACAAACCGTGAGATCATGACCTGAGCCGAAGTCAGACACTTAACCCACTGAGTCACCCAGGTGCCTCTTCTTTTTTTTTTTTTAAACAGCAAAATTACTATTAACCTTTTTTAATTAGTAAAATGAATTACTAATACTATGTAAATAACCATTCTGATCTTCACAAACTTTCCTTCACTGTAAGGAAGAGTTTTTTTCCTTTTTATTTACTAAGCAAGTACCTAAGGATTTCTTTTAATTCAGTTTTTTATTTTATATTTTTATTCATTTATTTCATATATTTTATATAAAACATATTTATTTTATATTTTTATTCATAAACTCTTAATATAAGTAGTTTTTTTTTTTTTTGATGTACGGACTCTCCCATATTTGTGATTTTATGATTTGTGCCCCTTTAGGCTGCCCTATGTGTCCTTCATATCCTCATTTGAACGTTTCTTCGTTCCTGGCAGAAGATGTTCCAGGCTCATCTTGAACTTCCCTGCTCTACTTCTGTAATCTGCCATTTCTACCAGAAGAACAGTATTCAATATTTAATGGAGACTGGTATTAAGAATTCAAGGTCAAGCATGAGGTTTGGAATTCTTTTGCTGCTAGGTCTCTTCAGCAAAACAGAATTCAGAAATGAATACACAAACATATGTTTATTTAAATATGTATGTGTATCTGTTTCTAGATTCATAGGTTCATACTGATGCCTCCAATTCCTATCTAATACTACAGCGTTCTTCCTAGTCTGACCCCACGCTGCATTTTGAACTCCTTTCTCCAACATTGAGAAATCTGCTCCTGCGGTCCTGAGTGTATCTTTAGCTTCTCAACCTTCTAGGATACAGAAAGTAGTTTTACAACTGCTAACCCACACTGCTGTGGAAAAACAAGCATAATAAATGCCTTTAGATCGAGGTAATTTCGTTCAAGTAGTGTCTGTAGACTGATTAATATAGTACCAATGTTAATTTCTTGTGTTTTATAATTATATGGGGGTTATGTAAGCCTTTGGGAGATGGCTAGGGATATAAGGTAACCCTTGTACTGTTTTTTTGCAACTTTTCTGCAAGCCTATGATTAGTGCTAAATAAAAAGTTATAAAAAATTACTAAGGTTGTTTCCTCCCCCACAACACAAACACTTTGAATATGATTTTTCTTTTCTTTTCTTCTTTTTAACATTTTTATTTATTTTTAAGAGACAGAGTGTGAGCAAGGGAGAGGCAGAGAGAGAAGGAGACACAAAATCCGAAGCAGGCTCTAATCTGTCAGCACAGAGCCTGATGTGGGATGCGAACTCACAAACCACGAGATCATGACCTGATCCGAAGTCAGACACTTAACTGACTGAGCCACCCATTTGCCTCTGATTATATTTTTCATTTGAGGTTACTGTGGGGTTCATTTAATTTTGTTGGTATTCTGTTTTAGGGTTTTCCCCATATTCTCATGGACACAAGTTTTTTCAACTTATGGAATTTTTTGAGCATATAAACTATTGATGTGGTTCAAAAACTAATAATTATTAATAATATACCTAGACAAGTATCACCCCTCCCCATTCCTTCTCATTCTGTCTGCACCTATCCACTGTAGGTATAAAACTTTTTTTAGTTTCTGGCTAATCATTCTAGTATTTCCTGTCATGAAAATAAATGTGCTTTTCTTATTTCTCCTTTTCACACAAATACACTACATGTACATCTTTACATTTTTCTTACTTGACATCTATAAATAAATCCTTCATGTAATTCCCTATCCGTTCATGGAGTTCTTCTTTATTCTTTTATGCAGCCACATGTTATTCCATTGTGAAAAAAATATTTTAAAATGCGAGCACTTATGTGGTATGCATTGTTCTGTGCTTATTGGTAATGCTGTAATTCACAACCTCATTTATAAATACTCCTATAACGTTTGAAGTTATAGCTTCAGAGTCAAATCTAGAAGAGAGAATTTCTGGGTCAAAAATAAATCAGGGGCGCCTGAGTGGCTCAGTCGGTTGAGCATCTGACTTTGGCTCAGGTCATGATCTCATGGTTCATGGGTTGGAGCCCCCATGGGGCTTTGCGCTGTTGGTGTGGAGCCTGCTTCGGATTCGCTCATTCCCTCTTTCTGCCCCTCCCTGACTCACACTCTCAAAACTAAAACGTTAAAAAAAAATGAATGTAGTTTTCTTAGGTATTTCCAAATTCCCTCCTAGAGGGTTATGCCCTTCCACATTCCCACCAGTGAACTGGGATGTCATAATCAGTGTTGTTTCAATTTGGACCTCACTCATTATAAATGAAATATCTTCTTATCTGTTTAAGAATAATTTTATATCTGTTTGGTTCTTTTTTGAAAATCACCTGTATTTTACCCCTTTAAAAATTTTCCTATTAGAGTTTTAGATCTTTCCCTCCCAATTTTAAAAATTATTTCTCTAGGGGTTGCCTGGCTGGCTCATTCGGAAGAGCATGAAACTCTTGATCTCAGGGTCATGAGTTCAAGCCCTGGGTACATTGTAGAGATTACTTAAATAAATGAAACCTTAAAAAAAATTCTTTCTCTTATAGTCATTATTTTAGTCCTTTCTCTTCAATGAATACTGCAAATATTTTCTTATAGTTTACACCTACTTTTAACTTTGCTTACCATCTTTATTACTATGGAAAAGTTCTTTTATTATTCTTTTTTTAAGCATAAATGAAATTTATTTTTTAATAGCTTATTAAAGTTGATTACCATATAACATCCAGTGCTCATCCCCACAAGTACCCTCGTCCATGACCATCACCCCCCTTCCCCTCTCGCCACCCCATGAACCCTCAGTTTATTCTCAGCATTCAAGAGTCTCTCATGGTTTGCCTCCCTCCCTCTCCCCCACTATTTTCCCCCTTCTTCTCCCCCATGGTCCTCTGTTAAGTTCCTCCTAATCCTCCTATATGTGCAAACATATGGTAGCTGTCCTTCTCTGCCTGACTTATTTCACTCAGCATAACACCCTCAAGTTCCATTCATGTTGCTACACATGGCCAGATTTCTTTCTTTCTCATTGCCATGTAGTATTCTATTGTATATATAAACCACATCTTCTTGATCCATTTGTCCGTTGATGGACACTTAGGCTCTTTCCATGTTTTTGCTATTGTTGAGAGTGCTGCTATGAACATTGGGGTACATGTGCTCCTATGCATCAGCACTCCTGTATCCCTTGGGTAAATTCCTAGCAGTGCTATTGCTGGGTCATAGGGGAGTTCTATTGTGAGTTTTTTTGAGGAACTGCCACACTGTTTTCCAGAGGGGCTGCACCAGTTTACATTCCCACCAACAGTGTAGGAGGGTGCCCTTTCTCCACATCCTCGCCAGCATCTATAGTCTCCAGATTTGTTCATTTTAGCCACCCTGACTGGCATGAGGTGGTATCTCAGTGTGGTTTTGATTTGTATTTCCCTGAGGAGGAGAGACGCTGAGCATCATTTCAAGTGTCTGTTGGCCATCTGGATGTCCTCTTTGGAGAAGTGTCTGTTCATATCTTCTACCCATTTCTTCACTGGATTATTTATTTTTCAGGTGTGGAGTTTGGTGAGTTCATTATAGATTTTGGATACTAGCCCTTTATCTGATATGTCATTTGCAACTATCTTTTCCCATTCCATCAATTTCCTGTTAGTTTTATGATTGTTTCCTTTGCCGTACAGAAGCTTTTTATCTTGATGAGGTCCCAATAGTTCATTTTTGTTCCTGATTCCCTAGCCTTTGGGGGTGTGTCAAGTAAGAAATGGCTGCGGTTGAGGTCAAGGAGGTTGTTTCCTGCTTTCTCCTCTAGGGTTTTGATGGTTTCCTGTTTCACATTCAGGTCCTTTATCCATTTTGAGTTTACTTTTGTGTATGGTGTGAGAAAATGATCTAGTTTCATTCTTCTGCATGTTGCTGTCCAGTTCTCCCAGCACCATCTGTTAAAGAGGATGTCTTTTTTTCCATTGAATACTCTTTTCCACTTTGTCAAAGATTAGTTAGCCATACATTTGTGGGTCCAATTCTGAGTTCTCTATTCTATTCCATTGGTCTGTGTATCTGTTTTTGTGCCAATACCATACTGTCTTGATGATGACAACTTGGTAGTAGAGGCTAAAGTCTGGGGTGGTGATGCCTCCCGTTTTGGTTTTCTTCTTCTATATTACTTTGGCTATTTGGGGTCTTTTGTGGTTCTGTATACATTTTAGGATAGTTTGTTCTAGTTTTGAGAAGAATGCTTGTACAATTTTGACTGGGATTGCATTGAATGTGTAGATTGCTTTGGGTAGTAATGACATTTTAACAATATTCTTCTGATCCATGAGCATGGAATATTTTTCCATTTCTTTGTGTCTTCTTCAATTTCCTTCATAAGTTTTCTATAGTTTTCATCATTCAGATCTCTTATATCTTTGGTTAGGTATATTCCTAGGTATTCCATGTCTTTTTGTGCAATTGTGAATGGGATTAGTTTCTTGATTTCTTTTTCTATTGCTTCATTGTTGGTGTGTAAAACTGCAACTGAGTTCTGTACGTTGATTTTGTACCCTGCAACTTTGCTGAATTCATGGATCAGCTCTAGTAGGCTTCTGGGGAGTCTGTCGGGTTTTCTATGTAGTTTCATGTCATCTGCGAAGAGTGAAAGTTTGACTTCTTCTTTGCCAACTCTGATGCCTTTTATTTCCTTTTCTTGTCTGATGGCTGATGCTAGGACTTCCAGCACTATGTTAAACAGCAGTGGTGAGAGTGGACATCCCTGTCGTGTTCCTGATCTCAGGGGGAAAGCTCTCAGTTTTTCCTCTGTTGGTGATGATCTATCTATGAGATGGCTTTTATGATGTTTAAGTAAGTTCCTTCTATCCCAACTCTTTCGAGGGTCTTTATTAAGAAGGGATACTGAATCTTGTCAAATGCTTTTTCTGCATCTATCGACAGGATCATATGGTTTTTATCTTTTCTTTTGTTAATGTGATGTATCACATTGATTGATTTGCGAATATTGAACCAGGCCTGTAACCCAGGAATGAATACCAGTTGATCCTGGTGGATAATTCTTTTTATGTGCTGTTGCATTCGGTTTGCAAGTATTGTGTTGAGGATTTTTGCATCCTTATTCATCAAGGGTATTGGCCTGTGGTTCTCTTTTTTTGCTGGGTGTCTGTCTGGCTTGGGAATCAAAGTGATGCTGGCTTCATAGAATGAGTCCAGAAGTTTTCCCTCAATTTCTATTTGGAATAGCTTGAGAAGAATGGGTATTAGTTCTGTAGAATTCCCCAGGGAATGGCCCAGGGCTCTTACTTGTTGGGAGATCTTGGATAACTGATTCAATTTAATTTCTTCACTAGTTATGGGTCTCTTCAGATTTTCTCTCTTCCAGTGTGAATTTTGGTAGTGAGTGTGTGTTTAGGAATTTGCCCATTTCTTCTAAGTTGTCCAATTTGTTGGCATATAATTTTTCATAGTATTCCCTAATAATTGCTTGTATTTCTGAGGGGTTGGTTGTAATCAGTCCATTTTCATTCATGATTTTGTCTATTTGAGTGCTCTCTTTTCATTTTGAGAAGCCTGGCTAGAGGTTTGTCAATTTTGTTTATTTTTTCAAAAAACCAATTCTTGGTTTCATTGATTTGTTCAACTGTTTTTTTGGTTTCTATATTGTTTATTTTTGCCTTGATTTTTATTTCTCTTCTCCTATTGGGTTTGGGGTGCATTGTTAGATTTTGTACTTGCACATTTTCTAATTTCTTGCAGTAGGCCTGGAGTGCAATGTACCTTCCTCTTAGGACTGCCTTTGCCACATCCCACAGAGTTTGAATTGTTGTTTTTTCATTTTCATTTGTTTCCATATATTTTTAAATTTCTTCTCTAATTGTGTGATTGGCCCATTCGTTCTTTACTAGGGTGTTCTTTAACCTACATGCTTTTGGAGGTTTTCCAGACTTTTTGCTGTGATTGATTTCAAGTTTCATAGCCTTGTGATCAGAAAGTGTGCATGGTATGATCTCAATTCTTTTATATTTATTGAAGGCTGCTTTATGTCCCAGTTTGTGATCTGTCTTGGAGAATGTGCCATGTGCACTTTAGAAGAAATTGAATTCCATGGCCTCAGGATGTAGAGTTCTAAATATATCTGTCAGATCCAACTGGTCCAATATGTCATTCAAGTCCCTTGTTTCTTTAGTGATTTTCTGTCTAGTTGATCTATCCATTGCTGTAAGTGGAGTATTAAAGTCCCCTGCTATTAGCACATTCTTATCCATAAGATTATTTCTGTTTGTGATTAATTGCTATATATATATATATATATATATAAATTGTTACATATATTTATATATTTATTTATATATTTATATAATGTATATATATTATATATATATAAATTGTTTTATATATTTATGTATTTGGGTTTACCGTATTTGGTGCGTCGACATTTATAATTGTTAGCTCTTACTGATGGATAGATCCTGTAATTATTATATAATGCCCTTCTTCATCCCTTGTTACTGCCTTTACTTTAAAGTCCAGTTTGTCTGATATAAGTATGGCTACTTCGGCTTTCTTTGGACTTCCAGTAGCATGATAGATATTTCTCCATCCCTTTACTTTCAGTCTGAAGGTGTCCTTAGGTGTAAAATGAGTTTCTTGTAGACAGCAAATAGATGGGTTTTGTTTTTATTATCCCTTCTGCTACCCTATGTCTTTCGATTGGTGCATTTAGCCCATTTACATTCAGTGTTATTATTGAGAAATATAGGTTTAGAGTCATTGTGCTCTCTGTAGGATTCATACTTGTGATGGTGTCTCTGGTACCTTGCGTTCCTTGCAACATTTTTCTCATAGACTCCCCCTCAGAATTTCTTGTAGGACTGGTTTAGTGGTGACAAATTCTTTCAATTTTTGTTTATTTGGGAACACTTTTATCTCTCCTTCTATTCTGAATGACAGGCTTGCTGGATAGAGGATTCTTGGCTAAATACTTTTTCTCTTCATCACATTGAAGATTTCCTGCCATTGCTTTCTGGCCTGCCAAGTTTCAGTAGATAGCTCTGTCACTACTCTGATAGGTTTCCCTTTGTATATTAGGGCCCTTTTCTCCCTAGCTGCTTTCAAAATTCTCTCTTTGTCCTTATATTTTGCCAGTTGTACTATGCTATGTCATGCAGAAGATCATTCCAATTACGTCTGAGGGGTGTTCTCTATGCCTTTTGGATTTCAACGTCTGTTTCCTTCCCCAGATTAGGAAAGTTCTCTGCTATAATTTGTTTAAGGACTCTTTCAATGCCTCTCCCTCTCTCTTCCTCTTCTGGAATTCCTGTGATACGGATATTGTTCTGTTTGATTGTATTGCTGAGCTCTCGAACTCTCCTTTCGTGTTCCTGTATCAGTTTAACTCTCTCTTTCTCAACTTTCTCTTTTTCTATAATTGTGTCTTCTAAATCACTTATTCTCCTTTCTGCCTCTTCAATCCGTGCATTGGACACCTCCATTTTATTGTGTATCTCATTTATAGCATTTTTAAATTCATCATAGCTATTTTTGAGCTCCATAGTGTTTGTAGCAATAGTTTCTATGATGTCTTCCATGCCTTTTTCAAGCCCAGAGATTAATTTTATGACTATTTTTCTAAATTCTTGTTCAGTTATGTTGCTTATGTTTGTTTTGAGTAGTTTTTAGCTTTCATTTCTTCCTGGAATTTCTTTGGAGGAGAGTTCTTCCGTTTTGTCATTTTGGTTAGCTTTCTATCTCTTGTTAGTTTTAAAAGCTTGTTATGCACTCTGCACCTGCAAGTTTTGTTGTACCAAAGAAGGCTCTTTGACTGTCCAGGGCCTGTCCATTCGGGAAGTGTTCTTTGAATGGTGTCTCTTGGTCTCTCTTGTTGAGACCTTGGTTATTTTATTTCCCTACTCGTATTGGTATTTGGAACTCTCCACAATGTGTACTTTGGCTTGTTTCTTGAGGTAGCCCTGGAAAAGAAAACAGACAGACAAACACATATGGAACAAAGGCACAGAAATGCACAGATAAACCCAACCAACATGTAAACAAAAAAGGAAAAAGAAAAAGAAAAAAAGCAAGGGACCAAAAAAAAAAAAAAAAAGAGGAACTAGGGAAGACAAATAACAAAAATAAAAATACATAAAAAATATAAAAGAAGAAAAGAAAGGAAAAAAGAAAAAACCCAAAAGACAAAGGACAGTCTAAAAGCATAGAACCAGAATTCCCAGCTACAAATAAAGAGCCGGCTGTATGCAGTGCTGATGGAAGAGCATATACAAAGAGAGAAATGACAGGGCGGAAAGGAAGAGAAATTGGAAATGAAATGACCAGGCAGCAAGACTAAGAGGCTTAATTCAGAGAGAGAAAGAGGAAAATATGGTGAGAGGCGAGGAGAAGGAAATGACGATAATGCTACTCAGAGAAACTATATAGTCTGATTATCCCAGAGAGAGAGAGAGATAAAAAGGTAGCGGTGGAGGGGTAGAATGTACATCTAGAGAATGGTTTAAATGTGACTGTTTAAGCAAGCCAATGACCAGAATTAATCAGGGCAGGTCATCCATGTTGGTCTTGCCCTCTGCTCTGGTAAAAAAAAAATTAAATAAAAAATAAACAGCAGCTCTCTGGTGGGGATGGGCATGGTTTGGTGTAGGTGGGTCTTAGGCTCCACTGCATCCAATGGGCCATTCCCTGAGGTCCCGCCTTGGTGGTTGTGGGGAGAAAAATGGGGGCAGCACCCTAGTCCCCTCTCGAACCAAGCATTGCAACTCATTCTTTTGGGTCCAATCTCCCTGTGCCGCGGACCTAGCCAAGGTGGGCCATGCTCTATATCGCAAGCCAGGCCTCGTTTCCAGATCTTAGTTCATGCGCCTCATTGATACCACCCAAAATATAAACTCGCAGGCGAGTCCCTCAGAGCAGTTTCAAGCCTCTCGCCTCCCCGCTGGGGATCCAGCCAAGCCAGAAGCAGAATGGTGCGGCTTCAGGCTCTGCCTCATCTTCTCCAGGTCGAGCTGGCGAGTGAGGAGCAGTTTTTTCTCGAGGTTTCCTGGGACCAGTGCGTCCTGCTCAGGGTCAGCTGGACATCAGGAAACCGGATCCGTCTAAGTCCCAAGCTGAGGTTTTTCTCTTCTCCAGCGACAGGAAGAGCGTCTTTAGCAGTATCGGCCACTTTCTTTTTTCTCCTAGACTTACCATGGTTCCTCGCAAAGGGGGATCCCTCCCTCCCTCTGACTCCGGTCCCGGCCCGTTTTTATCTTCCCCTTTTTGCACTCACGCTATAAGGTTTTCACAGTGGACTCTGTCTCCTTTTCCTCCCAACCTCCTGGATTCTGTAAGGGTTCCTATGGCTTCAGGCCTTCTCTGTTTGAGAGATGGGGGTGAGTGAAATGTACAGAGCTCCCTACTTCCTTTTATTTTTCCATAATCAAATGTAGCTGTCTTTTATTACATCTGGATTCCAGAAATCCTTTCATTATACATCAGTCTTAGAGAAATTTGTCCATCTTATATTCCAATACTTGTAAAGTTTCAGTCTTTACATTTAGCTCTGTGATCCATTTGGAGTTTAATCTTTTGTATGATGTAAAGTGTGGATGTAATATTACCTTTCTGAAAACACCTATCCAGTACCCGCAGGTCACTTATTAAAAAGTACATCTTTCATGTTTCTACTAGTTCTTGAGTCTATTCTGATGTTTAATGTTTTTCTAAACCATGACTGTTCCATACACCATCCAGTGCTCATCATGACAGGTGCATTCCTTAATCTCCAGCACCTATTTCATTCATCCCCCTGCCCACCTCCCCTTTGGTGGCCATCAGTTTGTCTTCTAGAGTTAAGAGTCTGCTGCTTGGTTTTCTTCTCTTTCCCCACCATATTCATTTGTTTTGTTTCTTAAATTTCATGTATGAGTGAAATCGTATGGTTATCTGTCTTTTCCTGACTTATTTTGCTTAGCACAGTATTCTCTAGCCTCATCCACTCTGCTGCAAATCACAAGATTTCATTCTTTTTAATGGTTGAGTAATATTCCATTGTGTGTATATATGTGTGTATATATGTGTATGTATACATACATATATACATACATATATACATATGCACCTATATGCACCACATCTTCTTTATCCATTCATCAGTCAATGGACATTTGGGCTATCTCCATAATTTGACTGTTGTCGATAGTGCTGCTCTAAACACAGGTGTGCATGTATCCCCTTGAACTAATGTTCTGTATCCTTTGGGTAAATACCTAGTAGTATAGTTGCTGGATCACAGGGTAGTTCTATTTCTAACTTCTTAAGGAACCTCCATACTGTCTGCACCAGTAACTGTACCAGTTTGCCAAAACCATGATTGTTAATTTTTGGTTTATTTGAACTCTCCAGGCTGCAAAAATCTTAAAATCTCCCACAATTTCATTTCTGATATTTTGCTTTATATGCTTTGCTATCTAGTGCATACAATTCATGTCCACTTTAACCTTCAGTGTGAAACAAACTTTTATCAATCTAACATGGACCATACTTTTGTGACTTCATATTGCTCCCTTGAGTTCCATTAGTCTGACATGAATATTGCTACCGCTCTTTTTGTTTGTTCACACTGGCCATAACTCTCCCTGTAATTTGGATTTTAATTTCTCCTATCATTTTATTTTACATGCCTTTTGTAAAAAGCACATAGATGTGTTTTCTTTTTAATCCAACCTTAAATTTTCCATTTGTTAAGAGTATAAATTCATCTGTGATTACTTTTTGCCAGGCTGCTAGGTTTCATCTTACTTTGGATTCCCTGCTTCATGCTTTCTCATTTTTTATGCTTTCTTGCTGGGGTTGTTTGTTTGTTGCTCTGAAATCATTTTAATTTCTTTTTAATTATCAAAGTCAAGAATGAAAACATGTTGTTACCTTTATCCCCTCTTTTTTATAAATAGGTTTTCATCAAATACCTTTATAAAGGGTTTTCCTTTAAAAATGCAATCTTCTATTTTTTTAATAGAACTACTGCTTAAAAATTTTTTTTTAAACGTTTATTCGGTTTTGAGAGATAGAGACAGAGCACTAGTAGGGGAAGAGTAAAGAGAGAGGGAGACACAGAATCTGAAGCAAGCTCCAGGCTGTGAGCTGTCAGCCCAGAGCCCAACACGGGGCTCGAACTCATGGACTCATGGTCATGTGGGATCATGACCTGAGCTGAAGTCAGACACTCAACCAGCTGAGCCACCTAGGAGCCCCTAAAAGTACTGCTTTAAAAAATATTTGGTTTTTGACTAATTTTCCAGGTCTTCTTTATTAAGGATATAGGAGAAATGTTCTCTTAATGTGACTATTTCTTTTTTTATTTTATCTTAGAAAGAGCGTGTTAGTGGGGGAGGTGCAAAGAGACAGAAGGAGGGAGAGAATTTTAAGCAGGCTCCATGTTGAGCCTGACATGGGGCTAGATCTCATGGCCCTGAGATCATGACCTGAGCAGGTCAAGAGTACGACACTCAACCGACTGAGCCACCCAGGTGCCCTTTAATGTGACTAATTCTAGAAGACAGAAGGAGCAGGAATTTCATGAAGGTACAAGAGGCCACATACTGAAACTGTTTTGACATCACTAGAAAATATGTGTCCACCTTTTCCCCCCACTGTGTCCTGTTTTAAGAGCAGTAATGCCTTTGTCACCATTGCTCTTTTTGAAGTGAAGTATAATCCTCAAATTCCCTGAACAGGTTTTAAAACGCATACAAGTGGTACAAAATTAAGTTTTTAAAGAAATAAGTGAAAAGTGCCCTTTTGAAGTCATATTATGTTCTTTCCCCTTACAAACTCAAAAATAAAAATATTGGCTCACTTAACGCCTTTTATCTATTCACTGTTAGTTTCCTTTCTGAGGCACTGTGATTTTACCCAACTGAATGGTTAATTTTGGATTTATATTCCCAAAGCCTACAAAAATAAGAATGTCCAACCTAACGATTCCTTTTATAAGCAGTAAAACAAAAGCAGGAAGAAAGGAGATAGACAATAGGTTCATCTGTGATGCAGAATTATGCATAATCACATTACACACGTAAAAACTGGAGAGCGAAGGGCATGTCTGTATTCTAGCCTCCCTGAAGGGATGGTAGGTGGGCACAGTGAAAATTCTGGTCTTGTAGAATAATGTAGATTTAGAACGTTATGACCAGAAGGTGTTAGATTTTTGTTGTGCATTATACCAAATGTCTTCTTACTAAAGCAATTTTGATTCTTCCTGTACAGTGAAGATAGAGATATCTTTATTTTAGTGTCTCAAATCATCCCTCATGTGCCATCTGAGCAGGGCCGATGGCCACAATCTCTACAGCATGTGAGGTGCTGGCCTTTATTAACTGGTCCAGCTTCAGTGGAGGCCGTTTTGATTCCCCATTTATACCCACCAAATATTCCACAGTTGTGTGTGCATTTTCCCCCTGAGATCAACTAATTTAATGTAAATGAATTTAAATACTTCTATATTTATTTATTTATTTATTTAAGGTTATTTATTTTGAGGGAGAGAGAGAGAGAAAGAGAGAGCATGAACAAGAGAGAGCCAGAGAAAGAGAGAGAGAGAGAGAGAGAATCCTAAGCAGCCTCCCCACTGTTAGCGCAGAGCTTGATGCAGGTCTCAGACTCATGAACCATGAGCTCATGACCACAGCCTAAAACGAGTCAGTCAGTTAAACGACTGGGAGTCATCCAGGCACCCTTATCCATTATTTTTAATATTTTTTTTTCCTGCTTTCAAATAATCTCTAAAGCCAACATGGAACTCAAGCTCAACCCCAAGATCAAGAGTCACATGCTTTAACAAGCACCCATCAAATATTTCCATTCTTTTACCTTAGCTGAGGGCACTAGGTTTTTGCTGTCACAAAGTTTGTTAAGGAACAGGATTAAATAATAAGAAATACCTTGTCTACAGATTTGGGGTGGGGATTTGGGTGGGTAGGAGATCACAAGGAAGTTCATGATTAAGTGGTTGGGCAATGGAGAGAGATAAAAGCTGGTTTCCTAACAAGGAGTCAGGGTGTCAAGTTATTAGCAAAGTAGGAACTGGAGAGAAAAGATCCCTGTTCAGCTTTCTGCTTGGCCACAGTCTGCTGCCCCTGTCTCCCTCACACTCAACTTACAGCAGGACCTAAAGTTGAGCCAGCTCCAATCCAGGACGCTGAAAACTGCCAGGATAAGTTGCCCCAGGAACTCCGAATTACTTTTGTAAACCACCCCCCTGAACCTTACCATGTGGGGACCATGAATGCTGGGGCAGAAGAAAACCCATAACTAGAGTAAAGGCCATGACCAGAGGAAATTTTTTTTTAATTGTTTATAAACATTTGAAATGGTAAGTATCTGCCAAGTTAAAATTTATATTTTCTATTTCTGGGTTCACTGACTTTGGATCTATCTCATAGAAGTACTAGAAAGCACCATTTGTGGGCTCTTTTTCTTGTCATTCCCTGGCCTAAGAAATTGAAAAAGAGCATGCCCACAGGGGGCTCTAGTGATAGTGTCATTGAGATGGATAAGCTGCTGGTGTCCTCTCTCGCTCGCTCTCTCTGTGTTGATTCCCAGCCTTGCAACATCTACCAGGATTCGTTTCTCAAACAGTAGGTTTGATGGTATTTTCTTAGTGGATTGGCTGGACAGTTCACTTAGAGCATACAAACTGTATCTGTGTGGTGTGTTATAGATGAGAAGAAGTTTGTGGAAGCCCACCAACCACAGGGGTGAGTTTGGAAAAGGAATTGAGCCCTTTGGTCAAACTCTTGGGTGACCATACCAGGACAGCCCTGATCAAGTATCCCAAGTCCTCAACATAGGGCACAAGGACCCTCCACATTTCTGGGTCATACTTACCAACAGTGGATTTGACAAGAGGAGGAAACTGTAGGTCAGACTTTGAAAGATAAAGCCTACCTGCCTGTTGACAGTCTAGATCACATAACTTCCTTTAAGGATTGATTAGACAAATGAGAGAATTTATAAACTACACAGCCAGGTGTTCAAGGTTGTAGGACAGGCAGGTATTGGAGGTATTTAGCATTGTTGCATTTTACTGGAAATGGTAATAAAAAATGTCTACCTTCATTTGGAAAAATAGATCCTAGGCTTCATAAAGCCCTTCTGATATCTCTTTGTACATTGGTTTTGTGGCAGAGAAGAGGCTCAGCAGGATGAAGGCTATTCAAGTGCAAAGAGCTAGCAAGTGTTGGGACTCCGTTCTAAACCCCATTCTTTGAACTTCATGCTCTTTCCATTTCGTTATTCCACTTCTCAAGACAGGGAAAAGTTGAAAAATAGTAAGTCCGTAGAATTTTAATCTCCCCTCAACCTTGAGATTTGTATTAAACCTAACCAACAGGTTTCCCCCTGCCCCCAATTCCCATACTCTCTTTTGGAATATACTACCCTCCTTGGAAGGGTATTTGATTATTGCAGATGCTTTGGTGTAAAGAAGTTCTTGGAAGAACAGTTACCAGGGAGGAGCAATAAAGGAGAAAGCGTATAAAATGTCTTAGATGTGGAAACTGGGTGGCTTAGTCGGTTGAGTGCCCGACTTTGGCTCAGGTCATGATCTCGGAGCTCATGGGTTTGAGCCCTGTGTCGGGCTCTGTGCTGACAGCTCAGAGCCTGGAACCTGTTTCAGATTGTGTCTCCCTCTCTCTCCCCCTCCCTGCTTGCGTTCCCTGTCTCTCAAAAATGAATAAACATTTAAAAATTAAAATAAATTTCCTACATCTATTTCCTGCTATAAATTTGGTTCATCATCATTTCTTGATGAGCATGGGATCTTCTCTGTAGTGGCCAGCCCGTGACACTGTGTATAAGTAGGAGAATGAAGAAAATGAGCGAGGAAGGTGGTGCCGTAATTCAAAAATTTTTGTGGTGGCCTTTTGTTCTTGTATTGACTGTAGAGAAACAGGAAGACCCGGGTGGTAGGCTAGTAGGTGTAACAACACACTCAATTATTGGTAGAAATTTTGAAAAAACAAAGGGCAAATTAGAGTGAGGTATAGATTTGCACAAAAGAGGAGCCCTCAGAGTATTCTGCCTCCTGTTGAAGCCATGTGGGAAGAGATCTAGATGTTGTGTGAAGTAAGGTTCATTCAGCAAATTGTTGACCACAATATCTATGAGATGGTTGGGTCCTCCCTTTCTCTTTCAAACTGTGGTCATTTGATCTTTTTAAAAATACACCAACAGAAGGTCGTATGCTTTTGTTGAATCATTACCAGTCTTCATGTACAGTAAAACCTTGGTTTGCAAGAATAACTCCTTCCAGAAACATGCTTATAATCCAAAGCACTTGTATATCAAAACGAATTTCAAGAGCCATGCTCATTTGTGATCACGTGACCTTTGGCATCACATACTAGTTGTATTGCAAGATATTGCTTGTTTATCGAGTTAAAATGTATTAGAAACATTTGCTCATCTTGCAGAACACTTGCAGAACAAGTTACTAGCAATCTAAGGTTTTACCATCCTTTGCATAAAGAAACAGGAAAAGCTTGATCATATTTGGGGGACTAAAGAATGCCAACGTATAGGAGCTGCTGTTAATTAGGGAGAGAACAAACACAAGGTAATGAAATCAAAATCTAATTTCTCTCTTCTTCAACAAGAGGAACTATGTGTTATTCCTTCCCTAGTCTTGTAACATAATCTGGGATGGTGGTGCTAATTGATCAATAAGATAGTAATTAAACAGTTCTCTGCTATTCTGCCTTTTAGTCACAAAGAGGTAGAATATATAAGAATTAACTGCATCAGTTACCAGAATAAATCAGTCATCTTTTCAAAATTTCTCTCTCTTACATCAATTGTTTACAACAAATACATGATCTACTCTTGTATACAACTCAGAATACCCAAAAGAAAATTTTCTTTTTCTTTTTTAATATTTTAAAATAGTTTATTGTCAAGTTGGCTTCCATTTAACACCCAGTGGTTATCCCTATAAATGCCCTCCTCCATGCCCATTTCCCCCTTCCCCACCCCCCACCCCCATCAGTCCTGTTTGTTCTCAGCATTCAAGAGTCTCTCATGGTTTGCCTCCCTCCATTTCCAGAAGAAAACTTAAATTTTGTTCATGAAACAGACATCCCTGTAAAGTGGGATTTTGAAGTTCATTGAACTCAGCAGTATGTTCCTCTAATCTGCTCTTGAAGTTTTTCTTTCTCACTTATTATTAAAAGGCTTTCTTCATCCTACATGGACACGTACAAGATGTAATAATGAATTTCCTTTTCAGCCACTCTGGACGCGTAGTAAACTGTAAGCGATTTTCACGCAATCTAAAGGAATCACACTTTTATGTCCTTGATCTTGAATGGAAATGTTCGATTTTTGCATCAGTTACAGAGAATAAATAGGAAAGTGATTTTATTCATTGAACTCTGCCAAGTGATGAAATCGATGACCCTAGTGTTTTGTGTTCTAGAAGAAAAATACTTGGGACGCTAGCACCTTGCAGCATGGTTTGGTTATGGTATACCAGGCATGGTGTAGGGTGTAAAATACAGTGGGAAGAGGGCAAGAGTAGATTTCTATGAAAACAAAGGAGTCAGTTTTAGGTTTGGGTCAATCCAAGCAGATTAGTTGAAGAACTTTCCAATTCGTGCTTCATTTTTGTGATGTGTTACCCCATCACCGCACATCAGTTCTTCCTGTAGGCTCTGCAGAACCCTGCCAGATGAGGGAATTCCACACTGCTATCCCTTCTAAGGTGGTTCTTCTCAACCCATCTTACAGTAAATCTGGAAAGAGATGTGCTCACCGCAGCTAACTGTTCATCCCCCTTCGCTGCAACTGATTTAAACCGCCTGAGAAACAAGTGTGATAAAACTCATGAAATTTACTAGCTGCTATTTACTCTTTGTACCAGATATGTAAGTTACAGACCCAGAGGGGACCATTTGCAAGGTGATAAGTCACATGTTAAGAGTTAGGCTCATTAATGCTGTTAGGAAATATGCAAACAGATGCATAATGCATATGTGAGTATGCAGGTGTATAATTCAAACTGAGCACATCCAGGGCCTCCCATCATAAACAAATACAGGGGAAGAGATGAATTAACCAGTTTAGACAAAAATTCTTCAGTATGAGTTCACAGGCAGTAAGTGTACTCTGCTACTTTCTTTAAATGAATTTCCTGGTAAATTGGGAATAAAAATAGTTCTTGTGGGGCGCCTGGGTGGCTTAGTCGGTTAAGCGTCCGACTTTCACTTAGGTCATGATCTCACGGTTTGTGGGTTCGAGCCC
Organism: Hyaena hyaena; assembly: GCF_003009895.1. NCBI lineage: Eukaryota > Metazoa > Chordata > Mammalia > Carnivora > Hyaenidae > Hyaena > Hyaena hyaena. The sequence goes on along the minus strand of NW_024081129.1, from coordinate 1,415,386 downwards.
CGCGTCGGGCTCTGTGCTGACTGGCCGGCTCAGAGCCTGGAGCCTGTTTCAATCTGTGACTCCCTCTCTCTCTGACCCTCCCCTGCTCACGCTGTCTCTCTCTCTCCTAGAAATAAATAAAACATTAAAAAAAATTTAAAAAAAAAATAGTTCTTGAAAGCATCATTGTGCCCCTGATCTATCTACCTCTCTCTCTATGTTTTGATATAACAGCTCCACCTTTCACATAATTTGGAAACAAATGGAATTAGTAAGGGGAAAATGGAACTGTAGGGGTGCCTGGGCGGGTCAGTCAAGCAACTGACTCGATTTTGGCTCAGGTCATGATCTCATGGTTTGCGAGGCTGAGTCTAGCGTGGAGCCTGCTTGGGATTCTCTCTCTCTCTCTCTCTCTCTCTCTCTCTGCCCCTACCCCTGTTTGCACTCTCTCTCTCTCAAACTTAAAAAAATAAAATAAAATATGCTATTAGCTGCTTAACAACTTCTTAATGATAAATGAACCCACTCTCTCTGTATCAAAATAAATAAACTTTAAAAAAATGAGACACTGTAACTCAAAAAGAATAGTAAGCTGGGGCACCTGGGTGGCTTGGTCGGTTGGGCGTCCGACTTTCGCTTGGGTCATGATCTCGCGGTTCGTGGGTTCGAGCCCCGCGTCGGGCTCTGTGCTGACTGCCAACTCGGAGCCTGGAGCCTGTTTCAGTCTGTGACTCCCTCTCTCTCTGGCCCTCCCCTGCTCACGCTGTCTCTCTCTCTCTCTCCTAGAAATAATAAATTAAAAAATTAAAAAAAAAAAAAAGAATAGTAAGCTGGCTGTATCAAATGAAATGTGAGTATAATGTTTCATAATGGGAGAAAATTATAGCGAATAGGTTATAGAGTGATGACAAGTCTTCTGACCAGTCAGACTTTGGGTGATCAAAGTATCAACATGTATCAGACAATAATCAGTCATTTTAGCTTGCAAATAATGTGGGAAGTGAACCTTTAGAAATTTCAAGTCACCAAACAGGGATGTGCAGAAATTAACTTTTTTTTTTATTATATATCATATAATGTAGTAGTAAAGTTTGTTTGAAGTGCATGAATAAAAAGTTAGTGAAATTACAGGAGGAACAATCTATATAGCAATAAGAGGTGCATTCCTTGTGCATCTGAAAGGAAAAGAAAAAAGAGTTTTCACTCATTTTGGCCTAAAACTTAGTGTCAGGTTCCCAGGATTCTGACATCAGAACCCGGATAACGCTGATTAGAACCATAGGGGCTTTACAATAAAAGCTAAAATATTGACCATATGATGGCAAAAAGTCTTATTTTGTGGTTAACTGATTCTCTTCTAGCTACTCTCTGATGAAGTTGGTGGCGCTGTGGAGGAGGACCGCCGCCTCCTGGACGAGGATCGGGACCGCTCAGCGTTGTAGGGGACATGCTTGTCATAGTTCTCCATCTGAGCCTCCATGACCTCTCTCTGCTGCTGCCTGATGGTCTGGCTGATGAGCCCCGGGAGGGCGTGGATGCTGCCAATCAAAGTCTCTAGTTTTGTTTCCACAGTAACAATCCTCTTCTCAAAGTCTTCGCTCCGTTCATTTAGGTCGGAAATCATGTCATACATGATGTTCTGGGTCTGGAAAACAGGATGGGCATGAGTAGGGCAACCTGGAAGTCAAGGTTTCATGCCACCTGCCCAGGAAGCAAGCTGTCCGCTCTCTTCAACCCTTTGTTGAAGCTGTCTTTCTGTCTCATTTCCCTCTAGAGGGCCCCCCACGGGGGCTCATCTGGTTAAGTGTCCCACTCTTGATTTTGGCTCAGGTCATGATCTCACAGTTTGTGAGATGGAGCCCCATGTCGGGCTCTGTGCTGCCAGCTAGGAGCTGCTTGGGATTCTCTCTCTCTCTCTCTCTCTCTCTCTCTCTCTTGCTGCTTTCCCTCTCTCTAACTTAAAAAAATGTGCTCTTAGCTGCTTAACAACCTCATAATGATGATAAATGAACCGGCTGAATAAGGGAGATACTGTTCCAGATACAGGTGCATAGTTTGAGTGTGGTCATGGAGGCAGAGACAGTAGTTTTATTTTTTACTACCTAGTCTGGAGACTCTGTGAGCAACATTCATTCATTCAGAAAATACTGAATGCTTATGGCAAGACAGCCCTAGAGCTGTCATAGTAAGCAGGGCACAAAAGAAATAATTTGACAGAAATAGCATCTTGTCTCATCAATAATCTCCTGAGGTGACATTATGCAGTATATATTTATAATATTAATTCTATATCTAGTAAGATGTTATACTTTATATTACTTCCAAGCAGTCTCTTTTATCATTTGACCTTGGACTGATGCTCCAGACCATGGAGTCTGCCCCATGATTGTTCAAGATGTGTCTATGTGAGAGCCATGTTTGTAAGGATTATTGAGAACATCTTTGAGTCTCGTATATGTGCTGCCCACCTTAAATGTATGATATATGTATGCTGCCCTTCGGGTAAGTTTTTGAAGACTTCACTGTCTTCTATTCATAAGATCTCAAATATTCAACTTTTACATAGTTATATAGTATGTGTTATTGATATACATGAAAAGGAATATAATTGTGTTATTTCATGAAACTAAGACAAACAGGTGTGATTTTCATAGATGATACTGGAAGCTTTATAAAGGACACAACTGATTTATCAAACAAACAACAGAACATATTGAGAGAGGCCCCTTTAAAAGCATTTGTGTTTAAAGGCTGAAAATTTCCACACAGGCTACTCTAATACCTCTTTTGGACTTAGTTCAGGAAAATGTCAGGTCATTGATGACAAATACTCACATTAAGAAATATATATTTGTTTAGGGGCGCCCAGGTGGCTCAGTTGGTTAAGTGTCTGACTTGGGCTCAGGTCATGATCTCATGGTTCGTGAATTCGAGCCCCGCATTGGTCTCTGTGCTGACAGCTCAGAGCCTGGCGTCTGCTTCGTATTCTGTGTCTTCCTCTCCCTCTGTCCCTCCCCTGCTTGTGCTCTGTCTCTCCTGCTCTTAAAAATAAATAAAATATTTAAACAAATCAAAAAATATATTTGTTTAAATGCTTATTATGAGAGAGAGAATGTGAGAGAGGGGCAAAGAGAGAAAACACACATGAGAGAGCATTTTAAGCTGGCTCCATGCTCAGTGTGGATCCTGATGCAGGGTTGATCCCATGAACCATGAGATCATGACCTGAGCTGAAATCAAGGGAAGGATGTTTATCTGACTGAGCCATGCAGGCACCCCTAAATATTCATATTTTTAAAGTAGAGTTTACTTGAAAGGGACAATCGAAATCAACCAGATAAATCTTGTAAATGTGAAAGAAGAATCTGGGAACTATTCATGTCTTTTTAAAAAGTAGTATGAGTTTTTTAAATAATGAAAAGAGAGTCCTAAATTATGAAAACCAATTCCCTTTTTTTAAAAAAATGATGATTTTCATGTTAAGATGTAATTTCTTGTATCTCTAAAAAAACTATTTCACATTCTTCTGGGTTGGCTTCAAAGTAAATAAAAAAATATTATTGATGAATCGTATGTAGCCCTGAAGGTCAGGGTCAAAGCCAGGATGTAGTTCTTCTCTTAGAGGGTGAGACTGAATGACAAATACAAAACCCAATGGTATTGTCTCATAGTCCATGTACATTTCCTATGGTACTTTCAAGTGACTGTAATCAGGAAGGCTTTTAGAATGGGGCTTGAATAATTTATATAGGGAGAGAGCGTATGAAGAGTTTTAGAAAAAAATCTTTTATTGTGGACCATCATGTTAGGGCTAATTGTTGGCTTCATGCGTGAAATAAGTTTTGGGTGTCCTCCTCCCAATGTGCCATCAGTCCCTGTGCAATGCTCCATTCCAACACACCTCATCGTGAGGGCTGAGACACCAAGCTTACCTTTGCCAGGTCCACCAAGGTATTGGCTTGGTCATTCAGTTTCCTCTGCTCCATTTTTACACTTCTTAATCTAAAAGACAGAATCTCAAGTCAGAAACCTTCCTTCCTCTCTCCTGCTGTCATCCGCCTTCCAAAGAGCATGCATAAAATCGACAAGAGCAAATAACTGCATGGATAATGCCTTGAATATTTGGGGGTCAAGTTCAAACTGGTTATGTATCTGGAACAATGAGGAGCATGCTTCCCCAACACCGCAAAAAGGAAAGGAGAGAGAGTAAGAGATGAGGTGTTCTTAGGACAACTATTTACCAGGGAGTTAAAAGTTGAATTGGGAGAAAAGGCTCATAAGGATTTAACCATATGAGAAAAGCCAAAACATTCCTTAAAATCCCAGTATCGTTTCAAATAGACATAGGAAGAAATAGGCAAAGCGACGGGACTTTCACCAATGTTGGAGCAGTGAGCACCTTCCTATGCCTACATGACTAGATACGCAGGATGGCCCTGTTCAGTTGGAGATGGATTGGGTTAGGTATTTGAACCTGATGAGAACACAGTGATAAGTGAGATTCTTAGTAGCAAAAATAAGACTTTTATTCAACCAGCAGCAAGAGAACCCAAAACACATAAGTCTCTTATTCTTCATTGTGTTTTGCTTGACCTTTATCTTAAACTGCCATTGAATTGGAAGGGAGGCCAGGCCAATGCCTTGGGAGAATTTCCCTCAATTTTTTATTGTAGATGAAAGTCAGCGGACAATTAAAATGTCTGACAGATGGGATTTCTGGTTTTAAAGTTACTTTTAAATATCAGTGCGTATATCTGATGGACAGTCAGAACACTGCTATTTTTAAAAAAATCTTAATGATGACTCTTACTAGGCCTTACCTTATTCACTATAATTCTTTTTAAAAAAAATATTTAATGATTATTCCATATGAAGAAATTAAGATTTTTCCAACATGAGAAAAGGGGTTTATTCTTTTGGCCAACAGTCTGAGTCATGCTCCAAACTAGAAGCAAGTCTTTCTTAACTACTTAGTTTAAAAAAAAGAAAAGAAAACAAAATCCATGCTAACCTTATTACCTTGATGATACGTCATTTACAGTAGTGTTGTTGCTGGAGAGAGTAATCTTTGTAATTCCCCAATTTCAATGGAAGGTAATTACCAAAAAAAAAAAAAAAAAAAAAAAAGGATAAAAAATTCACAGGGCAAGATTTTACTGCCAGGGAGATTTTTACAACAAATGTTCAATGGTGTTCAGTGATTTTGTTTTGAAACTACGAATCCCAATATGTCATCAAATCTGTTTGACAGTGAAGACAGACTTCCTTCTGCCAGTATGGGTTTAACTGACACCTGTCTGTAACATGATATTTAACCATGTAAAACAGCTTAAGGTTATAACTTGTCATGGCAAGTCTGTGTTTCCTTATTAGAATGATTGGAACTAAGTTAATTGGCTCCTTTCTATGCTAGTATAGAGATGGACTATGTGTAAGTGTAAAAGGAATTTACAAGTAGGTATTTAAATCTAACAAATTGTTGAGATAGGTTTCTCTATGTACTTACAAGGATTACAATTCTTGATGTACGCCTTTGAAAACCAAGTCCCCTTCCATCCCCCCCCCACTCCTGGCAAAAACAAAACAAAACAAAACAAAAAACCTTTAAACATGTGTGAGGTCATTCTACAGAAATGTACTAGAGAGAACAACGGTGTCAGACGTGGACTCCACTCTCCCTGGCCCTAATTTAACATTCAGTTTCTTACTGTATGAAGTGAGGTGGGTTAGGCCAGGACAGTATTCTGAAGGGCTGTGTTTGTACCAACAGAGGTGTTCTGGATGGCTATGTGATACTCAAACCAGAAGACATTAAATACTAAACCAGATGGAGAGACATTTCCTCCCTTTTATTCTCTTCCAATTCTTGATTATTACAAGAAAAATGTCTCAGGCTGGTCCTCTCCTGTTTTTATCTCCCAACACCTGCTCTTCTCTCCTTTTTGAAAAAAGAGAGCAGGATTTCAGCTGAGACCTTCCTGCCGGCAACAGTTCCGCGGCTAGAATTCAACACCAGTATTTCAAATGTCAGTTGATGCTACCTTTACCTCTCTGTCCTGGGAGTGGGAGCGGGTGTTTTTGTTTTTGTTTTTATTTTAGCCATTTTGTGATAGAGATTTATACCAAGCTTTGTTTTCAAATTCAAGGAATGGGACCTTGAACACATGAATGACTCAAGTCTAGGGAACTGGACCAGAAGCCTCCAGCAACTTGGGAGCATAGGGAAGGCCCTGAGGTTGGCAAGCCCGGTGGAAGGGCCAGTACATGTCCCTTAGCTGAGGTGGGTACTCTGCTCTTGAATTACCATATTATGTTTCTGACAGTAGAATTTTGCCCAGTTTTTTCCCCCCACTAATCTGGAAAGCTGACATAGAGCAGCCTATTGAATCTGGATGCCTTAAGCCCCTTGAACCTAAATCACCTAGCCTTGCTGTTCCTGAGACTGCACCGTAGAATGGGTAGAAAAAGCCTACTTAAAGCTGTAGCTGCCAGAATAGTTTACTTTTTCCGCCCCCCAAAAAGAAGAATAAGGAACGTATGTTGACTTCTTCCTTGTGAACTTCACTTATCACAGGAAAGTATCATGATTTTGGATCACATTTCCATAGCAGCAATCAGACTACTGAAATTCACAAATAAAGGACCCGCTTGGATGCATGCAGCCGGTAGAGAATTCTGCAAATGTCGAGGGGAGCGGCTCACACAACTTACTTCCGGGCTCTATTTTCATTTTGTTGAAATAAAAAGACAAAACAAAAGAAAAGAAACTGTAAAATATTCTGGAACAGAGTAACACAGTGTGGTGTTCAGTTGTGCACAGGGGGCTCGATTCGTTAGCTCAGAGACCCTGTTAAGGCTCTGTAGGATTTTGGCTTGTTGGTCAAGGAAAAACACGGTTCACTTATAGTATCACCATTCATTGCCAGGAGACTCCCCCCCACGTGAAATCCAGCGCTTCCTCCAGAACGAAGGTTCAGAAGGAAGACCTTCTATCAAGTCATCACGGCCTCTTTGATACACGATGTCTAAGTAAACTGCAGGAACTGTTTTGGCCCAATATGAATGTCATAGGGTTGAAAGGACAGTGTTCTACATAGTAGGATGACTATAATGGTGGTGTCGTTTTTTGGACGGTGTCCATCCCTTCCAAGTTGGGGCTTCTTAGAAGCCTGGCTTTCTGAAAGGTGGGCCGTCCAAAACTCAGAGTTAGAGAAATTGTATGTACTGAATTTCTTGGCTCTGAGACAAGTTCATGTAGATTGCTGGGTCTACAGTTGAGACAGAAGAGTTGATAAGCTTTAAGGTTAAAGCTGATACCAGAAAAAGTTTTCAAAGGTATACAGGAACAGAATGCTTCACAGCATTAAGTGATGATCTAAAAAGACAGATCTGTTAGTGAAAAAGAGGACACAAGCCTGGAGAAGCAGGCATCCACCAGAGATGAGGGAGGCCGCGTGTCAGGGAGAGAGGCTGTGAAGTTTGGAAAAGAGGGGAGCCCAGACAGAGCTCTGGAAAAGCTCTCAGGTCAAATCGGAGGATGGGAGAGGCCAGGGAGAAAGCTCTATCAAATGAATTTGTAACTTCTCCCTCAAGCAGCAAGGTCTGATTTCACCCGGTGCTGATTTCACCGAGGCTGATGGTCTCACTATGTCTGAATGGGGGGCAATGGGAGCCTTGCCCTTAAGAATCGAGCCCTATGTGCTTTCCTGTATCACTAACTTAAAATGAGAGATTATGCATGATTAGAATCATTGAGCCAAACCCAGCCCATTTAAATTTTCAGTTATACTTTTTTTTTCTTTTTACAAAGTACCCCCCCGCCACACACCTCAAAGGAAATCTAAGCCCAAGACTAAATTATAAAACAATTCAGAACATTTGAGCTGCTCGAAGCTCATCTACTTTAGAAGTTCATGTTGCTATAGAAGAAACAGAGTGAGAAACGTCAAAGAAGGCAGAAGAATCACGAGGGGTTTCCTCTGTTACTCTATCCTGAAGCAGCATGCGGAAGACCCATGTAAGCTGTACCTCGAAACCCTTAGGATCAGGTCAGGCCACCTTCTAACAATTGCTTAGGGACAATGTATCAACTTTGCTTCCCCCAAATAGTTTTTTGCAGCATATTATAAACATTTTCAAACCTAGAGCAAAGTTGAAAAAACTTACGGTGACCATCCCTAAGCTGTCCCCTGAAGTTTCAGCATGAATGCATTTCATCATAAGACATATAAACTATAAATGTATAAATACCCACCATTCACGCGTGGCTACAAAATTTTTACAGACACTGCAAAAACATTTTCTCCCAGTATTTTTGTTAGATATAAAAACTTACCAATGGCATCAAAGGCCAATTGCATTTCATTATCTAGTTAATGTCATCTAGTTAATGTCTAGTTTCTGTCATCAAGCTGACAGAAAGGTTATAAATAAGACCCCGGAGGAAATGGGGCATGTGGCTGCTTGACCCATAGAGTGACTGCACCTGCCCACACCCACGAAGGTAAGTTTTCTTTTTAATATACTTGAGTAGTATAGTGGCAAAACATTAAAAGTACAAAGAATGCTTTCTCCACAATATACCATGTGTACCTCTTGCATGAATGGTAGGTTCCTACGTGGTATGTGGTTGTGGGTGTGTAGGAATGATCTCTGTGCCAGGAGGGGTGATCCTGGAGGAAGTGGCCTGTCCTCAGAGGTGAAGGCCCAGCATCTCTCAGGATACTCATTCTCTGAGATCTAAACTTGAAGGAATCAAGGTGCGGAGGCTCCACAAGGTGGGGAGGGGTATTTGGTTGTAAAGGTGGCCATGAACTTCAGCAAGCAATTCCCGCTTGTGAGCCAGATCTCCTATACTGTTCCTCTGTGTTTCCCTTTTACAATTTCCCAGACTTTGAAAGACTGTTAATTTAAGATTCTAGCCTTTCCTTACAAGGAGATAGAAAGCATAGTTGTGGGCCCGGTGTGAAGTCACAGAGCTAAAGGCGAAATGACGTCAACTTTGGTGCTGGTGGTGGCGAGATCATGACTGAATAGCTCTGAGTAGCCGGGAGGGCCAGCTGCTCTACCATCCATGCAGAATCTCCCTCTCTTTTAGATCTCAGGGAGCCTGGATTTGATTCTCATGAAGGCAGGCAGCAATTTCTAGATGCAGCCCACATTCCTAGTGATAGTTACTTAAAAAGCACAGTTGGAAGGAGAGGTCAAAGGATAGCATTTGAATGCTTAGTGATTTCCCATAGAATGTGAAGTGTGATATAGTACCTATGAACTACCTAAATATACCAAATAAGAACTCGGAGCTTCAGAGCTTTTCTGGTCTGCTGTGCTAGGCAGCTCTGAGAAGACCCACCTTGCTGTGTAATCAAGATACTTAGTGTTTACCCACCTTTCCATGAGTACCCGGGTAGGCTGCATGAGGATAGCCATGTTTCTGACCCACGCATGTGACTGAGCTGCTCTTGCCCATACAGAAATGGCATTGAGTTAAGAGCAAGGCTGAACGGCCTCAAGACTGATACCCACATGAATGTACTTACGGTAAGGATGCCGCCAGCCTGGGGGAGAAAGAGCTAGTGCTTTCAAGTCATTATTGAAACTTACTACATAGACATTTGTCCTTTCAAAGTCTATGATAGTTATATATAGCATAGAAACAAAATAACATGAAAGAACTTAAGCATATTGAATAAGGGTGGACTGCAGAAAGTCATAATCATGGTAAAAGCACTATAAAATCTGTAATGAACATATAGTAAATAGAAAATCCCCTGAGTCCCAAGTAAAGACTAATTTAAAAATGCAAGTATTAAATCAAGTGTAGGTACTGCCTTCATAGAAAGATGTTGGCAGTCTGTTAAAAAAAAAAACAAAAAACAGAGCGATCATAAACTATTAAATATTTTTCAAGATTTTGCAGTCAATACAAACTAAACATCCTGGGGCAAGCCATATGAATAAATAAGTTATATTAACACATACAATTGCAACTGAAAATATTGTTTCTAAAGAGAGAAACTGAGAAGACATTTTAACTAATATATTAAATGTCTCTGCTTCCAATAACGGATGATTCTGAGTCCAAAAAAGAACTTACAATTTTCTCAGGGTTTCATTTATGAATTATTAAATTGCCAAATAATGTCTTCTGGGAACACACATGACAGTGTTTTCTTTTTTCCCCCTCTCACGAAAGAATAATCACCAAGTGTGGGAATTTGAGACCCAGAGCTACAAAAAGCAGGTTGACAATGAATGAAAACTGGTACTTACTGATGAATAGCTTGCAAGAATTTTCGTTGATGTTTTCTTACTTTTGCATGATCTATCTTTTTTACTAGCTTTGTATTTTTGTAAATTAGCCATGTTTCCCTGAGTACATTGGCAGCTGCGTTTTTCACCTGTTAAGAAAACAAACAAATGAACAAAGCAGTTGATAAATTCCCAGAGCAGAATCCTTTGCAAACATGGCCAGGGGTCCTATTCTTAATCCCAAATATCATGGTAAGTTCTATCTCTCTTTAGTAACTATTTCTCAAAAGAGTATTTTTCTTGAGTCTGTGCCTTTACAAAGTACCTGTGTCCGTCTGGGAACAACATTTAAGTTGAAATATTAGGGAGGTACTGATTTCTTTCTGGGCTAACCTCTACCCATCAGGAACATTGTCATCCAATCATCTTCATTTTAAAAATCATGAGGTGCTTATAACCTGCCTGGCAACATTACAGGGTGGGGGGTGGAAGAGGTTGGAAGAGGTGCTGATTTCTGCACCTTACATTTCATTTGTTGTCCCCATGTTCTTCATTTCCTTGGAGAGAGGCAAAATGCCAGAAGGCCAAGGTGAATCTTGTCTTTTGCAAGTTTGCTTGGCATTTTTGGCTGTGAACTACAGGAAGGACATCTATCCACTGCTCAGTGTCTAAGCAGCCCTATTCTGCCCTTCTCGAGTGATTCAGCAAACTGTATGTCTGTTAGCATGCTTTAATGAGCTGACAGTCGATGTTGTCATGATTTTGTGAGTTAACCTGAGTACACTGCATTTCGAATGGATGGGACAAACCTAAAAGAGAAAAGTGTTTTAGTGACACAGCCAAGACCTACTGAGGCTGATGGAAGGTATGAATAGTTCCCAGTAATATTCAAGCACTTTCTTTCATGATGAGCATCTTCAACAATTCCTGGACGCTGATACAGGCCCAGCCACAGACATGTTCATCCTTACTTGCTCATACTGCAGGGTCTGATGACCCAGAGCTTCCCCTGAGGCTTGTTGTTAATGACTTACTCTAAGAAATTGATCCACTGAATTCTTCTGAGTGATGGATAAAGCCTGTTTCACAAAGAGCAGGCTAATCGGGGGCTGGGTGGAGGAAGATCACTTTTTAAGAAAGGCACTGTGGTAGGGAAGACAGAGCCATGAACTAGACTTCGAAAGTGTTCTAAGTTCTTGACTTTGCACTAACCAAGTCAAGTCAAGTGGATGCGCTAAACCTTGCAGGACTTTAGTTTTCTCTTCCCTACATGAGAAGAGTAGACAGAATTATCACTTGAGTCCGTTTCAGGCCTTAACTGTCAGAAAAGAAGAGTCTTAGAATTACATGACAGCTATGATCCCCAGGAGGTATATACATTTCTTCACTCTGAGCACCCAAAGCATCAGGTTTGGTAGCAGACGGTGAATCTTTTTCATGCTGCTGAAAAGGTTTCTTTTTGAGGGAAATTGCTAGAACCCATTTTAAGAAAATCACTCTTTCTTAAAACTGCTTTTAGCAGTGACTTCGGTTTATAATGCACTTTCTCTGGATATTCATCAGAGTCTGCCCAGAAAGCATTCATTCTGAAACCCGTGGAAAATGAAATGTCAGGTGCTGAGCATTAGCAGTGCGTCTGAGAAATAGCACCTCCATCCACAGTGAAGTTCAAAGGTGTTCTAGTTAAATTCTTTACTCTTCATTCTTACGGAAACACATTTCTCTTCTTTACAGGGGTAGAGAAGGCTTTGATCCTCATGTCCTTTTCAGAGGTAAGGATGCTATATAAAAGACTAAGGGATGAGGACATTGCTTTTATTTTTTATTTACTTTTTTAAAATTAAAGCTTATTTATCTATTTTGAGAGGGATAGAGGGAATCCCAAGTAGGCTCTGTACTGTCAGCACAGAGCCCAATGAGGGGCTCGTACTTCCAAACCGTGAGATCATGACCTGAGTTGAAATCAATAGTTGAGCACTCAACTGACTGAGCCAACCAGGTGGCCTGAGGATCTTGCTTTTAAACAGAGAGGGATAGAAAGTTACTGGCCGCACTGACTGCAGTTCGAATAGGGTCCTTCCACACTAGGAAACAGGAGGGCCAGCTAAGTGAGGTCTCAGCTCTCTGAACAGCTCTAGCTGCCTAGAAGAGGGCAAGGGGCCCTGGTAGACGTCCCCTCCCTGATTTTATCACCCCAAGACACAGAGGAGGAAGCTAGAAAACTTGGTAAAAACAGATGGGACTGTAACACAGCAGTTGAACATAGTAATGTTTGCAGGAGAACAAAATAATTGATTTTGCTTTGGATTCCCATCCACAAACAGCAAATGCCAAATTACCCAAGTTCTTAAATTTTGAACAAGGCGTCCTTGATGTATTTTAAATGATTGTTTTTCCTCTTTGGGATGGCAGGGGAATGGCTGAAGGGGAGCAGGGAACCTCAGTTTCTGAGTTAATGGGGGTAAGTGAACCCCCCAAGTTCTCTGTTGTAGGGTTCACATGCACAAAATGCTTATTGTGGTTGACAGGCTAAAAATGAAAACGATTACTCATCTGAAAACGAAATCCCTACAGCTGCTTTTAAAAATTGTGAAACACAGACATTTATGTTGAAACATTCCCCTTTCTAACTCCCTAGTAGGTTGTGAAAACCAGGAAGAACACTCTGGAAGCATCCTATCTGCTGCTTTTTCAAAACAGCAGTCACAAAACATGTGCCCAAGAGTGGAAACATGTGCCCTCTGCTTACTTGTCACATGTGTCTAGAATAGTAGGTTTTTCTGGTCCCTCTTTGGGTTGGAAGGGACAGGGTGGAAAGCACCTCAGTGTTCCACAAGCTTGAACAATGGGGAACTGTTTGTTACAAGGCCATGATAGCAACCTTATAGGGGAAACTGGAGAGGAGAAGTTGATTTGGAGGGAAAGTTTCCTCTGTTTACGTAGTTATGAACTACGTAATGTCAGGATGTCTAACAGTGTAAGCCTAGAGCTCCATCCTGCCCTTCCAGGGCATTTATAGACTCTAAGAGGACACGAGTATTGTCACTAACCTTTGTGTCTCCCAAGCTCAGGGCTTTGGACATAGGTGGTGATAAGTATTTCGTACCATAGTGTATACTTTGTATAATAAGAACTTTTTGTGTGTGTGTTTTTATTATGTATTTTTGAGAGGGGGGGACAGAATGTGAATGGGGGAGGGACAGAGAGAGAGGGAGACACAGAGTTTGAAGTAGGCTCCAGGCTCTGAGCTGTCAGCACAGAGCCTGGTGTGGAGCTCAAACTCATGAACCATGAGATCATGACTTGAACTGAAGTAGGACGCTCAACTGACTGACTTACCCGGGCACCCTGGATCATAAGAACTTCCAATCATGGGACACAGATATATATTTATACATAAATATATATGGTCAAAGGACCCTCTTGATAAGAAGGGTATATAGGTTACAGAAGAGGTGTAAGATCTAAGTATATCTTCCCTGATTTCCATTTACTAATTCAACAAATTTATGGGGTGTCTACCACATGCTGGATACCATGATGGTTGCTATGGCAGATCATAGATCTAGCCCTCAAAAATTAGTAGCTGTAGTGATTCTTGTGCCAATTAATGAGTCACCCACACTGAGAAGTACTTTCCTAACATCGAGAAATAAGGAGAGTGAGGTGAGGGTTCATTCTTAGTAGGAATCTTCTCCCCTCCCATCATCCCTGCGTCCACAGCCAGGGGAAAAAATGAACATTTGCTCTGCCTGACTCATGCTCCATTCCAATTAAAATCTTTTATCGGAAACATTTTGAAAGGCATATTAATAATCAGGTATGTTGGGAAAACAAAGGCCCTAAAAGCAATAATACTATTAAAGGTAACGGTACTTATGCAGATGCCTTAAAACCACCTTTGAAGTTAAAAAGGTCATGAAATGTTCTACTGCTGACTTCTATAGGTAGTGATGAAATATTATAGCCATAGGTTATAAGGTAAAATATATTTTTCAGGGTAGTAATACTAGATAAACCACAAAAGCACTTAAAAGCTGTTTGACTTTTCAGTGAAACTTTACCTTGCTCAAACCTATATAGATACACGTTAGTAGAGCATTGTTTTAAAGAGGACTTCGTTTATAATTTTCCTTTGCTTTTGACTATTCTGATTGTTATTTAATTGGTTTTTCTTGGTCATTTTCACCCTTGCCTCTCCCTTCAGAGACTTATTTTGGTGCAATGCTTCTACTCTTCTCAGATTTAAGAGAAGGGACATAACCTCTGACTCAAGAAGCAAGAATTTCCTGCCTCTCATTCCCGTAACTATGGCAAAATGGGTAAAATGTTGCTTCACAGACCGTGGGTGATGCCCCCAGGATGCTGGGGACAAACACATACAACACTTCTAAACCTGGACAGTAAGACTACATGCCACTCAAGCCCTCTGTAGAGCTGGTACTTGGGGCTGGGTGAATACTCTAGCTTTGGAACAGGGCAGGGTCAAGTGATCCAGTCACTTTGTGTTTTCACCCATGGGCTGTGTCTCCAAGCACCGTGTAAAAGCTGTAGAGGCTCAATCCTCCAGAATTTCTGTTCGCTTGTTAAGAGACACGTAGGACAAAAAATTATATAACTGTATAACGATGTTCTTATTATGGATCTTATTGAGAATTCCTAACAGGATTGGAAACACCCACAGTGGACGTTAATATGTATAATTATCCTTTATGGTACATCGAGCTGCTTTAAAAATTATGTCTGGGTTCTCAGAATCACTTGTTTTCAAGTTTCTTTCCGAAATGAAAGTACGCAGAGGGCCAAACTCCAGGATTTCTCTGTGGTTCAGACGTGAGTGAGGAGAAATAACATTTCCAAAAGACAGAGCATAGTAAACACACTGACTCTGGAAGGTGATAAATCTATTAAGTTGCTGGTCCCATCTTACTAAAGCCCAGTGACAAGTTATTGTCCTTAGGCTTTCATTTTGAAATCATTAGATTATTCTTGGTATGTGGCCATTTTTTTTACTTCCTCTAGTTTATTTATTTTTACAAATAGTTTATTGTCAAATTAGTTTCCACATAACACCCAGTGCTCATCCCGACGAGTGCCCTCCTCCATGCCCATCCTCCCTCCGCCCTACATCCATTAGTCCTCAGTTTTTGTCAGCATTCAAGAGTCTCTTATGGTTTGCCTCTCTCCCTTTCCCCCACCATTTCCTCCTTTCTTCTCCCCCTTTTTCCTCTGTTAAGTTCCTCCTAATCTTCCTATATTTGCAAACATATGTTATTTTTCCTTCTCTGCCTGACTTATTTCGCTCAGCATAACACCCTCAAGGTCCATCCATGTTGCTACACACGGCCAGATTTCATTGTTTCTCATTGCCATGTAGTATTCTATGGTATAGATAAACCACATCTTCTTGATCCGTTGGTATGTGGCCATTTTTAAAATGTAGAATGGCATGTAAACTTTTGTAATTACATAGAACAGTATCCCTTAATAGATTGTGCAATGAATAGCGTTCTGTACTTTCACACGTAGTATTTCATGTGGCTAATGTTGTCAAACAGGGAAATGATTTCTGTGTGAAATTGTTCCTGTGAAAACTTGTGCACGGTGAATAATTTTTCATGGAAATTGTTCAATTCAGTTAAGAAACCCAAGGGGAGGCTTGGAAAGTGACATTTCTTCCCAGAAGAATAATCATTTGTTTAACATTCATACTGCTTTTTCTTTATAGTCATGTTCAGATTCCAGAATGTCTATAATCATTACCTCTGTTGACCATGAGAAAAAATGACTTCTGCACAGTGCTTCAAAGGCTAGTGGTAGTTTTCTCTAGTGGTAAGGAGCACCCTTGACCTTATAGTTTTAGGCTTCTTCTTGGTAAGTATGAATGGTGTTTGGGTCCTTGTTTACTCTCTCATGTCCCAGAATCATTCATGAATTATTCAGATTTTAGAACTTTTGAAATTGTAGTTGACATACAAATGACATTAGTTGCATGTGTACAACATAGTGACTTGACAGTTCTACATGTTACAACATGCTCAGCCTAAGTATAGTTACATCTTTATGTCACTGTACAAAGTTGTTACAAGAATATGAACTATATTCCCAATGCTGTACTGTTCATCCCTGTGACTTGCTTATTTTATAACTGGAAGTTGGTATGTCTTAATCCCCTTCAATTATTTTGCCCATCCCATACCCCACACCCCTCTGGCAACCATCAGTTGGTTCTGGGTATTTAAAAGCTTGGTTTTTTAAGTCTCTCTCTTTTTTTTTTTTTACTTTGTTTATTCGTTTGTTTCTTAACTTCTACATGTGAGTGAAATCATCTGGCATTTGCATTTGTCTGACTTATTTTACTTAGCATTATACTTTCTGGCTCAATCTATATTGTTGCAATATTTCACTCTTTTTTATGGTTGAGTAATATTCCATGTGTATATCTGTATCATACCTTCTTTATCCATTCCTCTGCTGATTGAAACTTACATTGCTTCCATATCTTCACTATTTTAAATAATGCAATAAATATAGGAGTGCATATATCCTTCCCAATTAGTGTTTTTATTTTCAGTATCCAGAGCTGGATTGTATAGTATTTCAATTTTTAATCTTTTTTTTCTAGGTATGACTATAATATTTTCCATAGTGGCTGCACCCATTTACAGTCCCACCAACAGTGCACATGGGTTTCCTTTTCTCCACATCTTTGTCATCACCTGTTATATCTTGTCTTTCTGATACTGTTTCGATTTGATTTTGATGAGTGATGTTGAGCATCTTTTCATGTACCTGTTAGTCATCTGTATGTCTTCTCTGGAAAATTTCTGTTTTCAGTCTCTCTATCCATTTAAAAAAAATGTTTATTTTGAGAGAGAGAAGGGGAGGGGCATGGAGAGAGAAAGGAAAAGAGAATCTCAAGCAGACTGTATGTGCTCTCAGTGCAGAGCCCAATGTGGGGCTCGAACTCATGAACCATGAGATCATGACCTGAGCCAAAATCAAGAATCGGAAGCTTAACAGACTGAGCCACCCAGACACCCCTATCTATCAATTTTTAATTGGATTATTTGTTCTTCTTGGTGTTTAAAGCAGTTCTTTACTATCTTGAAAATTAACCCCCTATCGATAAATCATTTGCAAATATATTCTCCCTTTCAGTAGGTAGATTGCCTTTTTATTTTGTTGGTGGATGAATCTTTTTAATGTAACATTAAATGTGGTTTGCTCACATTTTGCTGAGAATATTTGTATCTATGTTCATCAGAAATATTGGTCTCTAATTTTCTTTTCTTTTTTCTTTTTTTGTAGTGTCTTTGGTTTTGAATTCAGGTTAGTGCTGGCCGTGTAGAATAGAAGCATTCTTTCCTCCTCTAACTTTTTGGAATAGCATGAGAAGGAAATGTGTTAGCTCTTCTCTAAATGTTTGGTAGAATTTCCCTGTGAAACCATTTGGTCTTGGACATTTGTTTGTTGGGAGTTGATTATTATTATTAGTAGTCAGTATGGGTTCAATTTTATTACTAGGAATTAGTGTGTTCAGATTTTCTACTTTCTGATTCAGTCTTGGAAGACTGTATGTTTTTAAGAAGTTATCCATTTCTTCTAGATTGTCCACTTTGTTGGTGTGTAATTTTTTTTAGGAGTCTCTCATCTTTTTCATTTCTGTGGTGTTAACTATTTCTCCTCTTTCATTTCTGATTTTATATTTGAGTGCCTGCTTTTTTTCCCCCCATGAACACTCTGGCTAAGGGCTTATCAATTTTCTTTACTTTTTCAGTGAATCTGCTCTTAATTTCATTGATCCTTTCTATTCTTTTTTGGCTCTGAGTTTTATTATTCCTTTCGCTCTACTAACTTTGGGCATAATGTATTCTTTTTTCTAGCTTATTTAAATGTAAGGTTCAATTGTGTATTTATGATTTTTCTTGTTTCTTGAGGTAGGCTTGTATTGTTATGAATTTCCCTCTAAGAAATGCTTTTGTTGCATCCCTGATGCTTTGGACTGCTGTATTTCCATTGCCATTTGTCTAAAGGTATATATATTTTAATTCCCCTTTGATTTCTTCATAGATCAATTGGTTATTTAATAGCATGTTGTATAGCCTCCATGTATTTTTTCCAGTTTTTCTCTTGTAATTGATTTCTATTACAATTAGACCGGAAAAGATGTGTTGTGACCGGAAAAGATGCTTGATATGATTTCAGTCTTCTTAAATTTATTGAGCTTTGTTTTATGGCCTAATATGTGATCTTTCCTGAAGAGTATTCCATACACACTTGAGGAGAAAATGTATTCTGCTGTTTTGGGATGGAATGTACTGTGTATATCTGTTAGGTGCATCTGGTCTGATGTGTGTTCAAAGCCACTGTTTCCTGGTTGATTCTGTTTGGATGATCTATCCGTTGATGTAAGCGAAGGATTAAAGCCTCCTATTATTGTATTACTGTCAATTTCTCCTTTTGTGTCTGTTAATATTTGCTGGTGTATTTAGGTTGAGTATATAGATATTTATGATTGTTATGTCCTCTTGTTGGCCTGAGCCCTTTATCATTATGTAGCACCTTTCTTGGTCTATGATTACAGCCTTGGTTTAAAGTCTATTTTGCTTGAGATATGTATTGCTACCCCAGATTTTTTCACCTTCCATTTGCATAGAATATATTTTTCTATTCCTTCACTTTCAGTCTGTATGTGTCCCTATGTCTGAAGTGAGTCTCTTGTAGGCAGCATAGAGATGGGTCCTATTTTCCTATCCATTCAGTTGCCTTGTGTCTTTTGATTGTATCATTTAGTCCACTTTCATTTGAAGTTATTGTTGACAGGTATGTACTTATTGCCATTTTGTTATTTTCTGGTTGTTTCTGTAGCTCTTCTCTGTTTCTTTCTTCTCTTGCTCTCTCCTGTTTGATAGCTTTCTGTAGCTTTGTGTTAGGATTCTGTTTCTTTTGTGTGAACTTATTACTTACTCATGTTTGGCCTGTAGTTAAAACAAAGTGCATGTATAATATCCAATGTGAATAACAGTCCATTCTAAGGATTGCTCAGGTTCGAAGGCATTCTAAAAGCACTACCTTTCTATTTGCCACTCAGGTTCTATGTGTATGACATCATATTTTACATCTTTTGTATATCCCTTAACTAATTTTTGTAGATGTGATTTTTCTACTTTTGTCTTTTACCATTGACACTAGTTTTATTAAGTCACACCTTTACTACATATATGCTTTTACCAGTGAAATTTTTTCCTTTCATAATTTCATTAAGACCCTTCTTTCCCACTTAAAGAAGTCTCTTTAACATTTCTTTTAAGGACGATTTAGTGGTAATGAACTCCTTTAGCTTTTGTTTGTCTAGGAATCTCTTTATGTCTCCTTAAGTTCTGAATAATAAACTAGCTGCGTAGAATATTCTTGACTGTAGGTTTTTTCCCTTCAGTGGTTTTAATAGAGCAATGCCACTCCCTTCTCACCTGAAGAATCTGCTAAAACCTAAGCTAATAGCTTTATGGGGTTTCCCTTATACATAACTAGTTGCTTTTCCCTTGCTACTTTTAAGATTCTCTGTTTATCTTTAACTCTTGCCATTTTAATTATTTTGTGTTGCAGTGTAGACATCTTTGGATTCATCTTGTTTGGGGTTCTCTGTGGTTCCTGGACCTGGATGCCAGTTTCCTTCCCCCAGGTTAGAGAACTTTTCAGCCCCTTTCTCTGTCTGGCTTCTGGGACCCCCTATAATGTGAGTTACTCTGTCTTCTAGATTACTGATCTGTTTTCTGCAACCTTTAATCTCTTGTTGATTCCATCCAGTGTATTTGATTCCCTCTAGTGTGTTTTTCACTTGTTACTCTATTCTTCAGCTCCGACTGGTTCTTTATATTTTCTATCTCTGTTGAAGTTCTCAGTTCACTCTTCCCTCAAGTCTGGTGAGCATCTTTATGACCATTACTTTGAACCCTTTTTCAGGTAAATTGTTTACCTCATTTTGTTTGGTTGTCTTTCTTGGATTTTATCTTTTTCTTTCTTTTCGAACATACTCCTCTGTGCCCTGATTTTGTCTCACTCTCCATGTTTGTTACAATGTGTTAGGTAGATCAGCTAAATCTCCGTGGGATCCCTTGTGCAGTCCACCCTGCGCAGCAGAACCAGGTGCTCCAGGGATGTCTGCTGTTTGAGTTACGTGTGCCCTCCTGTTGTGCCTGGGCTTGACTGCTCTGGGCCCACTGGTAGATGAGGCTGGGCCCTCCTCCCTGGGGCAGTAGTTGCTTCAGGGGGATGCTTGCTGAGTGCAGTGGGGTGAATAGTGCTAGCAAGGAAGATGGAGAGTATCAAAAATGGTTGCTGCAAAGTCTGGCCACCCAGGCTACAGGAAAGCAAAAAAAAAAAAAAAAAAGTGTCCACCAGCACTTTCATTCCTGAAGAAAGTTCCTACCCATCCTTGCCTCTCCAGCATATACCCTAAAATTAGTCAATAAATCTCCTTCATGTATAATCTAGGTGCTTTCCAGTCTGCTGTCTCTGTGCCAGATCTTGGACTGAGAGGGAGTGAGAGATACAGTGCACTGGCTCTTTACGAGCAGAGTCTTGGAGGCCTCGAGGCCTCTATGTCTTTCAGAGGTAAGCCCTGTTGATTTTTGAACTCTGAACTTATGGGGACTCACCTTTCCAGTAACAGGGGATGCCCCATTATGTGATGTTTGATGCTCTTGGGCCTTAGGTAGGATCCCTGTGCCTGTGACCTCCCTCTATCCTATGGGTCGCCATGCTGGCAGTTTGGTTTTCATGTGCACTTTTGCTGCTTCTCCATGTGCCTTTTTCTTTTAAGTCTTCAGCTGTGGAAGATGTGTCCTGTTTGTCCTCAGGTCGTTTTCAGAGTCAGTTGCATTATCTGTAGTTGTAGTCTTGGTGTATCCATAGGAAGAGGTGAGCTCAGGACCCTACTATTCTGGTATTTTAGAATTTTTACTTAAAAACTTAAAACTATAAGTAGGGCCATTTAGAAATTCCATACATAACCAAGAGGAATCAAGTTCCAAGTAAATGGAACTCATTAAATTGAAGAGGACTATAAAAGGGCTATTATTTTCATATATTGTATTGACTCTAATAATGAAATGGGTATCATAAGTGACAAATTTATGTTTGATTCTAATGGCATTTTAACATTTGTACCTGCACTTAAGTGACATTTTGCATATAAAAATCAAGCTGTCAGCAAGTGACTTGGTCCTAATATCGCAAAGTAGCTAAACTTTTAAGGAGTAGTAATAAGATAATAGAATTAATAAAGCATCATGGAGAATGAAATTACAATAATATTTCTTATTGAAAAACTTTCTATAAACAAACTCCCTATAGATAATGTTGCATTATGAGTCAAGCTAAAGTATACAAGAACTTGTAACAGAAAAGCTGTAAGATCAGAAAATGTGGTCCATTTGGGGAAATGAGTCCCATTCCTAAAAACCAAAGGAAGTTATCTAGATCCACAGTCCTCTGAAAGGGACCATGAATGGGCTTTCAATGGGGGGTCATGAGCAACATAAGAACACAAGGCAATTTTTCTGCTCCAAGCAGAGAAAAAAACAGTTCTCATATCTGATTTGCTGAAGGAAGAGTACCATAAAAGCTTACAATTCCCTGAGTCCTGGAGTCTGATATTTCAGTTCTGTATCCTCAGCAGTGAACACAGAGCTCTAACTATAGTAGCTATGCTATATATTTTGTTAAATAATTATATACTATTCCCGGGAAGATTACAACAAATTCAGTATACACAAAGAATATCTGCTACAAGGACTGTCCCAGTCTCCAAATCCTTGGGGAATAACAAACCAAAGCAGCAGTTCTCACTGTTGGCAGTAATGTCCCCTCAGGGGACATTCAGTAATGTCTAGAGACATTTTCTGGTTGTCACAAGTCAGGGGAAATGGTACTGGCATCTACCAAGGATGCCACTAACTAGTCAACAATGCACAAGGACATTCGCACAACAGAGAATGCTCCAGCCCCAAAGGTCAACAGCGCTGAGGTTGAGTGATCCTGAGGTAAACTAATTAAATTATAAAACCAACCTGGAATGGCTCCCAACTGAACCTGGGAGACCTGTACAAATCCCACAAATCTCTTCATCAAAGGTGCTCTGCTGTAGATTTTAACATCACACTCTGTTCAGTAAGTAGAATATGAAATACCAATACTCCCACATAAATCTAAAGAAATAACATATTTCCTTCTTAAGATAAAACAAAGTACCTGCTTAGAAAACTTGGGGAAATCTGCCTCAGCATGCTAACTTGGTTCCTTAATTTGTGATCCTGTCCCAGCTTTTGTTGTGTCACTGAAAAGATTTACATGCAGATGGATGGGCTGTATGGTGTTGTAATGGAATTTTCTACCTCAGTGTAGTATTAAGTTAATTCTTGTGAAATTCATAAGGTATAACCTTCATGGTCAAATTATTTGGATTACACAAAGGACTTCTGGGGAGGAGTTCTTCTGATATCGTACAACTTTTAACTCTGAAATATGAACTGTACAGTACGGAACGCATCCAAACCAGCACATAAAATCCACAAAACATTTGTTATGATTTTGGATTATATGTGGACTGAGGCTGATATGCATGTATTTTCATTTCCTAGTAGATTTTTGAAAGTGATAAGAGCCCTCCATTCAGCTCTGAATTGATGGCTCTCCTTGTACTTTTCTGTAATATTCACCAATGTTCATGAGTTTGGAGAGTGAATTCTGGAGTTGAAAGAAAACGAGAAAAAACTGTGCAGAGTAGAAGACATTCTAAAGGGGCACAATCAGGCCAGAAGCATGGTATCTGCAATCGACTGCCTGAGATCACCTAGACTATATGTGGACTTTCCAAATGCAATAAAGTCTCACCACAGTGTCTGATGATAAGATAGAAAATAGCAAGGCAGCTAGAATCCAAGCTTCCATTTTGTAAATACTGTCCATATATATAAATAGGGGCATTGAAATGACAAAACTATTAGGAAGTATTTACCAATGGAACCATGATTACTTTTATGTATGCAACCAAAACCAAAAGTGAGTAAAAACAGGGGTGCCTGGGGGGCTCAGTCAGTTAAGCATCCAACTTCAGCTCAGGTCATGATCTTGCTGCTCAGGGTTTAAGCCCTGCATCGGGTTCTGTGCTGACAGCTCAGAGTCTGGAGCTTGCTTAGAATTCTGTGTCTCCCTCTCTCTCTGACCCTCCCTTCCTCTCAAAAATAAACAAACATTAAAAAAATTTTTTTTAAAAAGAAACTCCGCTTGAACTTGCCATCAATTCTTCTATGGGTAAAGTTACCAAATGACGGTGTGTTTTGTTATTTAGATGAGAGCCCAATTGGATTCTCCTTTGAGTTATGTTAGCAAGGTGACACTGCTAAAAAAGGATTTTTAGTTTTATATCTGACCTTGTATTTTGGTCTCTCAAGTGACTAGGGAGAGAGGCTAAACATCTGGTGGGAGTGGGAGAAATATCTTTTTCGTCTTTGATAGAATGACGTTGAGCAAGCTACCTCTTGCTCAAGCTCTCTGTGTTTTGACTTCCACATTTGTAAAATGAGCAGAATACTAGTGCTCCCGTCATAAAGTTGTCAGAGGACGAAACCAGTTTACACAGGTGCCATGCTGGGAGCCAAGCCTCGCACAGAGAGAGTGCCCTGTCAACACTGTGATTCTCTTCTCTGCCACATTTCCCCATTGGGCTGCTGCCCTTTATCTCTTGCACAGCCTTTAAATCACAGAAAGGGCCTTTCTCTGCTCCTACCTTGGAGTCCTGCAAGTCACTGGTGGTTTTTTTTACTGTCCTTGCAAACCCAGTCTTTAGAACAGAGGCTGGCTCGCAGAAGCTCAGTAAAATAGTATTGCATCACTCTCTGTAAATTTCTAGGTGACATCGACAGCCTGCCCCTTCCTATTCAATCTAGTATCACTCCCTTCTTGTATCCTGCACACTGAAATGTTAAGTGTGTCTCTTTATTTAGACTGACGTGGTCTGTGTTTATCCTTGAGTAAATACCAAGGTTGTCCAATTATTTCCTAGCTGACATAAAGTTTGGACTGGCCTATTCTCAAAATGTGGGGTTAAAAAAAAAAGGAACAGATTTCAAGAAGGCCTTAAGTTTAAACCAGGTCATTTCAGCTTGAGAGGTCAGAATAGAAATCGGATTGCCCACCCCCACAATAATCTTCCCTCTGAAGATCCAGGGGGTGGTAACTCACCCTTTTAGTCAGCTGAGTATCCATCATGAAATTGTGCACGTGTTTTTCTGCTTTGGTAAGTTCTAGCTTCCTCGCCACGACAGCTACCACCAGGGCTGTGCAACCAGCACCCTGAAAATCAGAAGAGAGGAGAACCCCAACAAGTTACTATTTTTGGTCTCAGCCATGGTAAAAAATGGTTTTCACCAAGTACATAAGAAGCTGGAGATTTTTTAAAAAGTAGCATTCCACAACTTCAGTAAATATGACCAAAAGGGCATGGTCCACAAACACAAGCAGCATGCCCATTGATTGGGATTCAAAAACTTGGTTCACATATTTTAAGATCTTAAGAGTGATATTTGAATGAAACATATTTTAATACTAAGAAATACATGGTAAAGGGGCAACTTGCTGAAATTGCAGAGATTTCTTAAAAAACAGAGCAAGTTAGTTATATCTCTGAAAATCTAATAGGAACAAGTAATACATGAGTAAATTAGCATAAATGCATGAAGTGGAAATAACAATTATTCTCTAAAAAATAACACTGCATAATCTTCTCTCAAGATGAGACCAGAGGTCTTCAGCCAAACTGACTGTGATGTGCCAGGAATGAAAAGAGGTGCATTATCTCAGTGTATTCACAACTTCAAGATCACAGGAGGATCTCAATGGTTTGAACCTGGACAACGGACACATATAGTGTTGAAGGTAAGGGATAGTCATCCTAATCCAGATGCTTACCAGAACTAAGAAAGGCATGGGCTACCTTTATTTTGAAAAAGATCACCAGCACTCTTTTTTAAATGATAGGTCACTGTGCTGTTCTCTTGGGAAGAGATGTGAGACACTGTGTGGTACTCCAGGGATTAGAGTTCTCTGCTCCATGATCATGGGCATGAGATGTGTGGTCTTCTTGGCTATAAGACCAGTGATTGCATACAGGGCCAGGTGGCGGGGCTGGGGGACCTCTGGGGGAGGGGGGCGCTAGGCAAGGTCATGCTGTTGCTGCCCCCTCATGGGTCCTGGGCACAGTCGACCTACAGGGTGAGAAGGGGGAGCTACGGAGCTACAGCCATAGCCTAAGGAGCTACTGACAGGCAGGTGAAAGGGAAGTCTGGCCCTCCAGAAGGAATCACACCCCTGAGAGGGCCACAGGGCAGTAGATATTGCCCAACTGTCTCAGTGGACAGAAAGCAATGAAGGCAGGGTTCACCCAGGAGCCCAGTGAAGAGGGACACCCAACAGCATGATATTACAATTGTGGATCTTTCAACAGACTTGAATCTTCTTAGTTTTTTGATTTATTTTGAGGGGGAGAGTAAATCCTAAGGAGTCTTCGCACTGCCAGCGCGAGCCTGATGTGGGGCTCCATCTCACTGTAGGATCATGAAGTGAGCTGAGATCAAGCCACAGATGCTTAACAGACTGAGCCACCCCTAAACTAGTTTTTAATAGCATCGCCTTTATGTTAGCAAAAATGTTAATATGCTCATTGGTTAGCTAGCCAAGAGAGTCTCAAATTCCCATAAGGTAACCTGGCTTCCCTTAAGACAAGTAGGTATGAAAACCATTCATTATAAAAGCAGCTCTGCATCTTACATATGAGGTAGTCTTCATCTCTAGGATCTAATATTGAGGAATGGTAATTACTCCTAGCATGTCCATATTATAATATGTTATGGCTGTATTAAAATTTTATTTCTGTGGTACTTAAAGACAATGTAATATTTAAATAAGCAAGACAGAAAATTATATGCCTAATTTGCTCCTAATTTTATTTTTTAGAAAGGATCCACAGTTGGGAACAAATTTAAGGAGATAATAATCTGTACTCTGAAAACTATAAGACACTGATGAAAGAAACTGAAGAGGACACAAATCCATGGAAAGATATATTATGTTCATGAATGGGAAGAATTAAAATACCCATACTACTCAAAGCAATTTACAGAGTCAGTGCAGTCCCTATTAAAATTCCAATGGTATTTATCACAGAACTAGAACAAATGAGCCCAAAATTTGTAATAGAACCACAGACAAACCCAAATACCCCAAGCAATCTTTAGAAAGAACAAGGCTGGAGGTAGCATGCACCCTGATCTCAAACTATACTAGAAAGCTATGGTAGTTAAAACAGTATGGTTCTAGTACAAAAACGGACACATAGATCAATGGAACAGGATAGAGAGCCCAGAAATAAACCCATGTGTATATGGTCAATTTACAACAAAGGTGGCAAGAATAAAAAATGGGGAAAAGATATTCTTTTCAATAAATGGTGTTGGGAAAACCAGACCACTTTCTTACACCATACACAAAAATAAATTGCAAATTAATTAAAGATCTATGAGTTAGACCTGAAGCCATAAAAGTCCTAGAAGAAAACAGAAGCAATAAACTCTTGGACATCACTCTGAATGGTAAATTTTAGACTTTCTTCAGGCAAGGACACAAAAGCTATTTTAAAAGCTAGGATAACATTAAACTAAAGACCTTTTGCACAGTGAAGGAAATCGTCAATATGACAAAAAGGCAACATATCTACTGAATAGAGAAAATATAGACAAATGATGTGTATTCAATAAGGGGTTAATATCCAAAATATATAAAGAACTCCTACAACTCAATAGCCAGAAAAATCAAATAACCTGATCAAAAATGGGCAGAGAACCCAAATAGACATTTCTCCTTGGAAGACATCCAGATGACCAACACATGAAAAGATTTTCAACATCGCTAGTCATCAGGAAAATACAAATCCAATCCACAGTGATATACCACCTCATACTTGTCATAATGCCTAATACCAAAAAGAAGTAAAGTGTTAGCAAAGATGTGGAGAAAAAGGATCCCTCGTCATGCACTGTTGGTGGGAATGCAAACTTGTGCAGCCACCAAGGAAAACATTATGGCAGTTCCTCAAAAAATATTAACAATAGAACCACCATACAATCTAGTAATTCCACTTCTGGGTGTTTACCTGAAGAAAATGAAAACCATACTTTGGAAAGATATATACATCCCTATGTTTATTGGAGTATTATTTAAGATAGCCAAGGCATAGAAGCAACCTAAGTGTCCATCAATAGATGAACTGATAAAAATGTTGTGTATGTCTATACAATGGAATATTAGCCATAAAGAATGTGATCTTGCCATTGGAAACAGCATGAATGGAACTAGAAGGCTTTATGCTAACTGAAATAAATCGGAGAAAGACGTATACTATATGATTTCTCTTACATGAGGAGTTTAAGAAAAAAAACAAGCATCACAGAAACAGACTAATAAACATAGAACAAACTTGCAATTATAAAATAAATCTTGGGGATATAAAATACATTCCGGGGAATGTAGTAAATAATATTGTGGTAACTTTGTATGGTGACAGAGGGTAACTAGACCCACGGGGATCATTTCCTAACGTATAGAAATGCCAGCTCACTGCGTCATACAGCGAAATGTATATTGTATATCAATGGTATTTGAAATAAAAAAAAATGGCCTTTGGAAGCATACCCATGTGTTCTGTTCACTTTCAAACGTTTGCCACAAAATGTAAACCATTTTGGTGTACTGATAAGGGGCTAACCACAATCAGTGGGTGAAATCCGTGGCCACTCAAGATGGCCATGTATACCTACCCACTCGGGGGCAGCACCTGCTTGAGAAATATAGGATCACCTGCATGTTGCTCACAGGTGCTTGTCAGTCACTGAGTTATGAGAGATTCAAGAGCAGGGATGCTTTCTGAATAAGCAGAGAACGTAAAAATCTGAGGGGCTTCCACTGCTAGAGAGAGCCGTGAGCGGCAATTGGCACTCAAAGTTGAATACTGTTCTCCCCTGGCAGGTGGCCACTGCTGAGATCCTTCTGGAAAGAAATCAACATCCTAACAGGAGTGGAAAATCACTGGTATCAAGAGCCTTTGAAAGTTGATTTTTATTTGTGTTTATTCTTGGGCTCTCTTTTTTTCCTGCTACTGGCCCCTTCCTTCGAGTGTTCTCTAGATCCCCCAAAGTCTCATGTACAAAAATGAGTATCTCCACTGCAAACTGCAAAAGCAAGGGAGTGTGACAATTTAGGAATTACTGCAACTATTACCTAAGTCACTCCACTGTCCTAGCTGTACCCTTTTAATGGTATCTCAAGAGCCACTTAGAAACCTCTTTCTGTTCATACATAGTCACTCCTTTATTTATTTTGAGAGAGAGATGAAGAGCATGAGGGAGGGAGGAGCAGAGAGGACAGAGAGACTCCCAAGCAGGCTCTGTGCTGATGTGGGGGCCTGAACTCAAGAACCATGAATCATAACCTGGGCTGAAATCAAGAGCTGGACACTTAACCAACAGAGCCACCCAGGTGCCCCTCGTTTACTTTTATTTTAATTAGGGAAGCCATACACTTCTATGTCCCCAGGTCCTTAATAAACCATAAGCGGGTTCCATGTGTATAGAAATGGGTTTCAAAACAGCAACTTTACAAAAATAAAATAAATGCAGAGATATGCGAAAGAGCTGGTACACCTCTAAAGCCTTCTAGGTCCAAAGTAAATCCCTGCCAACACTAATGTCATTTAAGTCACTGCATGACACTACTGTCCACTCTCTATTTCCAGGACCATTATGTTTCATCAAATGAATACAAATGAGAGTAAACATGCTTTTACAACATTTTCTCCAAAGTTGTCGTCATCACAATGGATGTGGAAACAGTTGGGATGAACATATGTTACTCTCTGAAATGAAGATCCCTGTATGCCTTTAACAAGATGAGTCATATTCCTTTCACCCAAGTCAGAAAGTGTATCCTGGTTACTTTTCTCCCATTTAGTTTATGTTATGGTGGAAAAACTAAGCAGACCATTGTCTTGTCCCTTCAAGATGCTCAGGCACCTAAAAACTAAATGAAGAAAGCACAGTGTGTTTATGAAGCCAATATATTAAAAGCAAATGTTTAGGTTCCCCTTAGTTGGTGTATCTTCTTTCCTTCTAACAAATTAGATCTTGCAAGAGAGAGAGAGCAAGAGGAGGGAAAGAGGGCTCGTCCATATGCCAGATCAATGTGAAATAGACAAATGACGATATGACCAGAGAGCCTAAGTAGTAGTTGAATACCAACACCTGAAGAGTCTTAGCTACCGCCAAATTACAATACAGTAATTTTGGAGGGCACCTGGGTGGGTCAGTCAGTTGAGTGTCCAACTCTTGGTTCAGCTAGGTCATGCTCTCACGGTTCATGGGTTTGAGCGCCACGTTGGGCTCTGTGCTGCAGTGCAGAGCCTGCTTGGGATTCTCTGCCCTACCTCCTCAAAATAAATAAATAAACATTAAAAGTAAAATACAGTATTTTTCAGGGTGCCTGGGTGTCTTGGTGGTTTAAGAGTGTGACTCTTGGATTTGGCCCAGGTCATGATAAACTCATAAACTGTGAAGTTTATGAGTTTGAGCCCTGCATCGGGCTGTGCTGATGGCACGGAGCCTGCTTGGGATTCTCTCTCTCCATCTCTCTCTGTCCCTCCCCCACTGACTCTCTCTGTCTCTCTCAAAGTAAATAAATAAACTTAAAAAAATTTAAAATACAGTACTTTTCTCCACTCTATATTATATTTCCTCATCAGAGCACAGACACGGTAAGCCATGTTTGTCCCCAGGGTGCTCAAAAGAGAGGTTCGTCTGCCCCCAGGTCATTTAATCATACAATATTGGAAAAATTCAAAATACTACCATAATTTTACTTTAGGTCACCTGGTTGTGCTCATCCTACAAGTACTTTCGAGAAGCACTTTGATAAACCATTCTGAGAGCAAGCTTTTAACAACTGAAGGATGCAAGTCAGTGGAGAAGGGAAATTCCTTGACTAGGATACTTGGGTAAAGGTTTTGATTCTGATGTAAATAAAGCTAGCAAAGATTTAACACAAATACTGAAATGTGTAATTTTCTTTTAGAAATTCCAGAATCCTCACCCTCACGGAGAATGACTAATGAAAAAATGCTAGCATTCAAAATACTCCAGGTGTTATGTTAATTACCTTCCTGTGGCTCCTAAAAGCTCAAACTTGAGTGTGATAGCCAATTTGTTTGACTAACAGTGAGTAAAATTTATCAAAGTATAGTTAATTTGAAAAAAAATCATGTTTTTTCCTGAAGATACATCCAAATTAATAAAATAGCATTAAGACTAACTAATATTTTTCCTTTAAAAATATCAGTTTATGCTCCAAGAAGGTAAAATAAATATTTGAAAGTACTGCCCATTATTCTGTCCCTGGGCTTGAGTGACTCAATATATAGAACAATAAATACATTTTAGTGCCCTTGTCTGATACAAATATTTTTTCATGAAAATTCTGGCAAATAAAATTCTCTAAAAACACTCAGCTTTATGATTATATCCCACCAGAATTCTGCAAGATCTCCTCGGGTCATGAAAATCAATGACAGTCAAGGTAATTTTGATGAGAAATGCCCCAAGTTTTTCAAAGACAAGTTGGTACTTGCTGATAAGAGGGCAGAGGTCAGGTAAACGGTCCTCATCCCATGGAAGAGGGGAGGTGGTGTGTGTGGGTTTTTTGAATTCAGTGATAAAACCGGTACCTGGAAAGCCCAAGTCTCCATCAGAGTGATTTGCTTGTTCAGCTCATTCCTGTACTTGGATGTTGGAAGGAAAGAAGTGGCACCTAACTCTGGTCATCAACAATGAGTCACTCCTGGGCTTAAATTTCCTTATTAGCAATGGGGCCAGCATGAGCACACGTAGTTTAGAGACAGGAAGGGCAGCCTTGACAACTAAAAATGCTGATAGTTGAGAAAACTTAGGTGGAAGTGTGGCATCTACAAGTCAAAAGCTAGAAGGTCACAACAACTGCCACCTCTACTTGCCTGTGCTTGGGAGAAACCAGAGGTCATCTTTCTTAAGAACTTTGGCAGAGAAATGAAGGTCGGCTCAGGGCAGTGGTGGGGAATTTAGCCTTAGGACTGAATAGGCCCATGGTCCCCCTCCTGCTACCCTGCACAAGAGAAACTATCCTAAGAATTTAAAGATAGGTTCTCCTCACTGAGCCTTTATTTGATGAGATTCATTGAATACACCAGAAAGACCCCAAAAAATAAATGAAAAGTAAATTAAAAATTTCTTCTAAGTTACTATTTGATATTAAACACCTGATGTCAAATTGTGTAACACACATAAAAAGGATCCTAGGTTTTTATTTTATTATTTTTATTTTTTTACTTATTCTTACATGCAGACTAAGAACTGGCTTTATTTAGTCTAGTTTCTCAGGGTTTCTATATCCATTGGCAGGGAGAAGAAAAATCCTTTAATGGAAAGATAGAAAGTAGCAGGATCTTAGGTTTAGCCCTCTGGAATACCAGTCATTCTCCTTATAAGCTCTTGTTAATTTATGGCTGTGTTTTGGAATACTCTTGAACTACGTGGACAGTGTAGTGTGTAATCCTACCCTTCGGGATTAAAACTGCTAGCCTCTGACAGTTGACTGAGCCGCCTTCAATCAAGGCTCCTCACCACTGGGGTAAATTGATGCTGACAGGATTATTATCCAAAGTTCTCATCCTAAAGGGGTATAAAAATTGACGACTATATCGTTGTTCCCAGAGTAAAATTTGAAAGATTCACTGGTGCCATGATCTTTCAATTGTTATGAACTACAGAAGTGGTTGGGAAAAAAAACCCAAATCACACTTCTGAAGTGGACTCACGTGTGTTGAGGGACTCATGAAATAAATACATGGGGGACTCTCTGGAAGTCCAAGGGGACCAGTTATCACAGACCAACCTGTGTCCCTCGGATAGGGCAGATGATGCTTCATGTTTAAAGGTAATTTTGCCAGAAAATCTGGTCATCCATATTCTACACAAAGGCCCAAAAGAGATGCCATCAATTCTACAAAAATGGAGAAGCAAAAATTGCAAATGAATGAGGGACCTTTGTTCTCATATGAGACAGGAGGTACTCTTTCACCAACGAGGCTGTATTCTCCTCTTGAAACGATCATCTGTGTTTATAGGTAAGGGGAAATGAGAGCTTCCAGAATGTGTTTTGTCTAGATGTACAGATACGAAAGGGCAGACAGGATAACTTTTTAAATGCTAAGCAAACAATTCCCTTCTCTACATTGAGATGGAGATCATGCGAAATCAGATCTAGCTGACAAAAAGCAAAGACACAAGGCTCTAACAAGGTTGTCTGCTGGCTACCTTCAGCCAACAGAATAAATCCATTGAGAGTTCATGCCATTGGTTATGGTGATATCCACACTAATGAATCCTCAGGTCCATTGGTATGACACCAAAGAGCAAAGACAGAGGAGTAAGGAGAAACAAGGAATTACAACCTTCATGGTTTTTCTCTGGAAGGGTGATGAGTGACTATTATAGGATCCTAGGATTTTATGGTTTTAAAATACTATCCAGGAGAGAGAACGAGATCTTTGTCTCCTCAGCTTTACTAGCAGGTAGGTCTTGGTAAAAAGGAACCTTCTGCATGATTTGCCTAATCTACCACAGTGTAATACCTGTTCATACACTTCAGTATCTACGATCCCATTATTTTAGCATTTCCATCATCATCTATGTTGATATTGTAAATGACATTGTAAAAAGTATGAGAGAAGCTTTGCATGATTGTCTCAGATTCACAATTGACATTTCAAGGGAGGAGAGGTTATTTTTTGATATGGCCACTTGTTTCTCTCTTAGACATATTCTGAAAAACTCTCTCTCCTCACCTTTTAACAATATATTTCTGCCCAAAGCACTGCAGATTAATCTTAATGTCCTTGGCTCCCAAAAATACCATTCATGACACAAATTAAGCTATTTAAAAATTTTAAGTCATGGTTTAATTTTGGGTTTGTGACCAATAAAATGTGAACATCTAAGATGATGCCACAAAATAATTCATTCATTTCATTAGCTTTATGAAGAAATGCAGTGCTCATTTCTTTATTTGTACATTTTTGAAATGGGTAAGCTTTGTAGATGTTACCATTTGGATCAACTGTATCTTATGTCAAATTAAAAAAATAAAGATAAAGGTATAAATTCTATCAATTTCAAAACACAAGAACTAGAAAATTCAAATACAAAAGAACACAAAGAAAAATAGTACTTCAGAGATAATATACAAGATAATTCAGGGATGGCCCTGTCCTCTCTCAGAAGTATTGTAAATCGTATCTTTTTCACAATTTAGTAGGGGCCAGATGGAGAGAGGGAAAGAGAGAGAGAGAGAGAGAGAGAGAGAGAGAGAGAGAGATGGCCCAAGGGAAGTCTGACATTGTGCCTTTTACCTATACATGGATTGCACAAAGCCCAAGGGGAAATAGGCAAATAAATAACCCAAATAAAAGGAAGCCGTATCTGGCTTAGATAATCCCTAGGTGACTAACTGGTATTTAAGCTTCCTGGGGAAAAAAACAGGGTCTGACAAAACATTTCATCTTAAGGAAACTAGCCTTTTATGTGGGCTGTGAAAACAACTGATCTTTTTCTAGATAGCTTCTAGATACCAGCCAAACCCTGTCAGTACGGGTTTGCAGGCAACCTCCAGTCATATAGTGTCAGTCCCTGGGAAATTTACACAGGATAGAAATAACTTCCGGAAGCTCACCCCCAGGACCCCACTCTGGGGCCCAACTCCGTGGGAGGCTGCCTGGTCTAGGGGCAGACTCCTCTTAGTGTTTCATGTAGGCTTGTCCAAGATTATTGAATTTTTCAACATTCAAGTAAACCATATTGGGTGGGGCCAGTTAAGAAAGAAGTCTGTCCCGGGGGCACCTGGGTGACTCAGTTGGTTGAGCCTCCGACTTCGGCTCAGGTCGTGATCTCATGGTTCATGGGTTGTAGCCCCTGCTCTGGGCTCTGTGCTGTCAGGTCAGAGTCTGGAGCCTGCTTGGGATTCTGTGTCTCCCCCTCTCTCTCTGCCCCTCTCCTGCTCTGCTCTGTCTCCCTCTGTCTCTCAAAAACAAATAAATGTTAAAAAAAAAAATGGAAGGGAGGGAGGGAGGATAGAAAGAAGGAAGGAAGGAAGGAAGGAAGGAAGGAAGGAAGGAAGGAAGGAAGGAAGGAAGGAAGGAAGGAAGGAAGGAAGAAAAAGGAAGGGAGGGAGGGAGGGAGGGAGGGAGGGAGGGAGGGAGGGAGGGAGGGAGGTCTGTTCCTTAGAAGGGAAATAGAGTGGAGCTTCTCAGGCTAAGAACAAAGGACCTGTTTCACCATCAATCTAGACAGTGGCAGCGAGGTCGCTATAAGTTTCAGTGCCTACAACACATTTGTGTCCATTTAGGTTACAAGTGGATTACAACTTGATTTTTTTTCTTTTGTGAAGTAAGATCACCAGCGACATCTAAGCAAGGGAGTAGTTCAAGCCACTAAAGAGAAGATTTGTGCTATCCGATGAGGCTGGGAAGACAGGAAGGGCAAAGAAAAGCAAGGAAAGCTACAAGTACCACGGGATCCAGGCAAGGTTAATCTTCAATCTGGCTGTGGTCCACTGCGTATTAGGCTGTTTGCACAAACCCTGAGTCATACCTGATTCAACAATAAAGGAGTGGGGGTAGGGGGACATCTCGCCAGAAAAGAACACCAAGGAAATTGTTTCTAAGAAGCTTAAGGGGAAAGACTCTGTAATTACCAGTTCTGTGTGTATAAATAGCATCATTCATGTCCCTCATGGGCTTGTTATGGCCCTCCAAAAATACACCCATGCACATTTCATTTCCCAAAGCATTATGCTATATAATAAAATGCTATCTCTTCTGAGGAAAAGGGAGGAAGTGATCCAACAGTGAGCAGAATGGGCTGTACCCATTGTAATGAAAAAAAAAAAAAACTTCGTTAAAATGCATAAAACCTTTTTTCTTGTACAAGCAAACCATGTTAAAGTACAACCCCACATCATATTCTGTATGACTGGGACTTGAAATGGGCATCTTGTTACCAATAATGACCTTAAAATTTGCCCCAGATTTTATTTGCACATCTAGCTGCCTTCATCCCAGTTTGGTTACCACCAAGTAGGAGAAGAATGTTCCCACTCCATCTATGCCCTGGGCAGCTCAGTCCTTCTAGCCAGTTCTGACTCTTGGAACAATCTTCTGAGGCAGCTGCTAGCAGGGTGCGTGCTGCCCTCGTCACCATCTGGAGGCCCTCACACGGAGATCCTGTCCCTCTGCTGCCAGCCTGGGGGTGGACACAGCGGTGGCATTGGGAGGGATGCCTAACTTCAGAAAGGTGGGGAATTTTCTGCCTAAGGAGTTCCCAGAACTCTCTCTCATAACCCAACGTGTAGGCAGAAGATCAAAGAAGAATCAAGATACTTTTTGCTGTTGCCACGCTATACAGAGCAGATAAGGAATGGACAGAACCCAGGTCACTGAACACAGTGCATTGACTGGAAGCTACATCTGGCTTCAACACATAAAAGTTCACACTACATTGTCATCGCTTTGAGACGACCTGCGGGCCTCCCATTTTTATACACCTAAAGTACATGGAACCAACTAGTCCTGGTCAAATCGGGGTGTGTAAGGGGTAGCGATAGCATATGAGCCTGTAACGTGCCACAGAAGAACACTGACGTGTCGCCATGGGCAGCAAACTTTCCTCAGGGATTCCATGAGACCTGGCCACCATCCCAGCCTCATGCCATTGGCACTTTCCCACTTTTCACTCCTAGCCCAATGACCTTGCTCAAAGGTACCAAGCTCCCCCTTAACTCTCTACCTTCAAATAAACCACTCCCTCCTCCTGGATGACCTTCTTTCTTGCCACACTGCCTGGCTGCCCACCCTTCTCACCTGCACTCAGAAGTCAACTTTCCAAGGATAGAGAAAAGAAAATACTATTAAGAAAACCGTAAGGAAGAGGCACCTGGGTGGCTCAGTCGGTTAAGTGTCCAACTCTTTGTCTTGGCTCAGGTCATGATATCGTGGTTCATGAGCTTGAGCCTTGCATCAGGCTCTGTGCTGGGATTCTCTCTCTCTCTTTCTCTCTCTGCCCCTCCCCTGCTTGTGCTCTCTCTCTCTCTCTCTCTCGCTCTCTCTCTCAAAATAAATAAACTTTAAAAAAATCATAAGGAAGAGAAAATACATTTACAGTACTACACTGTATTTACTGAAAAAAAATCTGCATATCCACAGACCATGTAGTCCAAACCCATGTTGTTTGAAGATCAACTGTAATCTACTTTGGTGATTGAGAAATGCAATTCTTCAGCCCCTTGGCATACTTCAGGATAGGTTATTACAGTCCGCATTTTGCAGATAAGGAGAGCACGTTTCAGAGAAGAGAAACGCACTCAAGTATAACCTTGCTCTTAGGGCCATGGAAGATCCAGACTGAAATGACAAACTTCCTGCCTGCAGCTTGGAGACCAGATTTGCTCATCAAAATGAGTGCCTCTCCCCACCAAGAGGAATCCAAAAGCCCTCAATGCTTCATGGAGCGGCATCCTGCTAAGAATGAAGATCGAAACCAGTGATGTTCTCTCCCTGTGTAGAACTGATTATTTATACTGGCTGCTGGCTGTTGGGAAACCTAGCCACATGTCATCACACTGTGTGCCTTCACACCTTCAGGGTCTAAGAGGATAAGCAAAGGAAACAAAGTAAAAAGACACTTACCATGATTCCAGTGAGCAAACAGACTCCTTTCCCACAGTATGTGTTAGGTACCATGTCACCATAACCAATGGAGAGGAAAGTTATTGATATCAACCACATTGCTCCGAGGAAGTTGCTCGTAACATCCTGTTGATCATGGTACCTGCAAAACAGCAAACAGAGCCAGCCTTTTATAATTAATCTGCAGTATGGCTGCCAAGAGTGGCTTGATCCAACCCAGCGAATTCACTAAGTATCTTCCTTAACCTGATCTATGGGAAGGTCTTCAAATCTCACTACTATTGTGTCAATAAAATGGAGGTGCCCCCTGAGCAGTCTGACAGGCAGATATCAGGATGTTCCTCAACTTGAAAAACAGTCTAAAAGGGAAACTAAAATAGGGCAACTGATTTTTTCACTTGTGGAAACTGACAAACACCCATTCCTTCTGAACTCTGCCTGTGCCTTGCTCATGGCTCCCCATTACTTGATGCCCACTGATGTACACAACTTAAAGGACAGTGTGTGGTACTACATGCAGTCTGTAATCTCTCCCCACACCCTTCCAGTGGCAGGAGCCATGCTGTTCCCTTTGCTACCTTTATTTCTGTGATGGGCCAACTCCTAGTTGTCCTTCAGGTTAAATGCAGGTGGGAGCCTTTTCTGACTGCACTTCTCCCAGCCCCTCCCCTGTGTGCCCTCAGCATCCTGTGTATTCCTCCATCAAAGGATATTACTGAGACTGTCTAGCTGGAGGTCCTGGGCTAGCTGGCTTCCTTGAAGACACAAATGTGCCATGGACTGCACAGTCCCTGCCCAGAACCGGAGCTTGATAGAAATCACTGCCTCACTAGTTACACACAAAAAGCTTGCAGTCAAAAAGAGAGAGAGAAGGACATAATTTATCCTAATTAGTCTTTGGGGTATCAGGATTTTTGTGGGGGTAGGAGAGGAGGGGTTTTATATCAGAAACATATATCTTATGGGGGCATCTGGGTGGCTCAGTCAGTTAAGCATCCGACTTTGGTTCAGGTCATAACCTCATGGTTTGACAGGTTGAGCCCCACACTGGGCTTGCTGCTGTCAGCGCAGAGCCTGCTTCAGATCCTCTGTCCCCTCCTTTTTCTGTTCCTCCCCTACTTGTGCTCTCTCTCTCTCAAAAATAAATAAATCTTAAAGAAAGATATCCTATAATGTTTTATTTGAATTAGCAGCACTGAACAGTAATGCTGGCCCACCATGGGGACACTGCTATCCACAATGCATATGACAGTGAGGCCAAGTAAGTTGTCACCCCAGAAGATCTTGCCCTGGATGCATGTTCCATGGAGTCATGAGAACAGTGCCCCTCCTCTGCTCTCCACGGCAGTCAGACCCCAGACTCTGGTCACCACAGGTATTTATGGCTCTTCACCCAACTTCTCCTAAGGACCAGTTTCCTTCCCAGCTCTCAGATGCCACTGGGGAGGGCTTGCCTGTCTTCATTTCTTGCTCTCCAAAGCACACTGATAACCTCCTAGCTTGCCCACATTCAATCCTTGCTGAAGAGTATGCTATGAGTCTCTGGTGGTAGGAGGCCAGAAATCTCCACCATTCCACCCTAGTGAACCACCACCATGACCCAGCTATAGAGTCCTCTCTTCATGGAATGGCCAGGTTGAGTTGAGAGGCGGTCATTGCCCAACGGGAGGTCAAGTGCATTCCTAGCTTTCCAGGAAGACAGATGAGGGCATTCACCCTCATCTGTGATGCGATCAGTGCTAGACTTCAGCTGCAACATGAGCTAACGGGCTCTGTGACCCACTCTGGGGGCACGCTGGACCTGTGTAATCAGACCTCCAAGGATGAATGTGGTTTTTATTTTAAACAAGACCCTTAGAGGCACCTGGGTGTGTCAGTTGATTAAGTGTCTGACTTTGGCTCAGGTCATGATCTCACAATATGTGAGTTCAAGCCCTGCTTTGGACTCTGCTGACAGCTCAGAGTCTGGAGTCTACTTTGGATTCTATCTCTCTCTCTCTCTCTCTCTCTCTCTCTCTCTCTCTCTCTCTCTCTCTCTGCCCCTCCCTTGCTTTCGCTCTCTCTCTCTTTCAAAAATAAACATTAAAACAATTGTTTTTTAAACAAGACCCTTAAAAGTAAGCTTTAGATGATACCTCCGTCATAATATTGGGGTTCTCTGTAGAGTATTCTTCATCAAGCCCCTGCCTCAAACAGGGAATACATTATCCTGGTGTGGGTGTGTGCTGCCCAAGAGAGGAGTGGTTGGAGCACTCATGTCCTATTCAGTCTTTAGTTGGCAGACAAGGCCTCTTAACAAAGCATGATCAACATAAAGATCTGAGACACCGAAGAGCTGAAGAATCGAATTCTCTGACACACATGTAATATTTGTAGAGCACCTACTATGTGTTCAGCACTTGACTTGCATTTTCTCATATCACGTCATTATTTTAAGACATAGACAACCTTTTCAGCTGAAACAGCGATAGTCCTCATCCTCTATCAACAAAGTGTCCTCAATCACTTAGAAGATGTGATCATGTCCCAGTGAAATCCTCAAGTTATTTCTATACCATGAGTGGCCAGGAAAAATGTGCACCTACAAAGAGGAGTTTGAGCTTTGAAACTATGAACAAAGGTCTCTAAGGGGGAACATTCATGGCAGGTGTCCACAAGGATACCACAACTTTGGCATGAGTATGGAAATCTTTTCTATCTCTTCTTTCTGAAGCACTTTTTATTCGTTTTCCAAAGTTTGAAGAAGCCAACAATTTTGAAAATTACCATAAAAAGCATTCATTGGAACATTTAGGCAAGCTGACTCCTCTTGAGTTGCTTACCTTAATAAATACCCAAGTTTTAAATAGACAAATTTGACTCTTTACAAAGACTCTCGAGCATTACGTCATTCTATCATTCTGTCAATATTCATTATATGCTACGCACATTATTTTGGGACAGGCACTGTAATCCTGTAGTGAAGGGTCTAATTAGAAATAAACTTTCTATGAGTTGGTATTTTAGGGCTTAGGATTCAATGGTAAATTATCTTTTTTTTTTCTTTTTCTCTTTTTTTTTTTTTTTGCTTATGAAATAATAAAGCTGCCTAAAAAGTAGCTCACTGGATGTGGAAAAATATCATCTCAGACTAATATTTATATTACATTCAGACATACTTACTTGGGAACAGTCAAGAGGGAGGCAATTAGGGAACCACATTAGACGCTATTTGAATAATCAAGATTTCTTTCCTGGCAACTCAAATATTAAACTTATCAGCAGGATGATATTATCGCGTAGAACACTGCCAGGTTTGGAATTATGCCAGATTCACACCACTGTGAGCGATTAATCTGCACATTTTAAAGGGTAAGGACAAAATTTCAAGACGCTGTTTACAGACGTTTATTTCACAAACACAGACAACTCCAACCTTCTTCACAAGAACTATTCTATGAAAGACATGAAGAAATGACTCAAAGTGGCAAATTTCAAATTCTAATCAGTATGAATCCTTGTTTAGTTAAAAATACATCAAATAAGATTAAATTTAGAGCAAGGAAGGCCTGATGATCTCCAGTTTTTACAACTCTGGGGTTTGGAGAGAAGACTTACTGCACCATTTTACAGCAGTGCACACTTCATAGATGTAAAGGTTGCAAGACCAGCTTGAAGGTTTGGGAAAAAGCAAAATATCCCTTTTCCTGGTTTCCATTCATGTTTTCATTGTTGCCATTTTTTCAAGTGGGTCTCCCACTTTTTCTTATATCAAAAATATGACCGTTTTCTGTAATACTTGTTTAAATTTGCCAGGTTATCTTTCAAAGGGCATTACTGAATTCTTCCCTGAATGAGGCAGCATCTACCCTGCACCCCTGACTCTCTCTCAGCACCTTTCCAGAAGCAACAGGAGCTTTGGCCACACAAGTGGCTGGCACTTATGCCAACCTCTTTCATGGCTTTGTTTGCCGGTGTAATTCCTTCTGCCTGGAAACAACCTCCTCTACTTGCCTAGCCCTGATTTGTATTTTGAGAATCTACTCATTGGTCCCCTTTCCCAGACTCCACATAGCTTTTGGTCAACATGGTACTCCAGATGGTCCTCTGTAGAGATGTCCAGCACCATCAGCCAATGTTAACTTGGGTCATAAGACATGTAATGTATAACTTGCTTGTCTAACATGCCCCTAGAATCTTAATTATAAAGAATTTAAGGACAAAGACTAAGGCTTTATTGAATTAAGTAATATTTCACATGACAATGTGAAATATTTGTTCTCAAACTGATGTGTCCCTAGCCCTATGCTAGGCCTTCAGGATCACATACAGAGATACAAAAGGGGGACAGGAATGAGTCTTCCTCATCAATCAACATCAATCATATTTGTTCTGTTCCAAGATCTGTGTACAACTTATACATATTTTTACAGGTACAAAAATTAATTCAACCCTGGAGGTTAATAGTTGACAAACTAAATTCATTAGTTTTTTTTCTATTAACATGCCATTACTACTGTACATGGCAAAAAAGATTTCATCTCAGTTGTCAGCTCTGGTCTCCAATACCAGCCCTGGTTGTAGAGTAAAAAGTATTATGGAGATTTAAATGCATGTGATTGATACACCATCAGTTGTCTCTTATGAATCCACCTTTCACTCCAAAGATACCACTAAAGGATAGTAAGGCAATTGAGAAAAGGTATAAACCCACAAGAACAAAAAGGAAGGAAAAGAAAAATCAGAGCATGAAAAATAACACATTTTTATACAAACAGAAGTACACAAGGAATTCTATTTCTGGCCAAGAAGAAACAAGGGGCTGGATTTACACTGTCTCCCAAAACAACTACAAAAATATTTTGTAAATATGGTTTCAATATCACTTAAAGACAAGTTGTAGTAAATGGCAAAATGTGAGGTGAATATAAGACTGTGATAATTTAGTTACAGTATACTTAAGTGTATAGGTATCCTGTAACCCTAAAAGAACCACTAAAATAATACATCAAAGAGTACTAACTGATAACACAGTGAAGGATAGAAGATGGAAAAATAAAAAATAAGTAATCCAAAAGGAAGCAGAAATAGCAAAAAGGGACAAAAAAGAGATGGGACAAATAGAAAACAGCCAGAGGACAGATTTATCCAATCATATCTGTAACCATATTAAATATAAATGGCCTAATACTTCTAATTAAAAAGTACAAATTGTCATAGAGAACATGGAAGGTTCACAACTTCGAGAAACCAGTGATTATTCAGAGGTGCAGGTGCCTGCCCCTGGTTGGTACTACCAGACAATTAACAGGAGACAGTAGTTCATTCTCTGGATAGATTGGAGATTCTGATCCAGGGCCCAGCTAAGTCAGGAAAGTTGTTTGGGGCTGAACACATAGGGATGAAATTCAAGTTTCCAATCTGAATAACAGCATCTCCAGTTTCCCTTCTTCATTCCCTATCCTTGATCCTATAATAGAATTCACTATTATAGAGAAATAATATTTTCCTTTGGAGAAACAGAACAGTTTCAGAGAAAAGGCATTCATGTACTAACGTTAAGGATTCCCTAATGAAAAATGCAGCTGTCCACTTACCCACCCTACAGGAAGTATCACCAGACAACAAGCTCCTCTCCCCACACAGAGCTTCCAATTCCTACTCCTGAACATTAAAGAACCACAGATGATCAGCGCCACTTGAAGTATATTCTCTATAGAAAAGATGCAGACAAAAAAGGGAGGATAAAAAGAAAACAGAAAGGAAGAAAGCAAAGAAAAAAAGAAGGAGAGGAAAGAAGAGCTAGGAGAACCTGGACACAATGCAGGGTGATGGGGACAAGATTCTTGAACTCTCTAATTTTTGTCGGGAAAGACCTAAG
The DNA here is from genome assembly GCF_003009895.1 of Hyaena hyaena. Lineage (NCBI taxonomy): Eukaryota > Metazoa > Chordata > Mammalia > Carnivora > Hyaenidae > Hyaena > Hyaena hyaena. The sequence goes on along the minus strand of NW_024081129.1, from coordinate 1,372,418 downwards.
GGAAATGGTGGTATCCATAAAACAGGAACAGGATGCTAACAAAGACATGCAATTAAAGAATAAAAGAGGGGAGCTTAGATAACATTATAGTGAAAAAACATCATAACATGATAAGAATATAAGTCAGAAGAAATCTCCCAGAAAGTAGAACAAAAAGACAAAAAGACAAGGATAAAGGGAAAAGGTAAAAGACACATTTTCAGAGAATCAACAGAGATGGCCTAACAACTGCATTTCCAGAAGAATACAGAAAATGGAAGGAAAGAGGGGCCTTGGGTGGCTAAGTTTGTTAAGTGCCCAACTTTGGCTCAGGTCATGATCTCATGGTTTTTGTGGCTCTGTACTGACAATTGAGAGTCTGGAGCCTGCTTCGGGTTCTGTGTCTCCCTCTCTCTCTGCCCCTCCCCTGCGCGCATGCGAGCTCTCTCTCAAAAATAAATAAATATTAAAAATTTGGAAGGAAAGAAATGAAAATTTTATTTCTTTAGCTTTTCTAGGAAAACTGGAAGGCAGACATCTTTAAGATTCTAGTTGGTATCTGCATAGGGAATAAGAAAAGACCTAAGCCAATGGGGGTGGGGGTGGTCACTGAAATTGTATGTTTTTTTTTTTTTTAGTTTTTATTTTTTATTAACCTGAGCCTCTGTCTTTATTTCATTAATTAATTTTTAAGTCTTTTTTAAAAAGTAGGCTCCACACCCAATATGGGGCTTGAACTCATGACTCCGAGATCAAGAGTCGCATGCTCTACTGACTGAGTCAGCTAGGAGCCCCACAGTCAATTTTAAAGTACTAGGAATAAGGAGATCTTAAAAAGTTTCAAAGAAGGGAAAAAAGAGATAACAGCTAAAGATGAAAAATGGTTACTTCTAACATTATGTTATCGTTTAACTTGTGTATTATGTATGGTAGTGGGAAAGGGGGAGGCAATCAATTTCTCCTGGATTTGTAGAGGGGAGGGATGGAGGATCTGGAAGAAGAAACTAAACAGGCATAGTTCAGCCCTTCTCCCTGCTCTGCTTACCCACAGAGCAGGCCTATCTGGTTTTCTGTGTGGTTAGGCTTCCCCAAGGAGGAGTGACTCCCCTTGGGTTATGAGGTGTACCTACTACTCCATCTATTTCAGCAGTGAATCACTGGAACACCGGGCAGCCCAATGGGCTGTAGTCAAAGAGACTATGTCCAGATCCACTTTACGTCAGCAGTGAAGCTGATATTTTGATGGGTACCAGTTGAAGACCCAGAGAAGTGAGAGCAATATGGTAAATGATCTTGCTCCAAACCCCAACTATGTGCATGTAATTTTGATTTAAAGTAAAAGCAAATAAAATAAGTGATTCAATTAATTAAGACATACATAAAAAGAGCGCCAATGAAGGCATACACCTAGGTTCAAAGGAGAAAAGTACTGCGTATCAACCGCTCAGAAAGGAGGGGTGACATGTATCTCTTATTTGCCACTGGTCCAAATCAAAGGTGGTCACCTGTACCTGCATATTAGAATCACCTGGGAAGCATTAAAAAATAACTATGCAAGGGGCACCTGGGTGGCTCAGTTGGTTGAGTGTCTGACTTTAGCTCAGGTCATTATCTCACAGTTTGTGGGTTCAAGTCCTGTGTTGGGCTCTGTGCTGACAGCTTAGAGCCTGGGGTCTGCTTTGGATTCTGTGTTTTCTCTCTCTGTCTGCCCCTCCCCCACTTGCACTCTGTCTCTTTATCAAAAATAAATAAATGTTAAAAAAATAACTATGCAAAAGCCTAGTATCCTATGATATGGATTTTTTTAAGCTTCCAGGTGATTTTAATTTGTTATGAAGCCTGAGAACCATCTATTTGCTTTATTTCAGAAGTTTCTCATTCAATAACATGTGAGGCATCTACACAGGAATATGTAGATGAACAAAAAAATAGTTAAGTGTTCATGAGAAGCTTAAAGTCTGGTAAGGGAGAAAAACTGATGGCAAAGAATAAGAAGGTAACATGTAAGTGGTAGTAAATGTGAATATAAGAGGTAAAGGCAGATGAGAAAAAACTGTTTAGCAGACTGAACGTAATGGTAGGAGTATGTAATAATGTAGCACTGACACCTAAAATTATCCTAAAAATGTAAAATCCAGTAGGTCCAAAGATTTTATGAAATACCTGAGTGAAGGTCCTCTAAAGTGAAGACATTAGTAATTTTATGTATGACATTACTCTATCAATAATTTACACAAAGTTCTTTCAGGATAGAGAATGTGAATAGCCCCAATTGATGTGACTTTCTTACCCCTTCCTGTTTTCCAGGTTTTCTTTTTATCAGTGAGTTGTGAAAACATATACATGGCTTTATGACCTTGGGTGTCCCAATATATTGACTTCCTTCACTACCGATAAGCAGATCCCAAGAAAAGCATCAGAGATAGGTGGTATAATGCTATCTGTAAAGCCCAATTTTAACTTAGGCAGGAGCCAGTTCCGATTTTCATTAAATGCATAATTGTTTATTAACTCTAACACACACCAAAGTGAGTTTTCTTTTTTTTAAAGTTTATTTATTTATTTTGATAAACAAAGAGACAATGTGAGTGGGGGAGAGGCAGAGAGTGAGGGAGAGAATCCCAAGCAGGCTCCACACTGTCAGTGCAGAGTCTGATGCAGGGCTTGAACTCATGACCCGAGCCCAAATCAATAGCTGGATGCTTAACCGATGGAGCCACCCACCGAGGCACCCCAAAAAGTGAGTGTTCTATATTCTGATTTCATTCTGCTCCTGTACCCTTGCACATTGGGAATGTTTTCCTCACTTCTAGTAATTTGGAAAATCACAAAGCTAAATGCTTCTCTCTTCCTCTCTTCTTCCCCCATTTCTCTCTGCCTTTTGTTTCCTACACACCTGTTCTGTGCCTTTGTGTGTTTGTGTGTGTGCACGAGCACATGTGTGTTGGAAGGAGAACAGTTCTATAAATTGAACAATTTCTTTTCATGTGTTTAACTGTGGCTAATGAGAATTTCATTCACTGTGTGGATAGAGAAGATTGATCTTGGTAAGTGCCGTCAGTGGATACGTTTTAAGAGCATAGGCTTCCTGTGAAATAAAACTAAAAGTCTCTATAGGAAACAATGGGGATAATAGAATGGATTTTTAAACTTGAAGAATTACATTTTGTTTCCCCGAAAAGACGTTGTCTGTTATTCATTTATGCATTTTCATTTCTGTGAGAATGAAGTAGTTCAGAAATGACTTACTGTCAATAAGTTACCATAACTGTTTGACAATGATCTAGGCTAAAAACCTACAGGAAGACAATGGTATCACATTAATCTACCCTAAACAGACTTGGAAAGACTTATCAGCATTCAGGCACTCTTTGATAAAGGGTTTAGTGAAATATGGCCATCTCTGAAGAGAACTTCCAGGTCAGAGAGCCATGGTACCAAGTCTGGTTCCTAAAAGTGAAGATGGAGAAAGTCTGAGGATGTGCACGCCCATCAGGAAAGACTTCCCTAAATAGAGAACTGCATTTAAGCAATAGTTCTCGATCCTAGGGGACCTAACCCCCTCTTTTTAAATCTTGAAATGGAATTCAAAGAGTATACCTTATCTATATAAATGATTTTTTTAAGCTTATTTTATTTATTTTTGAGAGAGAGAGAGAGGGAGGGAGAGAGAGAATCCCAAGCAGTTGCTTGCTGTCAGCTTGGAGCCCAATGTGGGGCCCAGTCGCACGAATGGTGAGATCAGGACCTGAGCTGAAATCAAGAGTCTGACACTGAATTGAAAGAGCACCCCCCAGGCGCTCCTATCTATATGATTTATAAAACAAAACTCAATATAACACCTTAACTGAAATACAGAAAATTAAAATTGGAGTAATAATTTACAATATAGCATGTATTTCAGTATCTAAATACTTGGGCAATACTAACCTAGGGGGCACCCGGGTGCCTCAGTGGGTTAAACATAGGACTCTTGATCTGAGATGGAGCCATGAGTCTGGCTCTGGCTCTGTGCTGACAGCCCAGAGCCTACTTGGATACTCTCTCTCCCTCTCTCTCTGCCCTTCCCCTGCTCGCTCGCTCTCTCTCTCTCTCTCTCTCTCTCTCTTTCTCTCAAAAACAAAACAAAACAAAACAAATCATTAAAAAAGGACTAACCTAGAAGACATAAAGAGCAGTTTGTTTGTGCCGTTTATGTAAAAGCACTTGGATGCAATTCAGTTTGACCAAAATGAACTGTTCTGGTAATTTAAGAGCCACAGGAGCAGAGCCATAGCCGATGTGATTTTTCTGAAACATGAAAAACTTTTGGCCAAATCCCAAATACAACAAAGGATGATATTCCCTCAGTTTCCACATTATAAATTATATTATTATAAATCACGTTATAAATAATAGACTTGTTTAAAAATGAAGTGTATGTATTACAATTCATACATATTTTATGCTTATATTCAAAATGGATTTAGGTCTAAACTATGAAAATTATGAGGTTTTTGGTACACAGAATGTCCAGCAGGTCAGTCCAAGGTCAAGAGGGACACAGATCCTCTGTTGGAGGAGGTTGTCCCATGCATAAGAGAACACAGAGCATCCCTGGCCCCGGGCCAGTGATGAACAAAGAAAAGTTTCTCCAAAAGCACCCCTGGGGGCAGAACTACCATCTCCCCTCCCCCCGACACCGCCATGCCCTGTGAGAACCCCTGGTCTAGCACTTCAGCTGGGATTCTGTAAGAGCCATCAGAAAATCCGGGGCTGGCTGTATTTCAACACATCTGGAGAGCGGACAAACTTAGAAACCCTTAGAATTTGTACCAAATTTTATCCTTGAGCCCACTACTCTCCAGGCAATCAAAGAAAGATCAAATTCCTGAACTATGTCATAACCCAGGCCTGCATTTCTGACCGAGTTTCTTCTCCATCTTGATTCTTTATTAATTTCCTAACCCATAGTTATTTGAATTTTCCGGGGCACCCTGCATTCCTCCAGCTCCTGCTCTGTGCCAGTCACCTCTCACATTCTGTAAGCTCCCCCAACGGGCAGGTGGAGGCCCAGCCGACAGATAACAGAGCCAGATGGGGTCAGGCCCAAAGATCCCCTTGCCAGAAAGTCAGTGTTTCACATACACTTCATGTAGCTCGTGTCTGACACATGCCAGGCTCTGCCAATGGCAGACAGAGCTAGTCTCCACTGGCCTGGCAGCCCGTAGGTTTAGAAGTCCCCACTGTGATCTTCCACGTGCACGTGCAGCAGTCTGCAGACAGATTCACCTTCCTTCTGAGAGGCTGAAAAGAGTGGCGGGGAGGTCAGTCACTAGGTGGCAGTGCCACACCAGTTTATCCCCAAGGCTGTTCAGGGGAGGCTGGCCAGACCAGTGCTGGAGCCAGGTTGTGAGGGGTCTTAGCTTGGAATGCCTCCAAGTGAAAGCCCCTGGCCTGGGCATCCTGGAAGCACAAGGGCTGTTCCATGTGAGAAACAGCAGTCATAGGTAATCTAGACAGTCCCAGGCCACTCCTACGCCTGGCAGGCCTCAGGTGTTACCGAGAATCTTAGGGGCTGGTCCCTGGGTGGCTCAGCCAGTTAAGCATCCTACTCTGGATTTAAGCTCAGTTCATGATCTCATGATTCGTGGGTTTGAGCCCCTCATCGGGCTCTGTGCTAAGAGTGCAGAGCCTGCTTGGAATTCTCTCTATCACTCTTTCTCTGCCCCTTTCCTGCTTGTGTTGTCTCTCTGTCTCTCTCTGTCTGTCTCTCAAAAATAAATAAACTGAAAGAAAAAAAAAGAATCTTAAGGGCATCTCCTGAGTGACCGGGTGGAGGGGGGGTAGGGGGAGGGAGGGTAAGAGAGAGACTGACTGATCGTCTGGACATAGACTCCATCCTAGATCCAATGTAATATAGATCTAACCCAACAGCCTGTCTTTACATATCACCCTCTGACCTGACATTCTCTAGATCAAAGGCCACACCTTATCTCCTAAATCTGTAAGAAAAAATAATAAAAAGTGGATATTTTTCTAACTTGTCCATGTTGGGAGTGGACCCACATTTGAGGCTATGGCAGTCAGGGGCTTATTGACTTACCTCGGGGACGGGTCTGCATTCAGAGCTGCTCAGTCCCCCCTGTCGGCTCTGTGTGACCCAGAGGGGTGAGTCTCCAGGGCCCAGCTTCCTTTTGCTCTAACATGAAGATCACACCATCTACCTCCCAAGTGTCTTCGAGGATGAAAAAGTGCTATCCAAACTCTGCCTGATCCGTCCAGAACACCTGCTGGGTGTTCTACACTGAGCAGATCCTCCATTTGTGTACAAGTGGACACAAAGGAAAGTGTCTACATTTGCAAGTGCACCTGCCTGCATACATACAGGCATATATATGATATGATATGTGAGATAGCTCTGATTTTGCTTCCTGCACCACACCCACTAGTGTCACTGAGATGGAACGGAGCAGGAAGAAGACTGGAGGAAGGAGGGAGAGAGAGCAAGCACACATCAGGAGATGTCTGGGCACTGTGGCAGAAGAGGACACAAAACAAGGTCTACAAGATAAGGAGACTAGGGAGAAGGAGGGTTGTTCTGCAACCAGAGGGGCAAGAAAAAAACAAATCAGGAAAAGCAAAAGCTGACAATCTTTCTATGCCATTCTGTTCTCCTGAGTCCTCAGCCAGCCACCCGCCCACCCTCCAACACTAGCGTTTCCACTGTCAGGGGCCAGGGGAGGAGGAAGGTGCCTTTGTGGACCTAACATCTCTTAGGGACTCCTGGGGAATTCTGGACAGGGCTTCTGTTTGGGACTTCCAGTCAACTGCAAAAGAAGCCCACATCAATCCACAGCCACGGTGCCCCATCAACCACAGGCAATGATCGTTCACTGATTTGAAGTGTCTAATTTTCTAAATACAAGCAAATGAAAATTCCTACTTAGAACAGGCGATGACAAGAAGTGGGAGCCTCCAGCCTGTCACAGTTCTGGGCTATGCTTGAAGCAAATATTCCTTGACGCCATCTTTGTCCTCAGAGTGAGAGAGAGAGGAGAGGCGGAGGAGAGGCTGAACACTGAGCCACTAACCTGCGAGAGCAGACACAGCTGAGCTGAAGGTGACTCGGGCATGGCAGAGAAGAAGGGGAAAAGGAACTGGGGATTTTCTGAGAAGGTCATGTGCAAGGTTTTCTTGGCAGGAGTACTTTCTTACGTCTTGCTTGCTTCAGCCCTGGCGACTAAAATAGAGACTGCAGTGCTCAAACATCGTGGACTGAATTAAAAACACAGGTCTTGGTTTGTGCAAGAAGAGCATATGTGGGGAGCATGGGGCTTCCTCAGACCCAACCCACTGGTCACCAAGGGCCGATCAATCCTCTCCTGGGTCAAGTCCTCAGAGGGACAGTACGTTTTGTGAAACCCACAAAAATATTTTTAGACAAGCAGAAAATGAAAGTAGAGAAGGAGAGGGGAGTGACAAGGAAGAAAGAGGCTGGATATAACAACAATAAGAAAGATGGCAGAAATGACTGCCAATAAGACTCTGGCAAAATGTACATAGATGATGGAGGGGGAAAAAAATCACTGCATAAACCACAAACACTGCACAGTCTTGGACTCTGGCTGGCTTACTCACTAACTGACAAAAATTTAAAAATCAAGGCACCTGTGTGGCTCAGTTGGTTAAGTGAAGGCCTCTTGATTTCAGCTCAGGCCATGATCTCATGGTTTGTGAGTTCGAGGCCCATGTCACATTTTGCATTGACAGTGCAGAGCCCCCTTGGGATTCTCTGCCTCGGTCTCTCTCTCAAAATAAATAAATAAACATTAAAACTTTTTAAAATAAACCTCATTTCTTTGAGCATTAAATAGGTCATATAACTTTTACTAGTTTCTACAAAGGTTTCCAACTACTCCAGAGAAAGAATGAGAAAAAAGCCAATCCTGGGGCGCCTGGGTGGCTTAGTCGGTTAAGCGTCCGACTTTCGCTTGGGTCATGATCTCGCGGTTCGTGGGTTCGAGCCCCGCGTCGGGCTCTGTGCTGACTGCCAGCTCAGAGCCTGGAGCCTGTTTCAGTCTGTGACTCCCTCTCTCTCTGACCCTCCCCTGCTCATGCTGTCTCTCTCTCTCTCCTAGAAATAAATAAAACATTAAAAAAAAAAATTAAAAAAAAAAAAAAAAGAAAAAAGCCAATCCAGCATTCTTCCATTATCTTTCAATTTTTAGTGTTTCAAGTCTTTAAAATGACAGTCCAAAACAGTTATTGGCTCAATGTGCATCAACTTCAGAAGCCAAGTAGGGAGGGGAGCCTGGATGGCTCAGTGAGTTAAATGTCTAACTCTGGATTTCGGCTCAGGCCATGATCTCATGGTTTGTGAGTTTGAGCCCCGCATCAGGTTCTGTCTTGACAGTGTGAAGCCTGCTTGGGATTCTCTTTCTCTTTCTATCTCTCTGCTCCTCCCCTACTTGCATACATTCTCTCTGTCTTTAAAGAACAAATAAACATTGAAAAAAAAAAAAAAAGAAGCTAAGTGGGGAGAGGACACACTTAGAAAATCAGACTACATTCTTAGGTCAGTAAAGTACACTGGAAAAATGGTTGCTGATGCCAAGTACAGCAGACATTTGCCCCTAAAGACTAAAAATTTTAGTTTGCCAAATTGGTGACATTAACCTTTTTTTAAAAAAAAAAAAACATAGAGAATTCAGGAACTGATAAAAAGGATTATCGCGTGAGGAAGCCTGGATGGAAAATGATCTCTGCACTGGGGCTGTTTGCCGGTAACCAAAAGCTGCCTCAAGGAACAGAATGACAACAATCCAACAAACGCGGGGGGTTTAAGCAGGGTTGCATAATGCACGTCCATCATCTCTTCAGTACAACCACATGGCAATGATGTGATCTTCTTAAATTCTATTCCTGTTCTGCTGCACTAACCAAATGTGGACTGACCAAGCCATTAACATTTCTTTCCATTAAAATGACAAAATCAGGCTTATAGCAGACAAACCCTTGGCCCAAATGCAACAGCTGGACCTAAAAGCACAGAGCCCTCCATGTGGAGCACTTAGACAGTAAAGACCAAGCTATGCAGGTAAAAGTCAATCAATCAATACTCACTTTCTACTCCCTCCTACCAAATCAGGTTATGAATTGCTACATGCGTAGCTTGGCAACCACCGGGGTTGCCCCAGGGGATAAAGTATTTGCATGTGCTCTACACAGTCTTTGAGGCAGCCCATAGGAAATATCAGATCTGCAAAAATTATGAAAAGTTTCCAGTATCTGTGCTATCCACTTCATTAGCCACCCAACATGCCTCTTGAGCACTTGAAAGGCGGCTGGTACAAAGGAGGAACTGAGTTTTTAGTTTTATTTCATTTCAACCAATTTTATTTTAAGTTTGTTTGAGAGAGAGAGTAGGGGAGGGGCAGAGAGGGGGAGGGAGATAAAGAATCCTAAGCAGGCTCTATGCTGTCAAGAGCTTGACATGGGGCTCGAACTTACAAACCAAAAGATCATGATCTGAGCTGAAATCAAGAGTTGGACACTTTACTGACTGAGTCACCAAGGGACTCCATCATTTTAACCAATTTTAAAATAAATAGTTAGGAGAAGCTGAGATAGCGGAACAGCATAGAAGTCTTTTTTCCATCTCACATACATGAAATACAGCCAGATCAACACTAAACCATCCTGCACACCTAGAAAACTGATTTGAAGATTAACATAACAATGTGCACAACATGAACCACAGAACTCAGAAGGTATATGGTACAGAAAGGTGAACTGGGGGAGAGAGGAGCTGTGGAGGGCAGGGAGCTGTTTTTGCTTGTGAAGAGAGTATGGAGATGGTGAGAGAGTACGGGAAAAGCACCCCCTACAAAAGCTGCTGGAGAGAAATTAGAAAAGTGGAAAATGCTGCAGGGACTGAACTAAGAAGGGAGAAAGGAGAAAGCAGAGGGTTTAAATTCCATTAAAACTCTATAAACAGGGGGAGCACAGAGTCCGAAACTCCACAGCTCAAATACCTAGTGATGCTCTGGTGGGAAGGGCAAATTCCCAGGAGAAGAGTGGGTCCAGGAGATCCTAAGGCCACATGTGATTTTCCATAATACCAAAAACACTGCTGTTACATGGTAGCGTGAACTTTTCCTGGGGTGGGCTGGCACCCAGCCACAAGTCTTTGGACATTGGCAGCAGCACAGTCCTGCAAACGTTCCAGGGTGCAGCTGGCACCTGGCCACTGCTCAGTGAGACCTTCCCCCAGCGGATCTGAGTTGGTCAAAGCTGCAGTCCCTCAGAAGTGAGGGGTTGGGAAACACAGCCGCATCTCAGATAAAGCTCAGGAGGGAGGTGCCACCCGGAAACCTGATGGTTTATTCACGGACAGTGTAGAAGCAGAGAGTGGATGGAAACTGGAGACAAAGACTAGGTGCTAGATTCTGGGAAGGGAAGAGCATGGAGTTCTGATACTAGACTGGGTACCTGGGTGACACCATTTTCACCCTGCCTGTATATGTGCATACACACCTACAGGCACCACAACAACTCATCCAGTAAGCTAAGCAGCAGCATCTAGTGGAGAACGGAGCTGTTACACTAAGCCCTGCCCAACTGGCCCACCTCGCTCTTCTGGAACATCACAAATGTTCCTGCTTAATTTGCTTAGTTTGCTGACTATGAAGTGCTTCACAGTTTGACTTCTAGTGGAAAAGGATGTAATATTGTATTTCAGTCTGTTTGCTGGTCTATCTATTCAATTTTCTTTTTTCTTGTTCATTTCTTTTCTTTTACTTGAATACAGATAAAATTTTTTTCTTTTTAATTTTTATTAAAAATATTTTCATTTATTTTTTTCAACATAAATTTTTTATTTTTTGGTAAATTTTTCAAATTCTACTTTACTCTCATCATTCCAAGTTATTCTATTTCATCATATTCATTTTCTCTAAGTTTCAAATTTTTTTTTTCTTTTCCCTTTTTTCTCTAATCAATCTAGCTCCTTTCTGTAACCAGACCAAAATACACCTAGGATCTAGCATCATTTATGTGATGTGTGTGTGTGTGTGTGTGTGTGTGTGTGTGTGTGTTGTTTTCAATTTTTTAATTTTATTTTTTTACCTTATTAATTCCTTTTCTTCTTTCAAAATGATGAAACAAAGGAATTCATCCCTAAAGAAAGAGCAGGAAGAAATGACAGCCAGGAATTTAACCAAAACAGATACAAACAATATGTCTGAGCCAGAATTTAGAATCATGATAATAAGAATACTAGCTGGGGTCAAAATTAGATTAGAATCCCTCTCTGTGGAGATAAAAGAAGTATAAACTAGTCAGGATGAAATAAAAAATGCTGTAAGTGGGCTGCAATCTTGAATAGATGCAATGGCAGCAAGGATGGATGAGGCAGAGCAGCAAATCAGTGATATAGAAGACAAATTTATGGAGAATAATGAAGCAGAAAAAAAAGAGGGAGAGAAAGGAAAAGAGCACAATTTAAGAATAAGAGAAATCAGTGACTCATTAAAAAGGAAGAGCATCAGAATTATAGGGGGTCCCAGAAGATGAAAAGAGAGAGAAAAGGGGTAGAAGGGTTATGTAAGCAAATCATAGCAGAAAGCTTTCCTAACCTGGGGAAAGACACAGACAGCAAAATCCAGGAAGCACAGAGGAATCCCACAAGATTCAACAAAACCCAACCATCATAGTCAAATTCACAAAATACTCAGGCAAGGAAAGAATATTCATGAAAGCAGCAGAGGAAAAAAAAAAAAGTCCTTAACCTACAAAGGAAGAGAGATCATCAGGTTTGTAGCAGACCTATCTGCAGAAACTTGGCAGGCCAGAAAGGAGTGGCAGAACATATTCAATGTGCTGAATCAGAAAAATATGCAGCCAAGAATTCTTTATCCAGCAAGGCTGTCATTCAAAATAGAAGGAGGGATAAAAAGTTTCCCAGACAAACAAAAATTAAAGGAGTTTGTATCACTGAACCAGCCCTGCAAGAAATTTTAAGGGGGACTCTCTGACGGGAGAAAAGATGGGGGGTTGGGGGAGGGAAGACCAAAAGCACCAGAGACTAGAAAAGACCAGAGAACACCACCAGAAAATCCAACTGTACAAGAAACATAATGGCAATAAATTCATCTTTCAGTACTCATTCTAAATGTCAATGGACTAAATGCTCCAATCAAAAGACATAGGGTAACAGAATGGATAAGAAAACAAGATCCATCTATATGCTGTTTACAAGAGACCCACTTTAGACCTAAAGACACCTTCAGATTGAAAGTAAGGGGATGGAGAACCATCTATCATGCTAATGGTCACCAAAACAAAGCTGGAGTAGCCATGCCTATATCAGACAATCTATACTTTGAAATAAAAACTGTAACAAGAGATGAAGGGCATTATATCATAATTAAGGGGTCTATCCATCAAGAAGACATAAAAATTGTAAACATTTATGCTCCAAATGTGAAAACACTCAAATATATAAATCAATTACTCACAAACATAAAGAAGCTCATTGATAATAATAAAATAATAGTAGGGGACTTCAACACCCCACTTACAGCAAAGGATCAATCATCTAAACAGAAAATCAACAAGAAAACAATGGTTTTGAATGACACACTGGACCAGATGGATTTAACAGATATATTCAGTACATTTCATCCTTTTTTAAAAATTTTTTTAATGTTTTATTTATTTCTAGGAGAGAGAGAGAGAGAGAGAGAGACAGCGTGAGCAGGGGAGGGTCAGAGAGAGAGGGAGACACAGAATCTGAATCAGGCTCCAGGCTCTGAGCTGGCAGTCAGCACAGAGCCCGACGCGGGGCTCTAACCCACGAACCGCGAGATCATGACCTAAGCGAAAGTCAGACGCTTAACCGACTAAGCCACCCAGGCGTCCCTCAGTACATTTCATCCTAAAGCAGCAGAATATACATTCTTCTCCAGTGCACATGGAACATTCTCCAGAACAGACCACATACTGGGACACAAATCAGCCCTCAACAAGTACAAAAAGATCGAGATCATACCATGCATATTTTCAGACCACAGTACTATGAAACCAAAATCAACCACAAGAAAAAATTTGGAAAGATAAGAAATATTTGGAGACTAAAGAACATCCTACTAAAGAACGAATGGTCTAACCAAGAAGTTAAGGAGAAAATTAAAAAGTACATGGAAGCCAATGAAAATGATAACATCTCAGCCCCAAACTTCTGGTATGCAGCAAAGGCGGTCATAAAAGGGAAGGATATAGCAATCCAGGCCTTCTTAAAGAAGGAAGAAAGATCTCAGATACACAACCCAACCTTATACCCCAAAGAACTGGAAAAGGAATAGCAAATAAAACCCCAAACCAGCAGAAGACAGGAAGTAATAAAGATTAGAGCAGAAATCAATGCTATTGAAACAAAAAAAAGAGTAGAACAGATTACTGAAACCAGAAGCTGGTTCTTTGAAAGAATTAACAAAATTGATAAATCACTAGTGAGTTTGATTAAAAAGAAAAAGGAAAGGACCCAAATAAATAAAATCAAGAATGAAAGAGGAGAGATCACAACCAACATAGCAGAAATAAAAACAACAATAAGAAAATATTATGAGCAATTACATGCCAATAAAATGGGCAATCTGGAAGAAATAGACAAATTCCTAGAAACATATAAACTACCAAAACTGAAACAGGAAAAAATGGAAAATTTGAACAGACCAATAACCAGTAAAGAAATCAAATTAATAATAAAAAGTCTCCCAAAAAACAAGAGTCTAGGGCCAGATAGCTTTCCAAGGGAATTCTACCAAACCTTTAAGGAAGACTTAACACCCTGAAGCTGTTCTTTTGAAGCTGTTCCAAAAATTAGAAATGGAAGGAAAGCTTCCAAACTCTTTCTGTGAAGCCAGCATTACCTTGATTCCAAAACCAGACAAAGACTCCACTAAAAAAAAGAGAATTTATAGGCCAATCTCCCTGGTGAACATGGATGCAAAAATCCTCAACAAGATATTAGCCAACCAGATCCAACAATACATCAACAAATTATTCACCACGACCAAGTGGGATTTATACCTGGGATGCGGGGCTGGTTCAATATCTGCAAAACAATCAATGTGATTCATCACATCAATAAAAGAAATGACAAGAAGAGACTCTTGAATGCCGAGAACAAACTGAGGGCTGATGGGGGTGGGGGGTGGGGAAGGGAGTGATGGGCATGGCGGAGGTCACTTGTGGGGATGAGCACTGGGTGTTATATGGAAACCAACTTGACAATAAATTATATATATATAAATAAAGAAACAACAAGAAGCACATGATCCTCTCAATACATGCAGAGAAAGCATTTGACAAAATACAGCATCCTTTCTTGATAAAAACCCTTAAGAAAGTACGGATAGAAGGAACATACCTCGAGATCATAAAAGCTGTATATGAAAGACTGAATGCTAATATCATCCTTAATGGGGAAAAACTGAGAGCTTTCCCCCTAAGGTCAGAAACAAGACGGGGATGTTGGCTCTCTCCATTGTTATTCAACATAGTATTGGAAGTCTTAGCCTCAGCAGTCAGACAACACAAAGAAATAAAAGGCATCCAAATCAGCCAGGAGGAGGTCAAACTTTCACGTTTCACAGATGACATGATATTCTATATGAAAAACCCAAAAGATTCCACCAAAAAAACTGCTAGAACTGATCCATGCATTTAGTAAAGTGACAGGATATAAAATCAATGCACAGAAATCAGTTGCACTACTATACACCAACAATGAAGCAACAAAAAGAGAAATCAAGGAATCGATCCCATTTACAATTGCACCTAAAACCATAAAATACCAGGAATAACCAAAGAGGTGAAACATCTATACACTGAAAACTATAAACAGCTTATGAAAGAAAGTGAAGAAGACACAAAAAAATGGAAAAATATTCCATGCTCCTGGATAGGAAGAACAAATATTGTTAAAATGTCAATATTACCCAAAGCAATCTACATATTCAATGCAATCCCTATCAAAATAACACCAGCATTCTTCACAGAGAAAACAATCCTAAAATCTCTATGGAACCAGAAAAGTCCCTGAATAGCCAAAGAAATCTTCAAAAAGAAAACCAAAGGCATCACAATCCCAGACTTTAAGCTGTAATACAAAGCTGTAATTATCAAGACAGTATGGTCACAAGAACAGACACTCAGATCAATGGAACAGAATAGAGAACCCAGTACTGGACCCACAAACATATGGCCAACTCATCTTTGACAAAGCAGGAAAGAATATTCAATGGAATAAAGACCATTCTTCAGCAAGTGGTGCTGGGAAAACCGGACAGCGACATGCAAAAAAATGATCCTGGACAATTTTCTTACACCATACACAAAAATAACTCAAAATGGATGAAAGACCTAAATGTAAGACAGGAAGCTAACAAAATCCTTGAGGAGAAAGCAGGTAAAAACATCTTTGAGCTTGGCCCCAGCAACTTCCTCCTCAACACGTCTCTGGAGGCAAGGGAAACAAAAGCAAAAATGAACTACTGGGACCTCATCAAGATAAAAAGCTTCTGCACAGCTTAGGAAATCATCAGCAAAACTAAAAGGCAACCAGTGGAACGGGAGACGAAATTTGCAAACGACAGATCAGATAAAGGGTTGGTATCCAAAATTTATAAAGAACTTATCAAACTCAACACCCAAAGAAACAAATAATCCAGTGAAGAAATGGGCTAAAGACATGAACAGTCACTTCTCCAAAGAAGACATCCAGATGGCCGACAGACACATAAAAGAATGCTCAACATCATTCATCATCAGGGAAATACAAATCAAAACCACAATGAGATACCACCTCACACCTGTCAGAATGGCTAACATTAACAACTCAGGCAACAACAGATGCTGGAGAAGATGTGGAGAAAGAAGATCTCTTTTGCACTGCTGTTGGGAATGCAAACTGGTGCAGCCACTCTGGAAAACAGTATGGAGGTTCCTCAAAAAAATTAAAAATAGAACTACCCTATGACTCAGCAATTGCGCTACTAGGTATTTACTCAAGGGATACAGGTATGCTGTTTCGAAGGGACACATGCACCCTAATGTTTATAGAAGCATCAACAATAGCCGATGGATGGAAAGAGCCCAAATGTCCATCGATGGATGAATGGATAAAGAAGATGTGGTGTATATATACAAAGGAGTATAACTCAGCAATAAAAAAGAATGAAATCTTGCCATTTGCAATTACATGGATGGAACTGGAGGGTATCCTGCTAAGCGAAATTAGTCAGAGAAGGACAAATATCATATGACTTCACTCATATGAGAACTTTAAGATATAAAACAGATGAACATAATGGAAGGGAAGCAAAAATAATATAAAAACAGGGATGGTGACAAAAACATAAGAGACTCAAATATGGAGAACAAACAGAGAGTTACTGGAGGGATTGTGGGAGGGGGGATAGGCTAAATGGGTAAGGGGCATTAAGGAATCTACTCTTGAAATCATTGTTCTACTATATGCTAACTAACTTGGATGTAAATTTTTTTAAAAATTGAAAAAAATTAAATAGTCATAGGGGGTGACCAGCTGCCATACTGGATAGTGAGGACCAGAAGGTCAAGTTGGGGACAGAAGAACCACAGAACACATAATCATGCCTTAGTAGCACAGCTAATTCTAATTCGGCCATAGCATTCACTCTGAACTTTTTCTCTGCCAAAGTGAAATCGGAAAAAGAAGTATAATACATTCCTTGATTTTCAGGACATGAAACCATATATACATTTGACACAATCTTCTATGCTCCATTGTCATTTGCTTTGCAGTTTTTGTTGTTATGCTTCTTAGGTAAAGAAGAGGAGTATTTTAAATTTTTTTAAATGTTTTATTTATTTCTGAGAGAGAGAGAGAGAGACAGGGTGAACAGGGGAGGGGCAGAGAGAAAGGGAGACACAGAATCTGAAGCAGGCTCCAGGCTCTGAGCTGTCAGCACAGAGCCTGACACGGGGCTCGAACCCATGAGCCGTGAGATCATGACCTGAGCTGAAGTCGGACACTTAACCGACTAAGCCACCCAGGCGCCCCAAGAAGAGGAGTATTTTAAAGAAATAAATTAAGGCACGCCTGGCTGGCTCGGTCAGTTAAGTGTCTGACTCTTCTGATTTGGGCTCAGGTCATGATCCCAGGTTTATGGCATTGAGCCCCATGACAGGCTCCTCACTGAATGCGGAGCCTGCTTAAGATTCTCTCTCTCCCTCTCTCTCTCTCTGCCCCTCCCTCCTAATAAAACAAATAAATTGAATTTTGATTAATTTGTGTATTAATTCATTCCAAGATACAATGCTCTTCTAGTTCATGGACAGACTGTACCTGCAGCTGGGGCCAGCAGAGGGGGTGAAGTAGCCCTACCCAATAGTTCTGAAATCCACAGCAAGTGAAGAATTACTTTTATCTCCACATGCTGGCACAGCACCCCTGTTCTTTGGGTCATTGTCACTTTTTAAAAAATTTTTTAATGTTTATTTATTTTTGAGAGAGAGACAGAGTGCGAGCAGGGGAGGGGCAGAGTGAGAGGGAGACACAGAGTCTGAAGCAGGCTCCAGGCTCTGAGATATCAGCACACACCCCAATGCAGGGCTCAAGCTCATGAGCCGTGAGATCATGACCTGAGCTGAAGTCAGATGCTCAACTGACTGAGCCCCCCCAGCACCCCTGAGTATTCTTACTTTTGTCACTTTCCATGATCCTGCCCATATCGTGGAATGCAGCTGATGCCCAGAAGGGACCCACAAAAAAGGCTAGTGTAGGGTAGGTGCCTTTTGGGTAGACAGCTTTCTTAATCAAACAACCTGAATGCCAGAGTGTGTCCCTCATTATGAGTATTCAAGGTCTGTTCCCTTGGCATCCTCTTGAAACAATGCAGAAGCAGGGCTCTAATTCATGTATTTACCAGATCATTTTGTATACTGTTTAGCGATGTGTACGTTGACAGCAAACTATAAGAAAAAAAAGGTCATGGGGATGCGTGCACATGTGGTGACCTTTCCTTACTCTGTGCCTTTTGATCTGTCAAAATTATTTCAAAACTGATGCTTCCATAGTATAACTATTTTTCTTATGCAGCTACTTAGCTTGCAGACAGAGTTACAAAGCAGTGTGAAAGGGAATGTAGCCCATGATGGCTTTCTTTTGCTCTGATTTAACTGGTATGTTTGTTTCTTGTATATTTTACTTAAAAATAACACTTTCATAGAGTCTATCATTGATGTAAATAGCAGCTGAACACTTCATTAAAGTGTGGACTTCTAAAATAAAGTTCAGTATGGAGCATCTGGGTGGCTTAGTCGGTTAAATGTCCGACTTTTGATTTTGGCTGAGGTCGTGAACTCACAATTGGTGGCATCAAACCCTGGGTGGGGCTGTGCTAACAGTGTGGAGCCTGTTTGAGATTCTCTCTTTCTCTCTCTCTGCCCCTTCCCTGCTCAAATACACACACTCTCTCTCTCTCTCTCTCTCTGTCAAAATAAACTTAAAAACATTTAAAGGAGTTCAGTAATATCCACCAGACACTTTTTCTTAGCAAATGGAGGTAAAGTGGGCTGTAGGGCATTTTTGTTTCTATTACATAAAGGATTTGATTCTCAGTTGATATACACACACGTTAGTAACACACATGGTGCTTATCCTTCATTCACTTGGCACGTGTCATTTTATACACAGTCCAGAGCATGTGTCCCCTTCAAGCCCACAAAGGCATTACATATAGATACACAGCTTTGTGCCTACTGCATTTACAACTACAATCTCCTCCACCCTGTACAACTCAGGAACCACCTGAACTTTGTTTTCTGAGAATGACCAGGAAGGACCCCTGCAATGGCCTTGTTATCATCACCTAGGAATGGAACACAGCACAGAGGAAATGGAGACACGTGCCATGCAAGCCAATGTACTCAGTGCAGTCTGGGATGCCAGGAGGAATAGGGCTCAAGGGGCAATCTGGGGGTGAGCTGAGAGGAGCGGAGGGCTTCCGCAGCTCCCTGTCCTAATTCCCTGACTCAATGGCAGACAAGGGCATTGCTCGTCCCCACAGCTGAGGTGTACATGGACCTCTAGGGAGGCTCAGGTCAGTGCTGGCACCCATATGTACGGATGATACTCTTTCCAATCAGTGCCCTTTATGCTGCACACAGCTTGCCTCCCTCCATACTCCTCACCTTGGTGAAGCGTTCTCCCAGATAGAGGGCTTTGCCAATTCAGACAAATGGAATCACCTAATTAAGCTGGACCTCACCCCAAGAGCCATGATGCTCCAGAGCATCCACCTTCAAACAATCCTAACAGGAGCCATTTCTTCAGGGCCCAGCCACTGCTGGCCTCTCCAGTCTTAATTCTTGCTGGTCTCAAATGCGCCCTGTGGGTTCCAGTGGAAGTACTTTCAATGCATGGGGTAGATATTTTGCCCCCCCCCCCCATGCTCCCCGGGCCTCTCTGTACATTCTGTCCCTTCTTCTATGACCTTAAGTTCCCATGTAAGTAATCCATCACATCCTGCCTCCAAACATTTCTTAACACCTTCATCCTTCTTCCCAAGGGTGGGTCAGGTATCACATTCTGTCTGGTCCCATGGCACCTGTAGTCAGTCCTGACATATTTTCTCCATGAGTGTTCCTTAGGGGATGTACACTGTGCCCTGTTGAAAGCTTTATGCCAGTGCCACTTAGTACTGTTGACTATTACATGGTAGATACTAAAAAAAAACACAATGATTTTTCTAAGAAGTTTATTTATATATTTTGAGAGAGAGAAAAAGCATGAGCGGGGAAGGGGCAGACAGAGAAGAGGGATGAATAGCAGGCTCTGAACTACCAGTGCAGACCCCAACATGGAGCTCAAACCCACAAACTGTGAGATCATGACCTGAGCCAAAATCAAGAGTTGGATGCTTAACTAACTGAGCCACCCAGGCAGCCCTAAAAAAATTGATTTTTAGTAAATGAATAAGTGAGAGACTCTCCCTTTCCACCATCTTCTTCTAGGACTGAGATGACAGAGTCACAGTCAATTCCAAATTGATTTGTCTCCAGCCTGGCCCTCAGCGCCCTCCTCTTCAATGTTCCCTCAACTGTGTTTCTTAAATGTAAATCTAATGGTGCCACTTTACCTCACAACCTTGGATGGCTTCCCTCTGCTAGGAAGCAAAGTCCTGTCTCCTTAGCATAATATCAAAGGCCATTTGCAATTTGGTCCCGTCCACCATCCCTGCCATTTTTTCCCCATCGCTGGCTACCAGCCAAACTTTGCTGCTTTTGTACCTTTGCTTCTTACTATCCTCACCTAAGTTCTCCGTCTTCTTTAAAATTTTTTTTTTAATGTTTATTCATTTCTGAGAGACAAAGAGAGACAAAGTACAAGCAGGGGAGAGGCAGAGAGAGAGGGAGACACAGAATCTGAAGCAGGCTCCAGGCTCTGAGCTGTCAGCACAGAGCCCCATGCAGGGCTCAAACTTGTGAACCACAAGATCATGACCTGAGCTGAAGTCAGATGCTTAACTGACTGAGCCACCCAGGTGCCCCATAAGTTCTCCATCTTCAATGCCCATCCCATCTGAGAAGTATTTCCTAAGTCCCTGAGGCACAAGTCAAATGAACATCACAGCATTCATGTTAAAATGTCATTTTATTTTGTTATTTATGTGACTCTTTCACTGGTCACTGAGATCCCAAGGGGGGACTGTCTCGGAAATCCCACTGACTGGGTCAATATTTGGTTCTCAGCAGGGGCCCAATAAATGTTTGTATAATCAATTACAGAAAGTCCAAATTGTACATGCTTAATCACTAAGGCTTCAATTTGGGAAGTTATTTACCTTAAATAGGAATGTAAAGGCCAGATAAATAAAATGTAACACAGTGGTAATTTTGACATATGGCCAGAGAGTATGATCAGTGTATTACTTAGAATATTAATGCCCATGCTCTTACTTACAGGTTTTTATTGTTTTGTGTGGTGATGTGTTGTAATTTGTTGATCGCTTATATGAGTCTTAACTTCCAAAAAATTTCACAAAATTTACTGCATTCAAAGAAAACCTGGATTTTATAACAGTTTTCCTTTCATAATTTGAACCCTATCAAATTAATTAAGAGTATTAACCCCTCTCTCCAAAATAAAAGGACAAACTCTTCAATGTGTAAGATACCATGTATTTTAGGCATTGGCCAATTTATGACTCTTGTGTTCTTCTTCTCTTTTTAACTCTCCTGCTTGATTTTGACTTGAAAAGAAAGATATTGCTTATATAATCCTAATGAAGCAGCATCTAATCATTCTAAAATTCTTTCCATACGTGAGCAGTGAGGATTCTGTGGCAAAATGCTAGAAATAACCTATGAGACTTACACACTGAAAAACAAATTTTAAAGTGTTATTAATGTATTAAATGTCCCAAGTTATTGTCATGTTATGTGTGTCACAGATAAACAGGAGCATGCCTCTCAGTTTCAGAGGGTCTAATGATTACAAAATCCACAAGACAAAGGGTAACACAGGGCTGCAGAAAATGAATAAGTAACACAGTCATTGTATTTTAAAAAATGTTTTTAATATTTATTTTTTTGAGAGAGAGAGAAACAGAATGCTAGCAGGGGAGGGGCAGAGAGAGAGGGAGACACAGAATCTGAAACAGGCTCCAGGCTCTGAGCTGTCAGCACAGAGCCAGACACAGGGCTTGAACCCACGAACCGTGAGATCATGACCTGAGCCGAAATCGGAGGCTTAACCAACTGAGCCACCCAGGCACTGCCCCCACAGTTGCCTGATTTTAATGGCAATCAATAAAACAACTTACCAAATACAAGATGTACCCATAAGATGGAGAAAGAGCTTGGACTAGAAAAAACAACACCGACAAAAAAACACCCTTCTCTTGTCACTTTCAATTTAGAGAAAGAAAATTGAATACACTAGTGACTAAAACTTACATATCCTCTCCCTGAAGTTTTCCCCTGTACATATTCACTGTCTAATTTCCCTGAGCTTAGCAACTGATAAATGGGTCTTTGAAGCCATCCAGTTCAACCTTCTCATTTAGCAGCTAGAGAAGCTGAAGCCCAGAAATGTGCATTGACTGTCCAAGGTGACTGAAAAAACCATTAGCAGACATGAGGGAGCACCCAGGGCCCTTTGCTTGCCGCCACACACCCGAGGCTTCTCCGCCTTAGTACATCTGAGGGGTGCCAGTAGGCATCCAGATTTCAATACTTGCTACCCATGGATCTGTTTCATGTGCCCTCACAGCTGGTTTCTACTATAAAAATTTTAAAAGCTTCTAAAATCAGTACCCTTCATTAAACTGCTTTCCTGAGAGCCCTCGAGGGCAGAAAAATAATTTTAGTAAAATCCACTTATTCATAAGAAATTAAATATTTTATGCAATGGATAATTTGAGATCCTTGTGTTCTTGTTCTTTTTTAACTCTTCAATCCGATTTAGACTCGGGAAGCAAGACATTCCTTACATAATCCCAATGAAACAGCTCCTAATGATTCTCAAGTTCTTTCTACAGGAGAACAAAGAACATTACAGGACCACATGCTGAAAATAACCGACAAGACTTCCACTGAAGCAGAAAAAATTTCAATCAACTGTTAGTACTGTATTAAAGACCCTCATGCTCTCCAGCATTTAAATAATTAGTCATTCCTTATAGAGAACACTTTAAACATCTCTAAGGCTGGCATTTAGCAGTTTCTTCTTTTTTGTTTTCTTATTTATTTCTATTTAAATTCAAGTTAGTTAACATATAGTGTAGTACTGGTTTTAGGAGTAGAACTTAGTGATTCACCTCTTATATATGACACCCGGTGGTCATCCCAAGTGGCCTCCTGAATGCCCATCACCCATTTAGCCCATCCCACACCAACCTCCCTCCATCAACCTTCAGTTTGTTCTCTGTATTTAAGAATCTCTTCTGGTTTGCCACTCTCTCCGTTTGTGTTTTATCTTCTTTCTCCTTTGTTTCTCCTATGTTCAACTGTTTATATTTGTCTTTCTCTGACCGACTTAGATTGCTTAGCGTAAGACACTCTAGTTGCATCCATGTTGTTGCAAATGGCAAGATTTCCTTCTTTTTGATTGCTGAGTAATATTTTGATTGCTGAGGATACACACACACACACACACACACACACACAATATTGTCTTTATCCATTCATTAGTCAATGGACATCTGGGCTCTTTCCATAATTTGGCTATTGTCAATAGTGCTGCTATAAACATTGGGGTGCATGTGCTGCTTCAAACCAGCACACCTGTACCCCTTGGATAAATACTTAGCAGCACAACTCCTGGGTTGTCGGGTAGTTCTATTTTTGTTTTTTTGAGGAACCTCCATCCTGTGTTCCAGAGCAGCCATACCAGTTTGCATTTCCAACAACAGTTGGCATTTAGCGTTTTCTAAATGAGGATGCAATCTGCCCTTCTGACCTTACCTTTACACTCCATGTTCTCAAACAGAGTGTTCTCTCTTTAACTAGGTCCACAACTGTTTGATAGTCTCAAGATCCTGCTCAAAGGACATTGGTTTCATACTACCTAAAGCATTCTCTGTCCCTGTCCCCATCCCCAACTTGGACATCTGCTCCTTTCCAACTCGTACTGTTGTTACTGAGTTCAGGTATCCTGGACTGTGAACCCCAGACACAGGTCCACGGCCCAAGTCTTCTTTAAACACCCCCAACCAGCTCTGACCACACCTGGCACGCCTGTTAGAGGCAGCACGTACTCAGGAACATTTGGTGAGTAAGGGCAGGAAGATGACAAGTATAACCCGGCAGAGACTCCCAGGGAAGTCCAGGTTGGTGGAGTCGTCTTGCCAAAGTTTAGACTGTTTGGGGCACATTTCCAATCACTAAATCCCAAACAACCAGGTAACTTTCTGCATCGAACCAACTTTACTGCTTGTTTCTTTTTCTGAAATTCACTACATAACTGTGCCTGTCCTAACTCCACTACATAACACATGTTAGTTTTTTCTTCAAGACCAGAATGGTCTCTTCTTTCTATTGGACTCTAGATATGTGTTCTGCTGCAATAGTGATGCTGTGCTGGGGAAGGGACATTTGTCCCCATGCAAAATCATGCTTGACTGTGGTTTCTGATATAGTACCCTTTGCACGGTGTGCTTTATCCCATCACCACACAGCTGGGTTGTCACTATCTTGTTATCCCCACTCCAGTGGCTTTCTTCTCTTTCCAATTTGTGGTTGTTAGAGAAATGGAATTCCGAGCTGCACTAAAATTGTATCTAATGAAAGGCAAAAAGCTCTCTTCGAGACCGCCAATTATTTTTTTTCTGTGAATAAAGCCCATCACAGTTGTTAAGACCTGTATTTTTGGCTATCCACTGACAGTCTTGATTCTTTCTGAGTTGAATTCTGGAAGGACAGGATGTTGGATACTAGATTCACCAGGAGAAAAGTGGGGCGACCCAAGGTCATGTGCCTCTTACGTGAAGTTTTTGTTTTAGATAGAAGGTTTTATCAGTAATCTATCATAGAAGGACACCTGTAAGTTCTACCATGAAAACATATCTGTGCTGGCCTGAGTTAAATGGAAATAACAGAATGATGTCATCATAAGAGTGATCCTGTTTTTGCCTTGGAAAAAAATTCTATGTTGATAGAGAGTTTGGAAGGATATAAACTCTATATTAACATGGAGTTTTTGCTGGGGAAAATAGTTATTAAAATTTTTTAACATTTATTCATTTTTGAGAGACAGAGCATAAGTGGGGGAGGGATAGAGAAAGAGGGAGACACAGAATCCAAAGCAGGCTCCAGGCTCTGAGCTGCCAGCACAGAGCCTGACATGGGGCTTGAACTCACGAACTGCGAGATCATGACTGGAGCCAAAGTCCGCCACTTAACCGACTGAGCCATCCAGGTGCCCTTATTTTGAAATTTCTAATTGCCCTATTTGTGAAATGCTTCTTCCATACCACACATTTGTTTTATTCTCTATTTGCTTAGGTATTATACATTCTACGTTTATTATTTTACTGGTTATCCTTAGAACTTTCAATGAGACTTATGTGACTAGATGTCAGGGCAATAGCCCACCTTCCCCCTGAGTCGCACATGGCCCTTGGAAGATTTCTTTTCTCGAGAACATCCTTTAGAAGGCTCTTTAGGGAAGATCCATCAGTGACAAACACCTTCACTTTTTGATCATCTAAGAATGCCTTTATTTTGACCCTGTTTTTTTTAATAGTTATTTATTTTTGAAAGAGAGCAGGGGAGGGGCAGAGAGAGAGAGAGTGAGAGAGAAAGAGAGAGAGAGAGAGAGAGAGAGAGAGAGAGAGAGAGACTCCTAAGCAGGCTCTGTGGTGTAAGCACAGAGACCCATGCAGGTCTTGAAACCACGAACCACAAAATTATGACCTGAGCTGAAATCAAGACTCTGACCCTTAACCAACTGAGCCATCCAGGCACCCTTGATCTTGATTTTTAATGAAATTCAGGTATGTTTAGAATTCTAGATCTATAGTTACCTTCTTCCAGCTCTTTGAAGATATACTACCATATTCCAGCTTCTGGTTTTTTTTTAATTAAAAACATTTTTTAATGTTTATTCATGTTTTGAGAGACAGAGAGAGACAGAGCACAAGCAGGGAAGGGACAGAGAGAGAGGGAGACATAGAATCCGAAGCAGGCTCCAGGTCCTGAGCTGTCAGCACCGAACCCGATGAGAGCCTTGAACCCATGAACTGGGGGATCATGACCTAAGCTGAAGTTGGATGCTTAACTGACTGAGCCACCCAGGCACCCAACTAGCTTCTGTTTTTTGAAGTTGGGACGTGTAGCGAGATAGGAAGAGCATCAGTGTGACGTGTTTCTTTTCTCCTTCTGATTCCTTTTAAGATCTTTTACTTGATGTCCTGTAATTTTACTACATGTGGATTTCTTCTTCTTGACCCTGCTTCGGATTGATTGGGCTTCATGAATCTGAGGATTCACATTTCAGCAATTAAAAAAAATTCCAAACCATGTCTTCATTGGCTCAATTCTCCTCTTCTAGACATCTAATTTGAAGTACTTAAACCTCATAATACTCATGTGTCCCTCCATTTTATTCATATTTTCTATGTACTTCCAGAGATAAAGAATATGCAGCATTCATAAAATATTTCTTCAGGGGCACCTGGGTGGTTCAGTCGGTTAAGCGTCCGACTTCAGCTATGATCTGACAGTTCGTGGGTTCGAGCCCCACGTTGGGGTCTGCCCTGACAGCTCGGAGCCTAGAGCCTGCTTTGGATTTTGTATCTCCTTCTCTCTCTGCCCTCTGCCTCTCATATTCTGTCTCTCTCTCTAAAATAAACATTAAAAATATTTTTAAAAACTTCTTCACCTCTATCTCCAGTTTATGAATTCTCTTTGAATTAACTATGTCAGGTCTGCTACTTACCTTAACCACTGAGATTTCTGTTTGGTTCTTTTAAAGTTTCTCCTGGCCTTGTTCAGAGCATATTTCTGCATTCCTGCTTATTTCATTTTTCTTCCATCCATTCAGACATGTTTTTTTTTTTTCTTTCTATACTCTACATATTTAAAGTTCTGGGGTGGGATGGGGGCATGGTGTTCAATTGTTCTGTGGTTATTTCTGCTTGTGCATCCTCATGCATATTGTAGCCCTGGTTGGCTAGTGGGGACCGGGGATGGCTCATGTCTCATGTCAGGAAACACAACCAGACCTGAGTTGAGGTACATCCTTCTGCAGAGACCAGTGTTTGCTTCTGTCAGGTGACTGAGGGTGCTTCTTACTGGGGATTGAAATGAGGCTTTCTTAATGTATAATAGTGCAGACTCAAAAGCGAGTGTAAGCAGTTATGTGATTCCATATTCTTCAGGGGAAGCCCACTTCCCATTCTCAACCCACCAAACGATGAGCCGCCCAGACTGAGAGGCAGGTATGTTTTTTGTTTGGACGGTTTCCTTCTGTGGTTGGAGATTTTGTATTTAATCTACTCTTTCATTTAAGGTATATACCTCCATGGAGTGGTAGTTTGCAAACTGCTATCAAGTCCCATTAGTAGACAGTAAAATCAATTTGGTGTGGTGGTTCTCCACCTTGGGTATGCCTTAGAATCACCCAGGGAGCTTTTAAAACCCTGGCACCTAAGCCACAACCCGACACCAATGAAATCAGAATCACAGAGGATGGGACCAGCAATGTATATTTTTATTGCTCCCTGGTAACCCGAATCAAGAGCCAAGACTGAGAACCACTATCATAACCAACATTTGATAATAAAATAGAATGGAATACAGTAGAACACAGGATACATTAACATTGATCCTCAGTAAGAACTGGGCATGTTCGTGCAAGATCGGCTCAGTGGTATGTGTGTGATTCTGTATCATGTCCTAATATAAATTATATTCTTTCCTGTGGTTTCTCCTTTTAAAAAGGCCTAAAAAGTTGAGCCTTTTGGTTACCAACATTAGATGTTGTCCTAAGAGTAGCTGAAGTTGAGGAAGCAGTTTTTTCCCTGCATTTCTACTACAAATTTTTTTTGTACACATGGAGGTTTTGCAGGTTTTCTTGGATGTTCAGTTATGCATTTCCATTTTTTCCCAGCTCCTCTGGATGTTTTGTGTTCTAATTACATTCTGTTGATGTCAATATATTCTACAAAGACTTAAGGATGGAGACGTTACCATTTCTCCCAATAAACTGGGACACGAGAAGGCATCGTTCACACACACTGTGTTTGTTGTTGTTGCTCTTGTTGGCAAGGCTCAACTAGCCACTGGGCACATGTAGGGCCTTCCTAAAGCTCTTCTGTATCCATTTTTTTTTCCAAGTGAGATATGAGATTAGGAATTCTAGCTGTTAAGCCCTTTGTCTATCCCATCCCCTACACATCAAAAGAGGCAACAGAAATATTTTTCTAATACCGCCATGCACCGTCTCCGGAATTCAACACTTTCTCCTAACTTAATCCTCCCAAATGCCACTGACCCAGCCAAAATTCCATCCAGCCACATGGGGTGATGGGAATTGGTTCAGAGCGCATTTGGGCCAAACCAGGCTGGTGCTAAAACTTCTGACCCGTGCTTTATGCTACTGTCGCGGTAGTCCGACATTTTCAACTGTGAATATAGTGTGTTCTTCTGGAATCAGCCATTCAGAACTGTCACACCCAGATCACATGCTGAAATCTGGCAGATTGCTGGCAACCTGTTTTCTCTCTCCAAGGAAGTAAACAGCTGCACAATTTCTCCCAGAAATACTAAGGCGATAAAGGTGAAGTGAAATATATTAACAGATTGACTGAGGTAAGGTGCAGCTTTGGGTTTTTCCATTTAACTAATCAAAACATTTAAATCTGTTACTAGGTGCACAGAACTGGATGATAATCCTTTGAGCTATGGAAAAAAGACAAAGCAAGAGAAATGTAGGGTAAAACCTTGGATTGCGAGTAACTTTTTCTGTGAGTATTCTGCAAGACAAGCAAACATTTCTAATAAATTTTAACTTGAAAACAAATGATATCTTGCGATATGAATACTACGTGATGCCAAATGTCACATGATCACAACCGAGCCAATGGTTCTCTCTCTCTCTCTCAATCTCTCCGGGATTGTGGGTGATCATCTCCCAAGCTTGGATGCTCGGTCTCAGGCTGTGGTGTTTGCCAGAAATCAGTGATTTTTCAGAACGTGGAAGGTGCCTACAACTGATACTTGTGTATTTTTTGTCACTTCAAAGCACCTATGGACAGCCCTTTGTTTTTCCACACAAGAGTGAGCTTAGGAATGCTTTACTTTATTCTATGTCATTGGACCAGTTCCTTGTTAAAGTTGCATGAAAAGGAAAAGATTCCACTGAGCCAGGAGAGAACAATGATTCTGTTAGTGATAGTGACAGTTGTCCTACATAATAGCCCTCCTCTCTCGTCTTCCTCACCAACCATGAAGGTTTTCAAAGATTAGTTTATTTTTCTTTACATTTTGTATTTTGTTTATTATTTTGTATTATAGTATCATATTGTAATCATTTTTATAGGAATATTCTTGGGTTGTAGAATGACTCATCTGAGTTTCCATTATTTCTTATGGATAGATTTGCTTTGATAGACAAGTGCTTTCGATTACAAGCATGTTTTCAGAACGAATTATGCTCACGAAGCAAGGTTTTACTGGAATTAGAGAAAAAAAAGTGCTTAAGAAATAAAAAGAAAAGTAAGAGCGAAACAATGTTAGGAATGAAAAAGAAAATAAAATTACTGCCTACCCAGACCCAATCTTTGTCTTCTGCAGCACTGCTTGACTGCCTGTCCCTCAGACTCAAAATCTGCCCCTGTCCCAGGAGGGCAGAGACCCTCTTCCATCAGAGAGTCCTCCAAGGCTGTTGGCTCTTTCTTCCCCGCTGTAGTTGGAAAAACCCTGGAGTTCATCAAAAACGATTTGAATTATGTAACACTTTGAGTAGTCAGTCCCCAAATTGGTAAGTTTAACACTCTTTTATTTGCTACTTTTAGCTTTTTCCAGCTTGAGTCTGAAATTGAAGTTAACTGTTGTGAAGGAAGAAGCAGATTTTGCAGATCACTGTTTATTTCACCGTAACTCAAGTCTTCACGATGAAAAGCAGCGAGGTCGAATTAGCGTTGTCCTGCCAGCTGTATTAGAGAGCCAGTGCAGGGCTGTCCCCTCAGTGACAATTTCTGAAATTTCAATAACTCCTACCTTCATCCATAGCCTCCCTTCTTCCCCACACCCTTTCTTCCTCTTTCTAGCAGACACTGTTTTCAATTCCTAGACTGCTCTTCCATTGTTCTGGGAAGAGGTCCATTTAATTCTGTGTACCAAATTTATTATGCTTTAAATTATCTCTCGGGCAATTCTTACAGATGCTATATATAACTGGTTCTATAGTTTTTGTGCCAATTTTTCTTCTTGATAGCTTTCTTTGGATGCAAGAGTTGTACTTAGAGCCCAACTTCTTACAACACATACACATGTACACACACACCCGATTTCCTACACACTAAAAAACAAACAGTCAACACACAAAAACCTAAATCTCCTTGGTCCAATTTAGGAGCCAGTAGCCAAAGTGCCTAATTAAATTTAAATATGGGGAAGGGGCACCTGGGTGGCCCAGTCAGTTAAGCATCCAACTTCAGGTTAGGTGTCCGACTTTGGCTCAGGTCATGATCTCACAGTTTGTGAGTTCGAGCCTCGCATCGGGCTCTGTGCTGACAGCTCACAGCCTGGAGCCTGCTTCGGATTCTGTCTCTGTCTCTCTCTACCCTTCCCCCACTTGTGCTCTGTCTCTCTCTCTCTCCCTTGAAAAGAAATAAACATCAAAAAAAAAAAAAAGAAAAATAATAAATTAAAAATTTTAACTAAAATTTAAATTAACTAAAATTCTAAAAAATTAAAATTTGTGTTCCCTAATAATGCTAGCCACATTTCAATACCCACATATAGCCAGGGGCTATCATACTGAATTGGTGTAAAAGAACAGGATCATCACTGTAGAAAGTTCAATTGGACAGTATTGTTTTAAAAATATCTACAGAATTTGGAAATAACACTGGAAATCCAAAATATATGATTCCTTGGGTTCTCCCCCCTTTTATGCCTTCATTTAACAAAGAGACAATCTGCAAAGATGTCTTTTGTTAAATATCACTATTGTAGTCCAAAAGATGGAGAAACAGTATCATAAGAATACAAAACAAACAACCCTCAGGTGTGTGTATCCAGGTAGAGTTTCAGAGCAACATCAAGGTCAAAAGCCAGGACTTCTCATGCTGACTTCACAGGGGTTGATTTTCCAAAGCCATATCCACCTAATCATTAACATCGTATATAAGCGAAAAACCAAGACTGTTCAATTTCAGACATTCTCTGCCCTAACTTTAGAATCCTTTAATGGTTCCTAAGGGGAATCACCTGAACTGTTTATCACACCCATACACTCAGTCCAAAACAGTGTCAAGGACTATCTCGGTAGAAAACCACTCTTAAATCTATTGCCTGGATTAAAACACTAAGCCTAAGAAATACCAGAAAAACCGCTGTAAGTATTAAAACCCCTTTGATATTTATAACCTATGGATGGGAGAGCCTTTTCTGAAGGGAGATTCCTTATTTTTAGATTTGCGGATGATGCAGGGTATGATTTCATATTTCACCTATGATGAGATGACCTTGATTACTCCATTCAAGTGGAAAATGTGGAAGGCAGCTTTCCAGGGTACATGGAAGCAGATTAAAACAAACTCCAGAGCTAACCACTTCCAGGTCTGAGGCAATATGAACCCATACTTGGGGGAAAACGGGGACAGGCAGAACTTAGAGCAATCCTTACTAAGAAGCTTAATAAGAACAACAACAAAAAAGTTCAAATGCTTGTTAATTTATCTAGTTAATGAACCATGCCTTCCTGAAAATACGCCACAATACACACAGTTTCCTTATAGAAAGAATGACTAAACTTTGCCTTTATATTCGTGTACAAATTCAAAAGAAAAAGATTTAAAAAGATTTCTCATCCAATAGTTCGTATTTATTCCTGATGGTGTGGAAGGGCAGGCTGCAGTGGGAAGAATCTAAAAAGCCAAAGTTAATAAATAAAATTACAGACATCCAAATTAAGTGGATTCTTGGGGCACCTGGGTGGCTTGGTTGGCTGAGGATCTCACTTCAGCTCAGGTCATGATCTCACGGTTTGTGGGTTCAAGCCCTGCGCTGGGCTCTGTGCTGACAGCTCAGAGCCTGAGGTCTGTCTCAGATTCTGTGTCTCCTTCTCCCTCTCAGCCCCTCACTCACTTGCAATCTATCTCTTTCTCCAAAATAAATAAACATTAAAAAAATTTAAAAAATAAAAATAAAATGGATTCTTGGAATAAAACAATCATGAGATGTTTATACTTGGGTCTTTGACCAAGCTGAAATATTTTTCCTTCTTTCAAAAGAAAATGTTGTCGAAAGTCAGGTGTACATCCACACACTGGGGTATAAGGCAGGAATTAAAAGCAAGCCTTCTAGGGGCGCCTGGGTGGCTCAGTCGGTTAAACATCCAACTTTGGGTCAGGTCATGGTCTCGTAATTTGTGAGATCGAGACCTTCATTAGGCTCTGATGACAGCACAGAGCCTGCTTGAGGTTCTCTCTTTCCCTCTTTCTGCCCCTCACCCACTCACACTCGCTCTTGCAAATAAAAAACATTTAAAAAAATATTTTAAAGAAAGTAAGGCTTCTAGACTGACACGTGAGAACCCTGGGAAGTTGTCACTCTCATATTCACGAGAAAAAGGTGGAAAAGTGAAAAACAGCAACCCTTTCTTAGACCTAGCAGAGACTTGAGGTCAAAGGACAAACCACTTCCCTGAAAACTATAGTCACCAGCAGACAAAAAGCTAGCGGTTACCAGCTACAGAAACTTTTGAGAAACCATCTCTGAAGCCAGGATCATATAGCAATACTTCAAGGAAGAGTGACTGAGTAATCATGAGCTTGAACTAGCCCCAGAGAGAAAGACTCCTGGAGGCCTGAGTTCGCAGTGGGGGTGGCATCACACTCTTGTAAGTTTTGCCTCCGGGGCCCCTCTAGGATCTTGGGGGATAGACCATAGAAAAATCCCCTCCTGCTTCCAAAAGGGACAAGGAAAAAATAACCATTTTATAATAAGCCCAGGGCATTTGGTTCCCCTCAATAAAAGTTGCCTTTGTAGGAAACCATTTCATCAGAGCCTAACCAGCCACAAAAATACCCAACTCCAGCCCACAAAGAGTCTGACATGGGGTAGGTGGGAAGGCAAAATGGTATAGTCACTTGGGAAGTCAGTATGGTAGTCTTACGAAATCCAAACATACCCTTCTCATACAACAGCTCAATCATACTTCCAGGTATTTACCCAAACGAATTGAAAATTTAATGTCCACTCACACACCTGCACACAAAATGGTGCTAGAAACTTTATTTGTAATTGTCAAAACTGGGAAGCAACCAAGATGTCCCTTCACAGGTAAAGGAAAAGGCATATTGCAGAATGGTATATTATTCACTGCTAACAAGAAATGAGCTATTGAGCCACAGAAAGGCATGCAGGAAGCTTAAATACATACTGCTAAGTGAAAGAAGCCAATCTTGAAAGGCTACATAATGTCTGATTCCAGCTACACGACATTCTAGAAGAGGCACAACTATGTAGGCTGTTAAAAGATCAATGGTTGCCAAGGAGTTTGGTAAGGAGGAGGAAATGGATAAATTGGTGAAAAAAGGGGCTTTTAGGACTGTGAAACTACTTTATATGATACTGTAATGATAGATATGGGTCATTACACTTCTGTGAAAACCCACAGAATGTACAGCACCCAGACCGACCC
Source organism: Hyaena hyaena (assembly GCF_003009895.1). Classification (NCBI taxonomy): domain Eukaryota; kingdom Metazoa; phylum Chordata; class Mammalia; order Carnivora; family Hyaenidae; genus Hyaena; species Hyaena hyaena. The sequence goes on along the minus strand of NW_024081129.1, from coordinate 1,339,033 downwards.
CTAACGAAAACTATGGACTTTGCTCAATAATGACATATCCGTCTTGGTGTATCACCCATGACAGATGAACCACACTGATTCTGAATGTTGATGGTGAAGGAGCTTGTGCATGGGGAAGGGGTTGGGGGAGTTGGGGGAATTCTCTCTACTTCCTGCTCAATTTTGCAGTGCACCTCAAGCTGGTCTAAAAAATACTCCAGGGGCATCTCGGTGGCTCAGTGAGTTGAGTGCCCGACTTTGGCTCAGGTCATGATCTCATGGTTTGTGAGTTCGAGCCCCACACTGGGCTCACTGCTGTCAGTGCAGAGACCACTTTGGATCCTCTGTCCCCCGCTCTCTCTCTCTCCCTCCTCGTTCTCTCTCCCTCTCTTTCAAAATAAACATTAAAGAAATTAATAAACAAGGGTTCCTGGGTGGCTCAGTCAGTTAAGCGTCTGACTCTTGATTTCAGCTCAGGTCATGATCTCACGGTTTCATGAGTTCGAGCCCTGCATCAGGTTCTGTGCTGACTGTGGAGCCTGCTTGGGATTCTCTCTCTCCTTCTCTCTCTGCCCCTCCCCTGCTTGTGTTCTCTCTCTCTACCTGCCCTCAAAATAAATATATAAACTTAAGTAATATAGACCATTAAACATAAAAATGTTTCTATATACTATTGGTTTTAATATTATGATGTGAAAAAGATATAACATTATATATTGTATGACCCTAATTGAGGAAAAGGCATTATGTTCAGCAGCAGGTTAACTATGATGCTCTGAACTATGGAGATGCAGTCCCCGTAGTGAAAGCTCACAGTCTAGTGAGAAAGACAATCATCACAACAAAAGGCCACACAAATAAACATGCAGTTGCCAACTACAAGTGTTGTCAAGAAATGTCCTAGGAGGGCCACCACAGGGCCTAACTGAGATACGGAGTCCGAGTAGAGTGGTAATAAGGGTCAAACAATGTGACTTTGAGGAAGTGACACTAAGGCTGGGATTTAAATGAGGAGGAGGGAAAAACCTGCAAAGAGCTGGAAGAAAGACATGTCTGAGGTATGTTGGTGACAGCAGGACTTAGGTGTCCATCACTGGGAGAAAAGATTAAGTATGCTAAGTGCATGCAATGGGCTGCATGGCATCAGGAGGGATAAGGTCAGGCTGCAAAGAGCAATCCAGATGGCTCCCAAAACAGTGTTGAGCTGGAAAGAGAAATGGAGTAAGAAATGGAATAGGATTTGTTGCACAATGGCCATTCACCAAACTCAAAAACACATGCACTCACAGGAAACATGACCTTTCAAAGACCGGCATATCCCAAAACATATACTTAATAAAAGTGAAGGAGGGGGAAGTAATAACACTAATGAAGACTAATCAAGATGGTATGAATTGCAGAGTGTGACAAATTCAATCTGCAACTGAGCACAGAAAAAAGAAAGAAGACGTTGGAAGGGGAATGTTCTGGTAAGAGGAAACATGGTACTTTGAGGCCGTGAGGCAAGACAAGTCCTGGCTTTCTAAAGAGCCCAAATGAAGACTTGTGTGGTATCTGGAGCAGCAGAAGTTGGACAGGAGAGAGGAGAGTGTGGCTAAATGTGAAATTGGTAGGGGAAACGTAGGCCAGGTCAGTGCATCTCTGGGACCTTGCTGAGGGTTTGGAGTCTATCCTAGCCACAGAATCTTGAGAAATGAAAAGCTAACAGAAATAATTTACTTTTTAATATCTGTTTCTTTTTGAGAGAGAGAGACAGGGAGTGAGCAAGGGGGGAGGGAGACAGAGAGAGAGGGAGGCACAGAATCCGAAGCAGGCTCCAGACTCCTAGCTGTCAGCAGAGAGCCTGATGCAGGGCTTGAACTCATGAACCCCGAGATCATGACCTGAGTTGAAGCCAGATACTCAATGGACTGAGCCACCTAGATGCTCCAAGAAATAATTTTTTTTTTTAAATTAAGGGAGTGCATGGGTAGCCCAGTCAGTTAAGTGCTCTGACTCTTGATTTCTGCTCAGGTCGTGATCTCACAATTCATGGGATACAGCCCTGAGTTGGGTGTGATGCCTGCTTGGGATTGGGATTCTCTCTCTCTCTCCCTGTCTCTCTGCCTCTTTCCCCCACTCCACCTTTCTCTCTCTCTCTCTCTCTCTCAAATATAAATAAGCATTAAAAACATTAGGAAAGACATTAGTATTGACGTGAGTACTACTGGGTGAACTCAGTTGTTTTAGGTGATCCTGTAAAACTTTCACCTGTGTTTAAAAAATACTTTTATAATAAATATGTGCTACTTCTATAGATGAAAAATTAACTTATATTGAAACATGTCTTTATAAAGTGTTCAAAACTAGGATTTAGTAGGTTCAAGGAATGTGATGAGAATTACGAGTTAGATGGTATCAACTATTCTGTGAGTATAACAACATATTGCAAATATGTCTGAAAGAACCACTATTTCCCTTTATTGGGTGAAGCGGATTAAAATGCTTGTCCCTGTCAAGCATGTATTACTTTTTGTATGTGTTATTAAAACACATACTTTCATTATTCTAATGAGAAAATCTTCATAAAACCAAGAGAGCAAAATGAAAAACCACATTCTAACAAAACTACTTCGTAAAATGGAGGTTGAATACAGATAAAAAGAGCTATCATTGGATAAATATGAAAGATATAAAGAAAGAGATGAAGAGAGAATCATCATTGACCAGCCATTAAATGAACTGAAATGTATATGGTTTACTCCTAACCTGTGACAGAATTAGGCCTGCAGTATTACATTAGCCCTGCTTCATCGTCTAATGCACATTTTGTGCTTTTGAATATGAGCATATGCCCATTAGGACGAGTTGCAATTTCACAAGAAATAGAGGCACTTAAAATTTCTGTCTGAAATAGCACTCTTAAATTAATGCTACTAATTTATCTAGGCATATCTATGATGGATCCGCTCTGTTGTGATGCAATGCTAAGGAGGCCCTAAGCCATCATTAAAAGATTAAACAGAATAAAACATGTAAGTGTCCAAAGGCCTATAGGTCATTTAGTTCACTTCCCACCTGATTAATAAGGCTATCCCTTGGCATTCCAAGCCAATCTTCAAAGAATTTTGAAGACACAGATTTCCTTTATCTGGAAGGACCCCATTTACTGAAAGCTGCAAGGAAACATTCCAATAGAAATTGACACACAGAGGATTATTCTTCTACAGTACTTTTTATTACCAACTGGAGTGAAAGATTCAGAGAATAGATCCTATAAACACCAACACTAATGTAAACATTATTCAGACTTTAATAGACAAGAGTAGGGTGGGTCTGCTGGTAATTTAGAAGCCAGAAAGTACCTGAATTGCCACTTAGGCTGTGTTGTCATCTGCAGTCCACTACCCCACCCATTGGACAGTCCTCACACTGGCCAATCCCATTCCCCGTACATCCAGCCCTATTTCATGTTACTCCCCTTCTCTTCTTTCTCCCTGCAGCCTGAGCATTTCTATTACACCCACATGTCAATCTTGACGGTTCTTCTTAATTGGAAAATATTCAAAGAAATGGTAAGATTCCTAAAGTACATGGTGAGACGAAAGAAGTCTTGGTAGGCAAGAATTCAGGGGACATTCTTGGCTAAGTGTGCTCTGGGAAAAGGTATAAAATGAGAAGGGAACAAGTCAGGAAAAGGCGGTGTGTGCAGGGGCTGCACAGAGATGACTTCAGGATCCATAGGGTGACAGGCAACGGGTACGTGCCCACGTGGTTCATTTGGAAGAAATCATTGAAAGATTTCCTGTTCCACAATAAGCAAATGTATCTTGTAGTATAAGAAATGTGAAACTTTTCCCTCCTGCCAGAGTCCTCTAGTGCTTTGACCTATGGAAAGATGCCATATTTCCATTAGATAACCTACCTAAAAACTGACAGAAAAGATTGGAAAGATAAAACTATAACCTCAAAATGCACCCTACTAGACACGATGTGATATGAACAGCCAGGTTATTCTCTTCTCTCTGCCATATGAAACCATTCGATACTTAAGTCTAAAAACGTTTCCATATGGGTGTTCTTCTTTGCCCCAGAGTGGCAATAAAAAATGCTACCATATTTTAAAAACTTAGTTCAAATGGGTACAAATATTTCAGATATTCATATTCAGCATATAGTTTAAAAAAGAACAAGATGGGACAGAACACCAGAGGAGAGGGCTCAAAAGACGTCAATAAGTTCTACTAAACATTTAAAGAGGAATTAATAACCAACTCTTCATAAATACATCCCAAAATGATTAGGGGGAATATTTTCTTTTTTTTTTAATATTTTTATTTTTATTTTTTTTATTTTTTATTTTTTTTTTTACAAATAGTTTATTGTCAAATTAGTTTCTTCATAACACTCAGTGCTCATCCCCAAAGTGCCCTCCTTCATGCCCATCCCCCCCTCCCCCCACATCCATCAGTCCTCAGTTTTTGTCAGCATTCAAGAGTCTCTCATGGTTTGCCTCTCTCCCTTTCCCCCACCATTTCCGCCCTTCTTCTCCCCCTTGGTCCTCCGTCAAGTTCCTCCTAATCCTCCTATACGTGCAAACATATGGTATTTGTCCTTCTCTGCCTGACTTATTTCGCTCAGCATAACACCCTCAAGGTCCATCCATGTTGCTACACATGGCCAGATTTCATTGTTTCTCATTGCCATGTAGTATTCCATGGTATAGATAAACCACATCTTCTTGATCCATTCATCTGTTGATGGACACTTAGGCTCTCATTCTTTTAGCTAGTGTTTGATACCTCAACCAAAGATATCATAAGGTTATTAACCAATATATGTCATAAATATGGATGTAAAGAGTCTCAAAAAATAGTAGCAAACCAAATCCAATAATATATAAAAAGAATTATACAACATGATCAAGTGGAATTTATTCCAGGAACACAAGGTTGCTCTAACATAAAAAAAAAAAATCAATTAATGTAATATTCCCTATTGACAGAATAAAAAACAAAATCACATGATCATCTCAACTGACCCAGAGAAAGTATTTACCAAAATCCAACATCCTTTCATGATAAAAAAATTCCATAAACTAATAAAGTAATAAAGTAAGTAAACTTCTTCAACCAGAAGAAAGCCATCCATGAAAACCCCACAGCTAACATCATACTTAACACACTGGACACTCTCCTTCTAAGATTAGGAACAAAACATGGGTATCCACTGCCACCATGTACATTCAACAATGTAGGAGACATTCTAGCATGGCAATTAACCAAAACAAGAACTAAAAGGTATTCATTTTTGAAAGGAAGAAGTGAAACTACCTCTATTCACAGATAACATGATCTTGTATATATAAATTCACTACAAAATTTATCGAAAATAGTAGAACTAATAAATTCAGCAACATGCCAGGATTGAATATGTACAAATCAATATACACAAATCTACTGTATACTTGTAACAAACAATCCAAAAATAAAATTGAAAACCAATCCCCCACTTAAAATAGTATCAAAAAGAATAAAATATTTAGAAATTCAAGAAAAGAAGTGCAAAATACATACTCTGAAAAATAAAAAACATTCTTGAATGAAAATAAGGAAGACTCAAATAAATGGAAAGACATACCATGGTCATGGATCAGAAAACTGCATATTATTAAGATGGAAAGACTCCCCAGATTGATTACAATTCACTGCAATCCCTATCAGAATCCCAGATGGTGACTTTGTAGACAATGACAAGCCAATCCTAAAATTCATATGGGATTAAAAGGGAAGAGCTGAAACAGCTAAAACAATCTTCAACAAGAGGAACAAAGTTGTGGATTCATATATCCCAAGTGAAACTTGCTACAACACAACAGTCAAGAGAAAATGGTACAGGAGTAAGAACAGACATAGAGAATACATGGACTAGATACTGGAGTCCAGAAATGAACCTACAGATCTATGGTCACTTATTTTCAACAAGCATACCAAAAACCTCCAATGTTAGAAAGAATAGTCTTTCAACAAATGGTCCTGGGACAATTTGATAGCCACATATATAAGAATACATTTGGACTCTTATCTCACACTACATATAAAAATTAACTCAAAGTACATGAAACATATAATATAAAAACAACAACTAATGTAACTCTCAGAAAAAAACTTAGGGGTAGATCTACATTACAATGAGTTTAGCTATGGATTCTTAGAGATGACATCAAAAGCATGAGTAACAAAAGAAAAAATACATAAATTGGGCTTTAGTAAAAACTTCTGTGTTTCCAAGTACACTATCAAGAAATGAAGAGACATGACACATAATGAGAGAAAATATTTGCAAATCATATATCTGATAAGAGAACTGTATCTAGAATATATAAGGAACTCTTGTAACTCAATAATTGAAAAACAACCCAACTAAAATATGGAGGAAAGATCTAAACAGACATTCTCCAAAGAATATATGCAACAGTCCACTAAGCACATGAAAAACATGTACATTGTCATTGGTCTCTAGAAAAAGGCAAATAAGAACCACAATGAGATATCATATCACACTCAGTATGATGGCTAGACTCAAAAAGTCAGACAGTAGTAAATGTTGGTGACAATGTGAAGAAATTGGAAAGCTTACATATTCCTGGTAGTAAAATGGTGCAGCCACATAGGAAAATTATCTGAAAACTCCTCAAATGATTAAACATAGTGTTACCACATGATCTAGCAATTCCACTTGTAGGAATATACCCAAAAGAATGAAAATACATGTCCACACAAAAACCTGAACATGAATGTTCACAGGTGCATTATTCATAATAAACAAAAGGTGGAAACATCCGTACGTCCATCAACTAATGGATATTCAAAATGTGATATATTCATACAATGGAATATTACTGGGCCATAAAAGAGAATGAAGTACTGATACATGTGAATTATATCTCAATAAAGCTACTTAAAAAATCAATAAGATGGGGCGCCTGGGTGATTCAGTCAGTTAAGCGTCCGACTTCAGCTCAGGTAATGATCTCACAGTTAGTGGGTTTGAGCCCCATATTGGGCTCTGTGCTGACAGCTCAGAACCTGAAGCCTGATTCGGATTCTGTGTCTCCCTCTCTCTCTGCTCCTCCCCAACTCGTACTCTGTCTCTCTCTCAAAAGTAAATATTAAAAAAATTTTTTTACTATAAGAAATCAGTCAGCTGAAACACACACATAGTACAACAAATGTAGACTGTCATTCATTGGCATGATTCAAGGGAATGAGCAAAAACAATGGGAAAGGGTGCAGAATTCAATCATGTATTCAGGGAAATGGTTACAATCAAGTCTCAATGTGGAAAAAAAAAGTTGCTAAAGCATTAAGTGAGGGAGGAATGTGAAAGTGAGACTAGGGGTGGGGATGGGGTGTTGAGCATCAATTCTATCTGAGAAAAGTAGCCTGAGAACCCCTTTTCAGAGCAGCTTGAAGGAAAGTCCTGATATTCCCATCTGCAGCTTGAAGAGAACCACTGTTCAGATTAGTGTCTGCTCTATGTCTTGCATCTGAGCTCGATGATCAGCGGAGTCAGTACTTCACATTCCTGCAATGGAAGAACTCTCTTAAAGACTGGCTAAATGTTTGAACATTACCTAGGCTTTTATTACTATTTTTTAAAATATTTATTTATTTTGAGAGAGAGGGGGGGGGGGAGAATGAGTAGAGGAGGGGCAGAGAGGGAGCGGGAAAGAGAGAAAATCCCAAGCAAGCTCCACACTGTCAGTGAAGGGCGTGATATAGGGCTTGAACCCATGAACTGTGAGATCATGACCTGAGCTGAAACCAAGAGTCGGATGCTTGGATGCTTAACCGACGCAGCCACCCAGGTGCCCACAGGCTTTTATTATTAATACAAACAATGTTATATGTTAACCCTTTCATATGGGTTATTTTTTAGGTTAAGTTTAAGAATAATCTATCATTTCTACTAGAGTTGTGACTTCATGCTAAAGAAATATAAAGTAATTTGACTATGTTTGTAAAGCAGTATTAGGATGTTTAAGGGAATTTGATTTGCTCTAAGTTCAGTGGATTAGATTAAAAAGAATAATTTAACTGTTGGAGGAGTTTGGCTTGTTTGTGTTGTAAATGCTTCTTGTCAGGCATTTGAAATGCTTAAAGAGGAAAATGAATACATTAAATTATTACAGAACTTAAAAGAGGGAAGGGAATTTCATTGACCACATTTGTAAATGAGAGCTACTGTTTAAGAATTTAGTCTGATCAACTTGAATTAATCGACCAGCAATAAAAGAAAGAGTAAAGCTGCTTGTGTTTTCATTTTACTGTGTTTATCAATAGTATATTAACATTTGTAAAGTTGAGCTTAAATTCTTAAGGGAAACTAGGTTTTAAATATGTAATGTTAAATAGATTAAAAATTTACAACCTAAGTAACATACACCCTTCGTAGGTGAAAAAGGCCCCATTCAGACTCATGGAAATACTCATCTTGACATAAATCTCTTTAAACAAGAGATTTGAAGAAAGCATTCATTCTTTTCATAAATGTTCTAGAGAGCTGCTGTAGGCCAAACAAGGGTACTAGATGCTGAGAATGCAGCAGTAACTAGAAGAAATCAAGTCTCTGCCAGCATGGAATTTATATTCTAGTGGGGAGACACAGGCAGTAACAAACTCATACTTATATATTCGTTAATATTCCTCAAAACATGTTTAAGTGACACAAAGAGTGGAGGGCAGAATAGCAGAGGGGCCCAGAACACAGATTCCGAAGCAGGACAGCTGAGCTCAAATTCCGGCCCCAAATACATAAGCCATGTGATCTCAACAAGTGACTTACCCTCTGGGTGACTCAGTTTCCTCCTTTGTAAATGGGGATAATACTAGAGCTACCCCACAGGGCTCCTACGATGATGAGTGAATCAGTATTTGTAAAGCACTTAGAACATCGCCCCAAACACAGAAAGTACTATGCATATTTTGTTATAGGAAATGCCAGGTAGTAAGTGCCATGAAAGAAAGAGGGCAGAGGTACCCAGGTGGCTCAGTCGGTTACGTGTCCGGCTCTTGATTTCAGCTCAGATCATGATCTCTCAGCTTCATTAGTTTGAGCCCGAGATGGCCTCTGAGCTGATGGCATGGAGGCCTGTTTTGGATTCTCCCCTGCCTCTCTCTCTCTCTCTCTGCCCTTCCTCTGCTCACACTCTGTCTTTCTCAAAATAAATAAACTTAAAAATAAGAAAAGAAAAGAAAAGAAAAGAAAAGAAAAGAAAAGAAAAGAAAAGAAAAGAAAAGAAAAGAAAAGAAAGTAGAGCAGAGTAAGGGAACAGAACAGTGATGGACGTGGGGAGGGATAAGGAACAATTTTAAATTATGTTGTCAGGCAGGGCCCACTGTCCTAAAGAGGGGCTATCCAGTCCAAGGGCTGAGTGTGGCAGGGCAGAGCCTGTTTGAAACCAGGAAGGACATTCTGGCCAGAGGGGCGTGCAAAGGCCCTGGGGAAGAGGAGGAGGTCACTGCATCGAAATACCCAAAAGGCAGATCCCAGAAAGGCCTTGGGATATGTTCAAAGTATAATGAAAGTTCATGGATGGTTCTGACGAGGAAAGTTCTTTGATCTTGTTTGCATTCCTCAAAGGTCTCCGGCTGCTGAGTGGGGATCTGACCAAAGGGAGAGGGGTGGGTAGCCATGATGAGCCTGTGTCACGTCCAAGGTGATCACAGGAGTAATTCTTGACAACCTGTCTTCCCTTAAGAGTGAGAAAGGGGGGTGATGTGGACTGGAGTGGTAGCTGAGGAGGGGTTGGAAGCATCTGGGTGAAGGGTGTGGTTTTGAAGGGAGAGCCAACAAGATTTGCAGGCGGGGGCTTCGGACAGCCAAGGGCCTTATTACGTGAGCTGTGGTCCTTGGACGGGCAGCCTCAGTATGTATCACGCGGAGCCAGTGAGACAAGCAGATCTCAGGCCCTGCCAGACCCCTCTAGAATCTAAACTGCAGTTTAACAGGATCTCCGGGTGACCTGCCTACATGGTGAAGGTTGAGAGGCACTAGATTAGGGTGATGCCATGGGGTGGGGGATGGAATGGGATAGGGGACAAGGTGGGGGAGCTCAAGGAAAGGGTGACAGCCGTGCTGCCTGTGTGCATATTGAAGGCATCAGGAATGACATGTTGCAGAAGGGCTGGGTGTTTTTTTCTAATGTTTATGTATTTATTTTGAGACAGAGACAGAGAGGATGAGCAGGGGAGGGGCAGAGAGAGAGAGAGAGAGAGAGAGAGAGAGAATCCCATGCAGGCTCTGTGCTATCAGCGGAGAGCCTGATGTGGGGCTCAAACTCATGAAATGAGAGATCATGACCAAGAGTCTGAGGCTTAACTGACTGAGCCACCCAGGTGTCTCCAGAAGTGTTGGAGCATTTTAAGCGGTAGAGAGAGAAGAACACTGGTCTGAGAGCAGAAACTGGAAGTAAGGACCCCGGGGGCACCTCAGGTTTCTGTCAGGTGTGCAAGTGAAAACAGCCAGCACCCGAGAAAGCTTCCAGAAAAGCAGTTTCCTCAGAGGCGGCCCGTCTAGGTTACGAAATGTAACACTAACACAGCATTCGACCCACAGCTGTCAAGAGGCCAGACGCATCAAAGGGGGGCAGGTTTTGTTTCTTTGGATTCTCCTAACAATTCAAATGTACTCTGCAAACCTGAATCTCTCAACACAGAATGCTTGAAAAGCATGCAAAAGTTCATTTAAATAATGTGCTTCCAGATGTGAGACAGCGAGGTATGCACGCAACTTCAAAGGCACCGGTAAGAGTCTTTTTCAGTTGTCAAATAAAGATGACATAACGTCTTCACGTATTAAGCCTTTATTTTTTTTTTTAATTTTTAATGTTTTTTTATTTATTTCTAGGAGAGAGAGAGACAGCGTGAGCAGGAGAGGGTCAGAGAGAGAGGGAGTCACAGACTGAAACAGGCTCCAGGCTCTGAGCTGGCAGTCAGCACAGAGCCCGACGCGGGGCTTGAACCCACGAACCGTGAGATCATGACCTAAGTGACGGACGCTTAACCGACTAAGCCACCCAGGCGCCCCAAAGCCTTTAAAAGATTTTACTTTAATAAACCTTTGGGTGGCATACTAAATATTAACTTATTGGGGTGCCTGGGTGTCTCAGTCGGTTAAGCATTTGACTTCGGCTCAGGTCCTGATCTCCCGGTTTGTGAGTTCGAGTCCTGCACTGGGCTCTGTGCTGACAGCTGGGAGCCTGGAGCCTGCTTCAGACTCTGTATCTCCCCCTATCTCTGCCCCTCCCCACTTGCACTCTGTCTCTCTTTCTCTCTCTCTCAAAAATAAACTTTAAAATTTTTTAAAAATATTAACTTACTGAAGCCTCATAACACCTATAGACCTACAGATAGGTACTGCTTTACAGGTGAGTAAAACAGAGGCACACAGAAGTTCAGGTAAGTTCCACAAGATCTCACAGAGGGTAGAGAGTGGAATCAACCTCCAGGGTCTATGCCAAAACCACTGTGCTGCTTCTCTCCACCTTAATATATAAAAGTTGCTTTGAAAAAAAAAAAAGAAAGAAAAATCAGACACTCACGGAGGTAAGGCTGTGTTTACAGTGTGGGTTTTGTTCCAAGACCCCCAGGGGATGCCTAAAACCTCAGATGGTTCTGAAGCCTATGTGAACTACTTGTTTTCCTATACAGACACAGCTATGATAAAGTGTAATTTATAAACCAAGCACAGTAAGAGATCAACAACAAAAACAAATAATAACATAGAACAATTATGATAATATACTGTAATAAAAGTTACATGAATGTGGTCTCTCTTTCTCAAAATATCTTGCTTTGCAGGGCACCTGGGTGGTTCAGTCGGTTGAGCGTCCAACTCTTGGTTTCGGCTCTGGTCATGATCTCATGGGGTTCATGAGTTTGAGCCCCATATCAGGCTCTGCACTGACAGTGTGGAGCCTGCTTGGGATTCTCTCTCCCCACCTTGCTCTCTCTGCCCTTCCCCACTATTGCTGTCTCCGTCTCTCTCAAAACAAATAAATGAAACTTAAAAAAATCTTGCTTTGCTGTGCTCACTCTTCTGGGGAGGTGATAAAATGCCTGTGTGACGGGAGGAAGTGAAGTCAATGAAGTGAAGTGAAGGCAATGACACAGGTGTGGCGTAAGGCAACTACTACTGACTTTCAATATGTCAGGAGGAGGATCATCTGCTTCTGGACCTCGGTTGACCGCAGGTAACCGAAACTGCGAAAACGAAACCGCGGTAAGGGGGGATGACTTTACTCTCCAGGTAGACTTATCCTAACTCCATTCCAGACAGATAAGCATGCAATCTTCTACAGAAAGAGCCTTAGAAAAGGCCATGGCATCACTTCCCTTGATAACTGATTCCAATGCCGGATGCCTCCAACCACCAAGGTGTTCTTCCTTACACTTGACTTACTGACTTACACTAACTTAACCTCAAGCATTGCAATTGCAATGTAAGCACATTTTCTCTTTGCAACTTTTCTGAAGACCAGCCTGTCGGGTTCTGAACTTTCAGATCCATTTCGTTTCAGGGACACCTCCAGCCCTCCTTGTTTTCCTTTCACATCCTAGAAACTTCCTGTGCTGAATCATTACATTATTAAACTGAGTCCAACTGTGATTCCCTTGCTAATCTTTGCTCAACTTGGAGCATTAGAAGTCAGGAACATCAAAGGGGTTGTGGCTGCGTGTCCTTATGTGACTTGAGTGGAAAATACTTCAGTGCTGAGGCTCTGGGGACAAGCAAGTGTCACCAAGGAGATGTGCTGTTCTTGAGTCTCTCTCAGTAAACACAACCCGGAGATTCTGGCTAAATATAGGGGGCAGGGTGGGGGGGGCTGAAACTGTGATGCTCTTCTTACAAATCTCCAGCTGTGTCATTAGCTAGTGACAATGAAAATATCTGCAGCGATCACAGGATTTCAACGATAAGAATTCAGCGTTTCAGGGCATTAAGTCTCTTGAGTGCTGAGAAATAATGAATCACCAGGAATGAGCAAATGTGTGCAGTGATCTGTCTGTGTGGATTTTACCTGTGCCAATAACAGAGGTCAGAAGTACGTGCAGGTATCTTCAATTTGCAATGTCATATCTTTAGAATCCCGGGAATTCCTTTTAAAATATATTTTTAAAAGATACACCTTTGCTGTCGTAAAAATAAGTAAAATCAATTTAGTACATGCATCTGTACACTCATCTGTACAATTCAACAGTCTGCTTAGAAACATTTGAAGCTTATCCGTCCCTGCTTTCCCAGTGGCCCCATCAACATTTGGTTAAGTTTTATTAATGTAAGATATCTGGCACTGGTGACCTCTACAAACCAGCTAAGAAGTTTGCAATGTATAGTGGTCTTCAAGGTCAGTCAGGGTGGGGCCAAGGGCCAGACAGGCCACTTGCCTGCCAGGTAACCTAAGTCAGGCTGCCTTAACTTTCCCAGACTCCCCAGCTATAAGTTTAAGGGTAATGTGCATTCCTCAACTTTTTTTCCCATATCATCCCCATCAGGAGCCTTTTTTTTTTGTTAGCCTAATCACCCCCACTGTATTTTAATATCGTAGGACACTACAGCACTTTGTCCTTTATGTATATTTAACTGTTATGCACAAAGAGTACAATTTGTTCACCTCTGAAGAGCCAATGTTTGCTCCCTTAAAGTGATATCTTTCCTACTGAAAATGGATGGGATAATGATGTCTATTTCCCAGGGTAGTTTGGCAAAGAGGCAATGAACGTGATTAGGTACCAGGTATAGTGCAGATTTTTCTCTCACAGATGTTTTTCTCTGATGTTTCAGAGGTTAGACTAAGTATATCAAGCCTGGAGTGCCTGGGTGGCTCAGTCGGTTAAGCGTCTGACTTCAGCTCAGGTTATGATCCAACAGTTCGTGAGTTTGAGCCCCGCGTTGGGCTCTGTGCCGACAGCTCGGAGCCTGGAGCCTGTTTCAGATTCTGTGTCTCCTTCTCTCTCTGTCCCCTCCCCACTTCTGCTCTGTCTGTCTCTCTCTCTCAAAAATAAACATTAAAAAAAAGTATATCAATCCTCCCTGAGAACCTGGGAATGATTATTCTTTATCACAATGTATCATTATACTACACATTGCCAGACTGGGCTCAACAACTAAATGGATCAGCAAAACTTGGTCAAGGTACTAAAGATACATCTCTAGAGCATGTGCTAAACAGTCTCCAAATCATCACAGAGGCAAAGCCCAGGATCTGAGCTGGGAGGTAATGCACTGAATGGATCAGCATAACTTGGTCACGGTACTGAAGATATATCTCCAGGCCATGTGCCAACAGCCTCGAAATCCTTCCAGAGGCAAAGCCTGGGATCTGAGCTGGAAGGCAATGAACTGGTTAGTCCAACTCCTTCATTTTACAAATGAGTAAATCGGATCTGTTTTTGATGTGTATTTTCTTTTTTCCCTAAGTTCTCAAGGAGTCCCTCCCAGAGCGATGAGCATATTTAGGTATCGACAGGCAGTATGTGTTGGCAAAATTCTTACGGAAATGTTTATTCCCTTTTTAATTTGTGAAACCTTAATAAGGAAAGGCAAAACCATAAGATGCAATGGTGCTCTAACTTGAGAACATAATTGAAGGTATTTTTTTAAAAACTCCTTTGTGTTGTTTATTTAATACAAAGAAAGTGGATCGATATTTAGAAGGGTCTGTGAAACAAGCTTTATTCACTTCTCTGTTTCTCCTAATTTCTGAGTTTTTCAATAAAGTTTTGGAATCACAAAACCTAAAAAGATCACAGCTCATGTAGAATCAGATACAATCATTTCATGGGCGTAACCGAAGGGACTGTTACCCTCTCTTTTTTTTCCCTGCAAACCAAAATTCCGGGTTTGTTCTTCTTGATTGAGGAGAATACGAACATCCTTGTTCTCCAGTTATTTTTAGGGAAAAAAAAACCTATTTGGTAATTTCTGCAGAGGCTAAACGAGGATCCTGTAGACTCACTCTCAAAGCACTGCAAGTCTTTTCCTTCCTATGTGAAATAAAACAAACCTATGCCCTGAGGAGCCAACAGAGAGAATTTATCACTAGTAGGACAGCAAAGAGCAAAGGTAACACACAGTAGGAAAGTGACCCCTGGAATGAGGCTGTAGCGGAAGCTACCATTAGAGAGAAAACAAAATCTAGCTCTGGAATGTGTTTCTCTGAGCTGCCCACATGGTGTAAGCCACAGGGCCAGAAAGACCATGACAAGGGCTCTTGGACTGGGACTGGCCATCTAGTAGTAGAAGTTGTCCCCCAACTTCCCACAGTGCTAAAGCAGGGCAAGATCAACCCTGCACGTATTCACACATCTGACTGAGGTCAGCTGTCCCCTCAAACATTTTTGAGAAGAAATGTTTTACCCACTGGGTTTTTTTCTTTTCATGACATCAGCTGCACTATGAGTTGAGGCCACCTACCACAGACATCGTGTGCTCGTCAGGCAGGGAACAAGCTCACGCCAGAAGGGCTGCTGAGTCTCAGGAGGAGGCAGGAGGGAGCGAGGCAGGCAGCACGTTCTGCTTTCACCCCCCTTTCTACACACATTCTCATCCCTGTGGCACTCGGATGTCCCCAGGGCTGGGTATAGGCACACTGTTCTGCTTGTTGTTTGTTTGGATGCCGGTCAAAACCATCAACTGTATGAGGTTTGAGATCCCAGCTAGGGCTGCGGCATCTTGTCTCATCCGTCCAACCAGCAGGGAAATGGTGTATCCTCCTCCAACACACTCTCTGGCACATTCCACTGGTTTGTCAGCTATTTTTGGAGTGGTTACATGTGCCCAGCCCTAGGCGAGGCACGCTGACTCATTCACAGGGGAGTGTGTAGAATGGAACCTCATCATCCTCAACAAGGACCTGGGGTACAGCATGGTGTGGATGGATGGATAAATAAAGCAAAGAATGAAAGAGAGAGGACTGCCTTGGTGAGCTATGGTCTGTGGTCTAACACAAATAGCCAGCATGGTATAATCCCAGGTGGATGGTGAGGACAGGTGCTCAGGGATGAAAATCCTTTAGAAGCTCAGAAGAGAGAGACACAGCGCATCTCAAAATCTCAAAAAGTATTCAAATGGTCTTTCACTATAGATATTTAATTAAACTACTCTAAGCATCACCAGACAGAGGCAACCCCATACTTGTATCAGGTAAACTGTGGTGCCATTAGCTGAGATGTTCGTATGATTCTCAGCTCCCTGTTCTAGTGAGGTTTCGTATGAGGGAGGGAGGGCGGGGAAACGTCACCAAGAAACTCAGGTTTAGTCAGCCCATAAAGGCACTAACATTTTTATTATTCTCTGAAAGAGTTTTAGTGTATTTAAAAATAGAACCAATTGGTCCAAGGACAGACTAGGCCTTTTCAGGAGCTGGTAAGGGCATCCTCTGAGGTCCCAAATACGGTCCTTGGTGAATGACCCTTGGTGTGGTTGACAGGACTCAAGAATTAAATTGCTAGTTGGAAAAGTAACCTTGACAGTCCCTCCCATCTTCCAAAATCCCATGACTCTGATACAGAGACGTGTGCCTTTTAGGATTGCTCATGCAGGTCCTGTAGAATTAGGCATGTGGGGCCCTTAAGATGTGCAAGAACCAGACAGAGAACATTAGCTCCTCGCTGAATCTCCTTAGTAACCGTATGTACCTGAGCTTGTGATATTTTGAGATTTCTGCAGAGTTCACATTTAAAATCATGACAGTTAAGCTGCTTACTCATACCAAGGCCTTGGGTAGAATAGATTATAGTATCTTTCGTCATTGAATTCATTGTCGTTTCTTCACCAAGCTTGCTTTCCACACATACATAGCTTCATCTCCCATTTCACGGAATAGGGATTCCTTTAATTTCACTTTCTTCTGGGTGCCTGGCTGGCTCAGTCATGGCAGAGCATGCAACTCTTGATTTCAGGGTTGAGAGTCAAGACCCACATTGGGTAGAGAGATTACTTAGAAATAAAAAATCTTTAGAAAAAATTTTCCCTTTCTTTGGGTCTTACCTTATTTTCCCCTCTTCCCATGTTTTTAGACCTTACCAAAAGGTAAGGCACAGGCAGCGGTCCAGGCTAAGGTAGTAGGAGGTCTCTGAGATGAATATCACTAGCACAGAGACTCTAGATTAAAAAATACTGTACACCTTGGTGATTCATTTATTTTCATTTTGATCCTCTTTGGGTCCTTCTGGGATGTCTAAGAAAAAGCATCCGTTTAGTGCTAGTAGGTCAGGATTGAGCCAGAGACATCTGCTGATCTCTCTTTGTAATTAGCTGAAAGGCTCAGCTCAGAGCAGCAGCGAAGAACAGTGTCAAATTAGGATTCAGTAATGGTGTTCGGTTGGCTGGAATTATTTACAGCAAGTAATCTAGCTTTATTATTCAGGAAGTTACTTTTCAAGTGAAAGTATTCCAGAAAAATAAAAGTCAATTTAATGAAAGTTCTAATGAAAAATTTTACAGGTGACAGGGAACCTGGGTGGCTCATCTGGTTGAGCATCTGACTTGGGCTCAGGTCATGATCTCACCTGTGGGTCTGAGCCCTGTGTCGGGCTCTGTGCTGACAGCTCAGAGCCTGGAGCCTGCTTCAGATTCGGTGTCTCCCTCTCTCTCTGCCCCTCCCCCACTCATGGTCTGTCTCTGTCTCAAAAATCAATAATCATTAAAAACAACTTTTAAAAATAATACAGGTGATGTAAACATCAAGTACAGCAAAACCTTGGATTGCGAGTAACTTGTTCTGCGAGTGTTCTGCAAGATGAGCAAACATTTCTAATCAATTTTAATCTGATAAATGAGCAATGTTCTGCAACACAAGTAGTACCTGACACTGAATGTCACACGATCACAACTGAGTCAGTGGTTCTTGAAATTCGCTTTGATATCTAAGTGCTTTGGATTACAAGCATGTTTCCTGAACTAATTATGCTTACAAACCAAGGTTCTACTGAATTTGGGAAGAGAGCTACAGAGGAAAATGAAGACTCCTAATTCTCTTAGACAAGAGCCTCAATTTAGCTAATCTCCACCCACAGCTCTTCATAAATGCTTTACTATGGATGTAGCTGCATCTCTGCCCTTTGGCCATGTCCTGCACTTCCCCTTCTCCATACCTCTTATTTCGGTCATTCCCCTGGTACTAGTCTGCCTCACTTTGAGCCTTTTGAAATTCTATTTATTTGAAGCACCAACTCAAATGTTTCCTTCTCTAGGAAGTCTTCCACTAAGTCTTGAAACTATGACTGAATCATCCATGTGCTTGTCCCTCAGCTGTGGTGCTTATTTTGTCTTGTACTAGAGTTTGTTTACAACTTTACCCTCCTACAGCTGACTCCTGAACAACTCAGGGCTTAGGGGTGCTGACCCCTTCCCCTCCACAGTCAAAAATCCATGTCTGACATTTGACTTCCCCCAAATTTAACTACTAAGAGTTACTGCTGACCACAAGCCTTACTGCTAACAGTTGAAGGACACATATATTGTATGTGTATTCTATACTATATTCTTATGACAAAGTGAGTTAGGGAAAAGAATATGTAATTAAGAAAATTATAGGTGCGCCTAGGTGGCCCAGTCACTTGAGCGTCTCTTGGTTTCTGCTCAGGTCATAATACCAGGGTCGTGGGATTGAGCCCCACATTGGGCTCTTCACTGAGTGTGGAGCCTGCTTGGGATTCTCTCTCACTCTCCCTCTGTCCCTCTCCCCTGATTGTGTATTCTCTCTCTCTAAAATGAATGAAGGAAAGAAAGAGAGAAAGAGAGAAACAGAGCAAATAATTTTAAAAATGCATTTATAGTAGTGTATTGTATTTACTGAAACAAATTCTTGTATAAGTAAACCTATAAACTGTGTTGTTCACGGGGCAACCATATATTATAAATTTCTGGAGGGCAAAGACTATGACTTTTTTATATTTATGCTCCCTACAACCAAGTAGGAATGCCTATATATATATATATATATATATATATATATGAGATAATGGGTGGAAATTTTGTCTCATCTTGTTGCCTGACCTAGGGTCCATTTGTAGCACTTTTTTTCTCTTAATAAATGAGAATCTTTAGAAATAGACCTTAATATAAATAAGGGCAATGTTAACTTACTGAGTGGAAAACAGCTTACAAGACACTTTCTAAGTCCCTCAAGAGGGGAGATTTGTATTAGTCTCTGTATTTAAACTTGTGTTTCGGGTTTTGGTTTTTGTTTGTTTTTTTTTTCTGTTTGAAGTGGGGGGTGAGTGGGTGGGGAGCTGTGTTCTCATGTAATTAGATCTGAGGACTGGAGGAAAAGACCTTAAAAATTACCAAAACATCCAGAATGAACCACTCATTCTCTTATCAGACAACTACGGATTGATTGCTGACTTTGCTCTGGGTTTTAGGCTTGGTGTTACACACAGAGAAAATCGAAGCCACCAGCCCTACCCTGCAGGGGTGAGGCTGTGAATCAGTCACATAGTGCTCCGTGAAAACAGGGTTAAGTGCCCATTGCTTTCCTTCACAGAACTCCCAACTGGGAGTTAATAAACTTATGGAACACCAGTTGTTTTTTTGCCAGCTCATGTGCTGGTTCCCAGGAACTTGTGTACTTCTCTGTTTTAACTTCATTTGCCCACAGTGTAGATGACTGTGACTTTCACCTCCTAAGATAGTATCTGGCCAACCCACAGTGACCAGCCCCGAGGCTCACAAACCTATGGACACTAATGATTATAAAAGTGCTATGCATTTGCCTGGCAAAATGCTAACGGACTTTGGTAGAACTTGCTTCTCTGAGCAATTCCAGCCAGTTCGTGCCAGTGACCTTGGAGTTTCTGATGACGGTCTGTCCTACAGGCCTACGTCTGCTCAGAGAGAACAGTTTATGGTTATGCCCGCAGTCAACTGAAAGTTTAAACAGGTCAGACTCCCTGGCTTGGTCAGCCATGATGACCGACCTTGCCCTGATTCAAACGGTATTCACAAAGTGGCTATCAAATTATTTATATATATGTAAATTATGTAAATATATATTAATTGTATATATTATTTATTATATGCAACAATGTAATATATAATCCAGTATTTAATATATTAAATAAAAAAGTATATTAATAGAAATATAAATTTATATTTATACAACTATGTATTACATATTATAACAGAAATTTATAAATATAATTATGTATATATTTATATATATATACATTTATACATAATTATATGATATATGAACATAATCTTATGCATATTTTTATATGCTCTATGTATATATAATTTTACATGATATATAAATGTATATAGGGACACCTGGGTGGCTCACTCAGTTAAGTGTCAGACTTTGACTCAGGTCATGATCTCACAGTTTGTGAGTTTGAGCCCCGCGTTGGGCTCTGTGCTGACAGCTTGGAGCCTGGAGCCTGCTTCAGATTCTGTGTCTCCTTCTCTCTCTGCCCTTCCCAGGCTTCCTCTCTGTCTCTGTCTCTGTCTCTGCCTCTCAAAAATAAGTAAACAAAAAATAAATTAAAAAACATATAAATGTATATGCATTTTTTATTTGCCAGCCATTTCTAGTCCTGAAGACACCTGCACACACATGCACACGGCCTTTTTCTCAGTGTCTTGGAAGAGCCTACGTCAGTCTCAACCATCTCCCTAAGACACCGGTGCCGGCTGGGGCAGCTCAAGCTCTCTTTCTCCTGGAGTCAGATTTTCCCCTTGTGGCTAGTGGTCATTTTAGAAAAGACTGGTGAATGCAATGGTTTTAGTACAGTATCGGTAATGAAAAACTGATAATGAAAAACTGAGAAACGTAAGGGTGGTTCTAAGGCTGTGCTTCCTTACAAAATATACCAAGAAAATGCATTTTAAACTTTAATGTTTTTTAAAAAATTTATTTCTAGGAGAGAGAGAGAGAGACAACATGAGCAGGGGAGGGTCAGAGAGAGAGAGAGGGAGTCACAGACTGAAACAGGCTCCAGGCTCTGAGCTGGCAGTCAGCACAGAGCCCGTCGCGGGGCTCAAACCCACAAACCGCGAGATCATGACCTAAGCGAAAGTCGGATGCTTAACCGACTAAGCCACCCAGGTGCCCCATTTTAAACTTTTTAAAAATGTTTTATTTATTTTTGAAAGAGAGAGAGTGCACACATGAGTGGGGGAGGGGCAGAGCGAAATGGGACAGGATCCAAAGCAGGCTCTGCGCTGACAGCCGAGAGCTTGATGTGGGGCTCGAACTCACCAACCATGAGATCGTGACCTGAGCGGAAGTGGGAAGCTCAACTGACTAAGCCACCCAAGGTGCTCTGAAAATACATTTTAATTTGAATGAAAGTGGGCATATTGCAAACACATCCTTTACAAATTTAATCTACCTTAACAAGGCTTAACCCACATGTTAGCTTTCTTTGTCTTCTTTTTTACAGTTTCACCTATATATGTTAGATCACTAGTTTAACCATAAGTCAGTATTTCTTCTTTTCCAGCAAAGACAATCTATAAAAAGAAAATGTAATATATGCTTAAATCAAGACCATCCAAGGCCATGTGCAAAGTAGATGGGAAGGTGGTTAAGGCTGTCCTGGAAAGGTACAGAAATCTTTGGCATTCAAAAAATAAACTTGTTTTGGGAAAGAAGCGCGTTGCAATTTTTAGTCACATCCCACCTGCCTTAAGTATGAAAAATGTGTCCATCTAAAACAGTCGGGAAGAAAAAGGGAACATCGTTTCTACCTAGCTTGAGAAGTGCAATGAAGTGACAGTCCTCTGGGGCCAAAGCAGGCTCAGCAGAAAGGAGATGAATCTACAGCCAGTCCAAAGGATCAAATGGAACGAGGAAGGGAGGAGGGATGTGTGGCAATGTGACAATATGAAATTCTTATCAGGCAAAAACAACACTGAAGCCTGGATAGCCTATGAGCCATGCTGTGTGGAGCTTTTTCTTCATATAAAATGTTACCACAACCACGATATTGTCCCAGATACCTGGCTTCTTTGCCAAATTATAGCTTCTTCCTTTCTGCTTTTCTGAAGAATGAGCATCATGTCAACGGAAAAGGTAGTAACGGTTAAGAGACATATAAAGCAAAGCTCATGAAAGGGCTGAGCAGAGATTCGTATAAGAAAATCAAATGGGAATTATTTTAATGTCTTGCTGGCCAATTCTTCCCAACTTAGGCAAAATAAACTGACTTGATAGAAACAGTAATGAACTTGCAAGCAGAGACCATAGGACCAGGATGATCATGGTATTTTATGATGATACTCCATTACATAACAGATATAAGGGCTGTTTCACCTTGAAAGTGCCAATCATAAGCAGCATGGTACCACTGCTCTACCCGCACCTCCGTGTTGGGGACAATAACACTGCAAGAGGACTTTAGATTATTTTCCTACTCAAAGGAAAGTCATCCTGCCAATGTTCAATGATGACATTTAGGGAGCTTCGGTTTTAAATCCATCCCGAGATCTGCTCCCCTACAACTTCCTTATTAGATTTCTTAAGGACTCGGTGTTTCTCCTGATGTTACCCAAGGTCAGTGAGGTCAGAACCCAAGATTACCCAACAGATCGGAGCCTTTCCTACATATCTTGCTGCATTGGCTTTAGGTGGACAGAGGAAATAGTTCTTGTTTAGCATGTATAAAAAATGAATTTCGGGGCGCCTGGGTGGCTCAGTTGGTTAAGCGTCTGACTTCAGCTCAGGTCATGAACTCACAGTTTGTGGGTTCGAGCCCCGCGTCGGGCTCTCTGCTAACAGCTCAGAGCCTGGAGCCTGCTTCAGATTCTGTGTCTCCCTCTCTCTCTGACCCTCCCCTGCTCATGCTGCCTCTCTCCTTTTCGGAAATAAATAAATCATTTAAAAAAAATGAATTCTACTGGGTTCTAGCTAGAACTACTAAGTATGGGTTAGGGCAGTGATTAATATCCTATCACTTGAGCCAATGCAAATGTTTCCTCCTCGGTCACCCAAGTCCTTTATATATTTAGCCTTTAAATATATTACAATGGCTATTAAAAAAACTTACTTAAGCAGCAACAAATATAAATTTATTCTGATCCTCAAAGTAAAACCTGAAGAATTCTTTGTAATTTATAGTATCGCATTATGCTTAAAACACATGCGACAATAATGACACTTTTAAGATTGGGGTCAGCAAACATTCCATAAAAGGCTGGATAGTAAATATTTCAGGCTTTGCAGACTGCATATGGTATTGTCACTTATTCTCCCCTTCTGCAAAATGGTTTAAAAAGGTAAAAACTGTTCTTAGCTCATGGGTTGTCCAAAAACAAGAAGTGGGCCAAATTTGGTTCGTGGGCCATCCATAGTTTGTGAATCCTTCCTTTAAATAGCTTAGTACACTGGAAGGAATATTTTTGTTTCCTTAGTGCTTCCCGATATTTGTCCCTACAAAAAAATGATCAGTAAAAAACACACAGGAAGACAAAGATCAAGCCAGATAAATTCCTTAATAAAAAGGTAAAACTGGATAAAAGGCCATGAAAAAAATTATGTTACCTTTCACATTGCCTACTTGGATCACCACAGTGCTGTGGTTACTTGAAGATACGACTGTATGGTTTGCAACCCATGATGCTCTTTTTCAGAAGGCCGTGGCTGGAATTCTCAGAACTTCTTTGGACCATGTTGCACAGCACTCACTGTGTGGATTTCCAGAAGGAGCGATGTTAGGTTGCATATTACTGTTAATGAGACTTTCAGGAAGTACCCATGACATTAAACACACTGTGGGATCTGTGTTGAATGCCAGGGGGAAAACAGCAGTGATCTTAGAAGAGTAGGCTTAGAGAAAGAAAAGATGGAACGCTGCTTTGGGGGCATTCGTGTCACCTGCATGTTTCTCTGCATGGTGGAGCTCTATCCTAGCACTGCCTCAGGATGGGGTTTCCTCTGCCTTCCCTTTGCAAATTCCAGTCAGTGGCTGTAACCACAGATGCTGAAAGCCCATAAAGCAATATACAAGACAGAAGACAGATACTCCGTCAGAAGTCTGTGTGCTCCAACGGAGTAAATGAAAATACTTCCAGGCCCAACACTGAAAAGCATTTGAAGCAATGCTGTACCATGTCTGTCACATTTCTGTCAGGCCTCCTGCCTGTCAGTCTAGCGCATTATGAAGGTTTCAGATTCCCAAGACCAAGGTGCCTGTAGTCTTCAAAAACTGATCAATTGGTCAAAGCAGTAAGGCAAGAAAAGGAAATAAAAGGCACACAAATTGGAAAGGAAGAAGTAAAACTGTCACTGTGTACAGATGACAAGATATTATATATAGAAACTCTAAAGTCTCCACCAGAAAAAAATGTTAGAACAAATGAATTCAGTAAAGTTGTAGGGCATAAAATCAATAAACAGAAATCTGTGGCATTTCTGTACACTAATATATACAATATAATATATATGTTTTATATATGTATTATTTATTGTTTATATATAATTTATATATGTATAAATTTAAATTATATATGTGTGTGTGTGTGTGTATATATATATATATATATAAACTGTTAGAAAAATTAAGAAAGCAATTCTATTTATAATTGCCTCAAAGAGAATAAAATACCAGGAATAAATTTAAGCACAGAGGTGAAAGACTTGTACACTGAAAACTTTAAGACACTAATGAAAGAAACTGAAGACATAAATAATTGGAAAGCTATACCATGCTCATGAAGAAGAATCAAGATTGTTATATCCATGCTACCCAAAGCTATCTACATAGCCAATGCAATCCCTATTAAAATCCAATGGCATTTTTCACAGAACTAAAACATTTGTAAAATTTAATGATACCACAAAAGATCCCAAATAGCCAAAGCAATCTTGAGAAAGAAGAATAAAGCTGGAGGTATCATGCTCCCTGATGTCAAACTATACTACAGTTATAGAAATCAAAACAGTAAAATATTGCTATAAAAACAGACACAAAGATCAATGAAACAGAATTGGGAACCCAGAAATAAATTCATACATCTATTAACAATCAATTTATGACAAAGGAGCCAAGAATAGAAAATAGAGAAGGAACAATCTCTTCAACAAATGGTTCTGGGAAAACTTGATAGCTGCATGCAAAAGAATGAAATTGGACCACTAACTTATACCATACACAAAATTTAATTCCAAATGGATTAAAGACTTAAAGGTAAGACCTAATAACAATAAATTCCTAGAAGAAAACAGGCAGTCAGCACTTGACATCTGTCTTAGTGATGTGTTTGTGGATCTGACTCCAAAACGAGGGAGACAGAAATGATAATAAACAAATGGGACCACTTCACACTAAAAAGCTTGTGCACAGTGAAGGAAACCATTATCAAAATGAAAATGAATGAGAGAAGGTACTTGAAAATCATACATTCAAGGGGCGCCTGGGTGGCTCAGTTGGTTAAGCGTCCGACTTTGGCTCAAGTCATGATCTTACGGTTCGTGGGTTCAAGCCCCACATCAGGCTCTGTGCTGACAGCTCAGAGCCTGGAGCCTGCTTCAGATTCTGTATCTCCCTCTCTCCGTGACCCTCCCCTGCTCGTACTATCTCTCTCTCAGAAATAAATAAACATTTAAAAAGAAAAAAGAAAATCATACATTCAAGTTTAACATCTAAAATATATAAAGAAGTCATACAACTCAATAATTTTAAAAAGAGATTAAAAAGTGGGTACAGAGGTGACTAGGTGGCTTAGTCAGTTAAGCCTCTGACTCTTGAATTTGGCTCAGGTCATGATCTCATGGCTTGTGAGATCGAGTTCTGCACTGACAGAGTGAAGCCTGCTTGGGATTCTCTCGTCCCCTCTTGCTCTGCCCTTCCCCTACTCTCTTTCTCAAAATAAAGAAACTTTAAAAAATAAAAGTGGGCAGAGGATCTGAAAAGACATTTTTCCTAATAAG
This sequence comes from Hyaena hyaena, assembly GCF_003009895.1. Taxonomy (NCBI): domain Eukaryota; kingdom Metazoa; phylum Chordata; class Mammalia; order Carnivora; family Hyaenidae; genus Hyaena; species Hyaena hyaena. Next base: position 1,313,133 of record NW_024081129.1, on the reverse strand, counting down.
ACCAGGCACATGAAAAGGTGTTCAACCTCACTAATTATTAGGGGAATGCAAAACAAAACCACAATGAGATGTCAATCCCTACCTGTTAGAATGGCTCAGATGAAAAAGACAAGAAATAAATGTTGAGAGCATGTGGAGAAAAGGGAACTCTCATACACTGTTTGTGGGAATTTAAACAGGTGCAGCCATTCTGGAAAACAATATGGAGGCTCTTCCAAAAATTAAGAATAGACCTACCATATGCTGCAGTGATCCCACTTGAAGATCATTATCTGAAGAATGCTGAAGGACTAATTTGAAAAGATGTATGCACCCCTTTGTTCACTGCAGCATTATTTACAATAGCCAAGATATGGACATGATCAAATAGTCATGTCCATAAGGGATAAAGAAGGTGTGGTATATGGTATAGTCAGTCCACAGCCATAAACAAGAATGAAATCCTGACATCAGTAATAGCATGGATGGGCATTAAGGATAGTATGCTAAGTAAAATACAACAGATGGAGAAAGACAAATACCATATAACTTCACTAATATGTGGAATCTAGAAAGGACCAAAAAAACCCTGAACAAACAAAACAATATGAAAACTAATTCACAAATACAGAGAACAGATTGATGGTTACCAGAGGTGAAGGGGGAAGTCGCGTGCATAAAATGGGTGAAGGAGGTCACCTGTATGGTGATGAACGGTAACTAGACTTTTAGTGGTGATCACTTTGAGGTAGATACAGTTGTCTAATTTTAATGTTGCATACCTGAAACATATATAATGTTACATACCAGTATTAACTAAAAACCATTTTTTGTTCAGAAAATACTATTTTTGCCCCTGCTTCCTGTGTCTCCCCTGAGCATCCGATTCTTGATTTCTGCTCAGGTCATGATCCCACGGTCATGGAATGGAGCTGTGTGTCGGGCTCCACACTGAGCAGGGAGCCTGCTTAAGATTCTCTCTCTCTCTTTCTCTCTCTCTCTGCCCCTCTCCCCTGCTCATGCTCTCTAAAATATATATATATATATATTTTTTTTTTTCTTAATTAACACAGAGCTCCTCATTAACTTTTGTTTAACTTACTAAACACTAAAACTCTAACTGCTTACAAATGAACCAGTTTCTAGAAGATAATAAAGACATAAGAATTTTTTCTACAATTAATATACATTATTCCCATTAGACGTATTCTTTATGTCTCTCGGAGGTTTAATCTTACTATGTGAAGTCTCTCATAGAGCATCACTCATGAGCCCTCTATCATTCTGACTGATGGGCACACATTTGTGCAGAAACATTTCCCTCACAAGTCCTCATGGAGTGATAAAACTTGTTGGTCTTGATCTGAGAGAATTAGAAAACTCGTAAGGTCTTACAAGACCCAGGTTATATTAAAGGGCTCTGGCCTTTGGGATCAAGATGTTACTAAATAAAACTTTTATCCTTGAAGAGTTTGGTTCAAGTGGGACTTTTATACCCTCATTTGCACAGGGTGGGAAATACCATAGGCGTTCAAAGAATACCTCAGCACTGGAGACAGAATGCATCCCCTCACCTAACCAGGATCAGATGAAAGTGTTGAGCATATTAAATTTTATTAGTGACTAACAACTTCAATAGTCTTTCTGGTTCTTTTTGAAGACCTCATCAAACCTGCCTAAGGTTCAACCCCCTTACTATATCCATCATCACACACCTACACAAAACACCTGCTCCATCACTCTAAGTTCCAATGACCTTGGTAGGGCTGAAAGAACAGGAATCTGGAAGATACAGTGGTTGAATGGTGGATGAGAACAGAAATAAAAGCTATTGGAATTATAAAAAATGAAGAATCCTTAAACAGGAATGCAAAACCCGACAGAGTAGCCTAGCCTCTCACTTCACAGTGACACCCCCAAGCTTCTTAGAACCTATATAAAGATACAAAACAAAAACACCTTACTAACCACTAGAAAGCACAGTAGGCAGATGAGACAAATAACAGTAGGAAATCTAAGAATACTCACTCCTTTTTAGACACACGGTGAGCCAGAAATTCTAAGAGATGGCCACCACTAGGCAGATTAAAATTACTGACCAAAGCTGGTCTTTCTGTATTGGATGCTTCATTTTATAATGCCTTCTGGGACAAAAGCATAAAATTACCCCAAAATAATAATAGTGGGGATCCAGGATGAGTCTCCATAGATGTATAACACAGGTTTGGTTTTGTTGAAAACAGAGAGCCTATAACTACTAAAATGCCTGCTCACATGAAATATTGGGAACCCTTTACTTAAATCAGTTATTATATTTAACTTTTCACTCTGATCACTGGCAAAATACGTTTTCTTCCAATCCAAATTGATCTGAATACGTTTTTAATATAAGGGTTTTTTAATGTTTATTTTTGAGGAGAGCAGGAGCGGGAGAGGGGCAGAGACGGAACCGAGGATCCAAGGTGGGCTCCGCCTTGACAGCATGAGCCTGATGCGGGGCATAAACTCACGAACCATGGGACCATGACCTGAGCCTAAGTCAGGTGCCCAGGCAGCCTAGTCTGGATACTTTTTGTCTCACTTTGTGGCTTTCATATTTACAAACCAGGATCCTTACATGGAAGTTTCATAAGCAGTTCTAAAGCCCCATACAAGATATCACAATGTCTGCAAAATTTTATTTATTTAATTAGTATTTATTATTTATTTTGAGAGAGAGAAAGCAAATAGAGGAGGGGCAGAAAGAGAAAGGAAGAGGCAGAATCCCAAGCAGGCTCTGTGCTGTCAGTGCAGAGCCGGATGCAGGCTTGAACTCACGAACCATGAGATCATGACCCAAGCCGAGATCAAGAGTGGGAAGCTTTCCCAACTGAGCTACCCAGGCAACCCTGTAAAAAATTTATTTTCAAATGGCATCTTCTTCTGTTAGACTATTCAATGCAGTTCAGCACACTGGAATAGTCCTCTTTATGTAACACAGAAAGTTTTTAGAATATTAAATCTATGACAAGCAATAGATCTTAGGAGTGGCTACTCAAAGATCTCTTACCCCCGAGCCATTGTGGAATACTAAATGTCAGATACCATGTGCACTTCCCTGTGAGTCGTACTCTGGTATCGTGTCACTGTAATACCAAGTGCACTATGAAGGACAATCAAGCAATGGGATCTAGCCAGGCAGCCTATGGCTACAGCATCCCTCTCCCAGAGTCATAACACTGGACTGTCATAAAGTCCAGCGAGGTCATACAAAGTAGGGGAGGGGGCTTGGTTTCTGACAGTCTTTAGCTACATCCTTAAAACAGGTTTCCGCCTGCTACAACCATATGCTCTTGGTCCTGAGGATACCTATCAACTGTTTAAAACAAATTATTGCCTTAACTGGGACAAAAAGAAAAGAATTTTAAATACCTCTGATAGACGATAGACATAGGTCAAGAACATCTTCCCGCTAAGTATTAAAATGACAGGCACTCTCTAGACTTCCTCTTTCATAGCTGTTACAATCAGCAAAGCAATGCAACAATGGGAAAGATATTTTTTTTAGCTTGGGGTGAATAGACAATCTTCCTTGCTCCTTCTTGCCTTTCTCTTACTAGAAAATAGTGGTTACTAGAAATACAAGACATCAAGGTAGCAAAGGGCAGCAAGGAGAAGCATACGAAGCAGGAAAACTTAACAAGGGAGTCGAGTCTCTTCAAAGAGTTCATCACAGCCCCCTGGGTATGGGTAGCTTGCTTTTTTGCAGGTTTTGGGAGGCAATGCAATAGTGGTTTAGAACAAGAAAATATGGTGGCTTCAGAAAACACGGTGTTCAAAAAACACACAAATGAAAACGGAAGACAAGCTGAAGAAAATATGTACAAATCACATATCTGAGAAAGAACCAGTAATCAGAGTACAGAAAAAAATTATTTTAGATTTTTAAAAATTTATCTTTGGGAGAGAGAAGAAAGAGCATGAGTAGAGGAGGGGCAGAGAGAGGGATAGAGAGAATCCCAAGCACACTCTGCACTGTCAGCGCAGAGTCTGATGTGGGGCTCGATCTCACAAACCATGAGATCGTGACCCGAGCCAAAATCAAGAATCGGATACTTAACTCGCTGACCTACCCAGGCGCTCTGGAATATACAAACTCTTATACAAGATAAATGATCCAGTGTAAAAATGGGCAAACACTTTAAAAAGACATTTTCCCGAAGAAGATACATGAAAGTATTTGTCATCACTGGTCAGTGGAGAACTGCAAATTATTATCACAGTAAGACACTACTTTGGACTTGCTGGAATGGTTATAAGGTTATATAAATAGGGGTGCCTTTGTGGCTCAGTCGGTTAAGTGTTTGACTTTGGCTCAGGTCATGATCTCACAGTTCATGAGTCTGAGCCCTCTGTCTGGCTCTGTTGACAGCTCAGAGCCTGGAACCTGCTTTGGATTCTGTGTCTCCCTCTCTCTCTGCCCCTCCCCCCCCCAACTCTGTTTCTCTCTCTCTCTCAGGAAATGACTAAACCTTTTAAAAAACTTAGGCTATATAAATATAAATATATATATATATATATGTATGTATGTATGTATGTATGTATGTGTATATGAATGAGTATCATCGAGGCTGTGCAAGAAAACTGGAACCTTCATAGATGGCTGATTTTTGGTGGGAATGTATGACTGTACAGGCCACTCCCAGATGCCTACCCAAGAAAAACAAAACCTGTTTTGCACAGAGACCTCCGGGCAAAAGTTCACAGTGATTCTATTTGTAACAGGCCCCAAACAGGAAGCCTTCTAGTGTGCACCAACTGGTGAGTGGGTGAATACATGTGACATGTCCTTACCACCGGAATACTATAGGTCAATAAAAAGGAACATGCTACAACAGGAAGGAACATCAAAATCTCTAAGTGAGGCAAAAGAAAAAACTATGTATTATCTGACTCCGTTTCTGTGAGAGGCTCAGGAAAACAAATCTATGAATACAATACATTGGTGGTCACCTGGGAATGAATGGAGCAGGAATGTCAAGCAAATGGGAACTTGGGGTCTTTTGGGGGTGAGGAAACTTTTTTTTAACTTTTTGTGTGTATTTATTTTTTATTTTGAGAGAGAGACAGAGTATGAGCGGAGGAAGGGCAGAGAGAGAGGGAGACACAGAATCTGAAGCAGGCTCCAGGCTCTGAGCTGTCAGCACAGAGCCTGATGTGGGGCTCAAACTCATGGAGAGTGAGATCATGACCTGAGCTGAAGTCAGACGCTTAACCCCCTGAGCCACTCAGGTGCCCCAGGGGTGAGGAAGATTTTAAAACTTAACAGAGGTGATGATTGCATAGCTTTCAACATTTACTAAAAGATGACTGAAATATACAGTTAAAATAGGTAGAGAACTTATACCTCAAGAATGTTGTAAAAAGACAAACAACAATTATGGGAAGAATGACAAAAGTCCTCTTTTCTTCTTACACTTTAGTCAAAAATTATGGTGAAACTCGGCACGAGGGTAGGTTTTTGGTTTTTTTTATTCCTTCATGTATTCACCAAGCGTGTATTAAATGATGGCCATGTTCTCAAAATGGCTTTGACTTCACCACCATGCTAGGTTAAAGCATCTGAAGATTGGGCCTTTTCCAATATCGCTAGGAATTTGGCAGTGATCAGACTATTCGTCGGCTTTTGAATCGGGGACAGGAGAGGGCTGGATGTGGCAGAGCAGGAGAGTTCAAGGATTGGCATTCCCCTCTGTGGGACCTCAGGAAGCTCTGCTAAGACTAGATACGGCTCTACCCAGCTGGTAAGCACCAGAGAATCAGTTCATCCGGGACTTCCTGGGGCATCCAGCCAAGCAGCCTTCTGGACAAGCACCGGCTGCTCTACACTCCTAACACCAGTTCTGGGATACACTTCTAAAACCCACCTCTTTCCTTAAATGAATAACTGTAACACTAAGCAAGCCCATTAACATGTACTAAGGTTATAAAAGTTTAATGTTAGGATAGAAGGCAGATTTGTCCAAGTTCTGGAAATTCTCAAGATTTGTACATTTTATTCCATCCAAAGGTGCTTCTCTTTTCTCCAATTTCTTTTGTTATTTTAAAGCTATTTTGCAATAAGGTAACATTAAAAGTAAAGATTATAAATTTATTTATTATTTAGAGAGAAAAAGGGAGAGAGCGTGAGCAGGGAAAGAGCAGAGAGAGGGGGAAAGAGAGAATCTCAAGCAGGCTCTGAGACCAGTGAAGAACTCAATCTCACAATTGTGAAATTATGACTTGAGCTGAAATCAAGAGCTGGATGCTTAACTGAAAGAGCCACCCAAGCACCCCACAGGATATAAAAAGAAAAAATAGGGGCACCTGACTGGCTCAATCAGTTAAGTGTCTGACTTTGGCTCAGGTCATGATCTCATGGTCTGTGGGTTCAAGCTCTGCATCGGTCTCTGTGCTGACAACTCAGAGCCTGGAGCCTGCTTCAGATTCTGTGTCTCCCTCTCTCTGCCCCTCCCCACTCACTCTCTGCCTCTGTCTCTCAAAATAAAATAAAGACATAAAAAATTAAAAAAAAAAGAAAAATAATGTACATATTCCTTTAGGCAACTAGGGAAAAGTTGAGTTTTCTCCAATTGAGCCTCACTGTATGTCTAAGAAATATATTAATTTTCTTAAAGACAAAATAGCTTGAATGTTAGGGCATCTACATTTAGACTTTATGTTCTTTCCTTTTATCTGGCTCAGTGGTTCTGAAGCTCAAGGGCATGAAAAAGCTACACAGGATTGCATACACACACCCCAATATACGGATTTTTTTCAAAGTCAGATGACACTCATAGACCATAAAATGAATGTCAGGATGGGGGAAGGGGGACTATAATAAAATCACTATAAGATCAGTGGGTTTGGATTCCCGAGCTGTTCTTGGCTTCTTGTTTTTTGTTTGTTTCTTTGGTTTTGTTTTTCTTGCTTGAACAGAATCACCACTGGTATTTTCAAACCCTACTGTTCAAACCAGAACAAATATTAATTTCTCACCGTTCTCTCAGAAGGTAGAATAACAAAAACAAACCAAAAAAATCACAAAACAAAACAACAATAAAAAACCACAAAGAAACCCAAAAAACAAAAAACAGAACACTAAACCAGATCTATGGAGGATTGAAAAAATTGAGCTTGACAAAGTATCAGCTTTTCTTTCCACAAGACTTTAATGACCAATTTATTTGGCAAACATTATACCGAGCACTGAGGCTTTGCAAGTCACAGATGCATGATGAATGCTTTCAAACCACTGACTTTTATAACTTGAAAGGGCCCATTTTAAAGTTGTGACTCATTTATATGAGTCTGAAAAGGCTGTATCTGTATGTATGAATCAGACTCTGGGAGGCTAAGTTTACGAAGTATTACATTACCATCAACCACAAATTACAAATCCATTGATGAAATGCTTAGAGTTTACTTAGCAGCTGCCGGAACTTTAAGTGGTAAGAAATAATCTAATTATCCAGTACACCGTGATCAATTAAGATGCCGGCGGGATACTTCCCCAGCACCGCAAGGGATCTTTTATGACCACTTTGATAACTACTGAAGAAACCTGATCACAAGTGACATGCTTCAAATTTAAGGATATCAACAGGAAATGGGCCATCACCTGATGGCCAGGGCTTGGACAAGAGCAGACTTCTCTCTGAGGGTCTCCTAAAGAATGTGAAATAAAATCACGGAGGGCCAATCGAGCAAGCAAGCATTCAAAGACTTCTCATATCACATTCTCTAGTGTTGGATCTTGGCAAAATAATTTTAAAAATAATAAATAGAACAAATGAGACTCTCAGCTGCCATCAATCTTTTCCTCCTTGAAAAACTGGCTTACAGCATATAAAAAACAAACTACAAACGCTTCTGAAATGGGAAACCTGAAAATTAGAATTCAGACCATTTAAACATTCTGAATAGTTCATCACCTATTGAAACCTGAAGCCGCTTTATTGAAAAAGCATGGTCTAGAGAGAGGAAGTCAGAAATGTATGATCTTGGAATAACAGATTCACACCTGGTCGCAAAAAAGTAACCACCACCAGGTTGATTCATTTCCTAGATGTAAACAACTACCACATAGGAATAAGGCTGTATCCATTTTACCTTTTTTAAAACAAATTTTTTTGTTATTTATTTTTGAGACAGAGAGAGACAGAGCACGGGTGGGGGAGGGGCAGAGCGAGAGGGAGACACAGAATTTGAAACAGGCTCCAGGCTCTTAGCTGTCAGCACAGAACCTGATGCGGGGCTCGAACCCACTGACCATGAGATCATGACCTGAGCAGAAGTCAGATGCTTAACCAAGTGAGCCACCGAGGCGCCCCCATTTTGTCTTGGTATGTACAAAATGACATGGAATTCAGAGCTCACATTCAATGGAAAAGTGGAACCCCAGGTCATATATCCTCTATGAATTGGCACTAAAAGTCTGGAAACCCCTGTAGTCACAATTTGGGATAGTCTCATCGTGCAAAGGACTTTTCTTATCAACTCCTTTGTTAATGCTGATGTCAGAATCTGACATAACTACTCCTTGTGTTCAAAGCAGCTATTTTATGTGAAGTTTTATGTTGGATAAAGTTTTACTGAGGGACACAAGTTGCCTGTAATATTCCACATTATACTATCATAATAAAAAGAGGTTTTGGCTGCCTTTCAGAATCATCTTTCAGGCAATTAGAAAAAATGAATGCTGAGAACAAACTGAGGGCTGATGGCGGTTGCGGGGAGGGGAAGGGGAGTGAGGGGCATGCAGGAGGGTACTTGTAGGGATGAGCACTGGGTATTATATGGAAACCAACCAACTTGACAATAAACTATTTAAAAAAAGAAAAAAGAAAAAAGGGAAAAGAAAAAAAATGCAATATAGCAGACTATTAGTGACAGATTAAAAAAAAAATAAAGAGAGACAAGCCTAATGTGATTAATGGAAGAAATAAAACAAACTTGTAAGATCCAGAATAATCGATTCTAAACACAACTGAAACTCCACTCCTCAGGCTGTCTTTGATCATTTGAAAAATAAATACCCATGGGGCACCTGGGTGGCTCTGTCGGTTAAGCATCCGACTTCAGCTCAGGTCATGAACTCACGGTTCATGCCCTGCGTTGGGCTCTGTGCTGACAGCTCAGAGCCTGGAGCCTGCTTCAGATTCTGTGACTCCCTCTCTCTCTGACCCTCCCCTGATCACACTGTCTCTCTCTCTCTCAGAAATAAATAAAACATTAAAAAATTAAAAACTAAAAAGAAAAATAAATACCCAACCTGTTTTCACTTAACAGTGGTTAGTGGTGAAAAGAACTTCTTAATCCCTTTAAAATGCACTTTACTTATGTGAAGCTGTACAAAACAAGTTCCATTATTTGTGTCTCCAGCTTCCCCACTTTGAAAAAGAGCAAACCATTCTCAAGTTCTTTTGAGAAAACTTTCCCTCTTAACTGTGTATACTAGTTAATGCATACATGAACACTCCTGGAGATAGAGCAATGAGACAAAGAGAAACAGTGTATTTATTTGTCTCAGTGACAAACAGCACCTACCATCTCTACCTTATTACAGATTGTTCCTGCCTGCTTCTCTGCCTGGTAACACAGCCACCAAAGTTCCCAGCTCCCCATTCCTTACCTTTTCTTTCTCTCTGTCCCAAACTCGGCCCCCTCCCCCACATTTGTAAAACCTGTAGCAAAACGGAAAAGACTATTGTGAGCAAAGTTAAAATCCCTTTCCATCTCTGAAACTTCAGTTACTGACCTGTGCCAAATTGGGTTCCTGGAAGACGTGGCCAAGCAAATGCCCCTTTCTCCCCCTGGATTGTCTCGGTGCACCTGTACATCTTACACACTCTGAGAACTCTTACAGGAAAAAAGAAAACACAAAACAGGGGCACCTGGGTGACTCAGTCAGTTAAGCGTCCGACTTCAGCTCAGGTCATGATCTCACGGTTCCCATCCCGCATCGGGCTCTGTGCTGACAGCTCAAAGCCTGGAGCCTGCTTCAGATTCTGTGTCTCCCTCTCTTTCTGACCCTCCCCTGCTTTCACTCTGTCTCTCTCTCAAAAATAAATAATAAACAAAAAAATAATAAAAACAAAAAAACAAAAACCAGAGTAAGACGCTTTCCTTTGTGTAATACAGCCCTCGACCACAGTATCTGCTCTTACTCCTCGTAAAAGAGTTTCCTTGAAAAACAGGGTCTGGTGAAGCACACTTTGGATTGAACACTCACCTATGTTCTTTATAAAAACAGCGAGGCCTCAAAAAGTACAAGATGGAATAATTCCCAGTTTTTAGGGCCCCAAGCGATGGGGTTTAGACTTTCTGTAAGATACACATGTTCCTGAAGATTCTCTTGATAGATGTGATTAAATGCCTTGGCCTTAGTCTGTGTGAACAAGAAATCACTTAACAGCACGAGCCCACACTTTCCAAGGTATTTTAGAAGAAAGTGTTCTTGGGTCAGATTTAGCTCAAGCAGTTACTTCACGGTTGGTCATTAGAAGAAAGTGTTCTTTCCAGGCTTGATATCCACCTCAACATAAGGGCAAGGTGAAATCAGAGAGAGGGCGACACTGGTCTAGGGCAGCCTCCTCCTCCAGAAATGATGCCAGATAGTTGCCACTCAGCTTCTTCCTACCTTTCTCAAAAGAGGGGGTGTAGAGAGAGGAAGAGAGACAGGGAGGGAGGGTGGGAGAGAATGCAAAGAAAAAAGGAGTTTTTGTTCATCACAGGAGGTACATGATCTGCCAGAATAAGTAACACCAGAAGCAAGAGATGCCTGCTACAGGATGCCCTCCTCATTAACACAGAACATTTTCCAGAAACCACTAGATGTGCTGTGCTCAGTGGAGGAAGAGGGATAGATCTACAAAACAAACTTCTCTAGAAAGCCATTTGCTTCTCTCTCTCAAAAGCTCTCTCCTTAAAAAAAAAATATTCTTGAGTTGTAATTAACTAAGAAGAGAATTTCTATTAGGTGCGAATCCTCCTTTAATATGGAGAGAATACTTGGGCCTGGTGGGGTTCATTCAAATCCAAATTCCAAACCAAAAAATGAAGAGCTGTGTATTTATCAAGTACTGCAAACTTCACAATAGGAAGAAGGAAGGAAGGAAGGAAGGAAGGAAGGAAGGAAGGCAGGCAGGCAGGCAGGCCGGCCAGCCGGCCGGCAACATTTAAGAAGTGTAAGACGTGGGGCACCTGGGTGGCTTAGTCGGTTAAGCGTCCGACTTTTGCTTAGGTCATGATCTCACAGTTCGTGGGTTCGAGCTCCTCATCGGGCTCTGTGCTGACTGCCAGCTCAGAGCCTGGAGCCTGTTTCGGAGTCTGTGTCTCCCTCTCTCTCTGACCCTCCCCTGCTCACGCTGTCTCTCTCTCTCTCTCCTCGAAATAAATAAAAATATTTTAAAAAAAAAAGAAGTGTAAGACGTGGACAACATTATATCAAAATCAACTTTGTAAAAAATAAGGCAAATTTCATTTTTTACCTCTGTATCTTACCAGTCACACTTTGGAGATTTTTGTGCACCAAAATGGGAAGTCAAATGAAAAACAAACCGGGGAAAATCTACCATCACAACACTGGTTAAGGATTTTCTTTTCCATATTGACACAATTAGGAAATGCTACCTTTGGAGGAGCAGAGTTTACTGAGACACCTGGGTGGCTCAGTCGGTTCAGCATCTGACTGATCATTGGCTCAGGTCATGATCTCATGGTTCATGGGTTCAAGCTCCATGCTGGGCTCTGTGCTGACAGCTCAGGGCCTGGAGCCTGCTTTGGATTCTGTGTCTTCCTCTCTCTCTGCCCCTCCTCCACTCGTGCTCTGTCTGTCTCTCTCTCTCTCTCAAATATAAATAAATCTTTAAAGATTTTTTTAAAAAGGAACAGGAAAACTTATCAATCCATTTGTTTGCAGCAAAGAAACGAAGACAGAAAAAAGTGAGCTGGTTGGCCTGCTGCGGCATAGCCCCTACACAGCACAAGTGGAATGATACCTCAGCATCCCAGGTCCAGAGTCTGGTCTCTCTCCCTTCCCTGACATGCTGCTGTTTGTGTCCTTTACATAACTGCAGGCTACAGACACCCATGTCTGATGTGGAATGGGCAACTTTCACTTTCTAGTGCCTTTTCATATGAGCACGGGACTGGTCTGCCACCGAGTGATTTCAGCGTGTTAAATAACATCCACACCGGGGACTACGAAGATGATGTGATTCCGTTTGCCTCAGGCCTTCTGAATTCAGTGAAGGAACAGTTAACAACAGTTAAGATGGACCGTTTTTGAAAAGAACATATATGGCACGTGCACAATTTTGAGGATGTTTTATTTCACTGGCCCTTTGCAGAGTAGGTGCCCTAGGGAATCACTCATATAGGTGTATATCCTGTTACAGTATGAAAAAAAAAAAAGCTTTAAAAAAAGGGGGGAGGGGCACCTGAGTGGCTCAGTCAGTTAATCATCTGACTCTTGGTTTCAGCTCAGGCCACCATCTCACAGTCTCTGGGTTCGAGTCCCACATAGGGCTCTGTGCTAATAGTGCGGAGCCTGGATGGGGTTCTCTGTCTCAAAATAAATGAAAAAGCTTTTTAAAAAAGCTTTAAATTATGCTTTCACCCCTACTGTTATAATGTTCTGTATAATTTCTAAGGGCAATCTTCATAAACTAAATGGGTTTATCAGCCAACGTTTTCCATACTCATTCTTCAAACTTTATAGGTTACATCTGCTCCAGAAAATATCATAAGCCTCTAAATACCATGATTCTGAGCTAACAAAGCATTACCATAAAAGAGTCTATGTTTCTTTAAAAAGAAAACTTTAAAAGTGCCTGGATGGCTCAGACAGTTAAGTGTATGACTTTGGTTCACGCCATGATCTCACGGCTTGTAAGTTTAAGCCCCGCATCGGGCTCAGTGCCAACAGCTCAGAGCCTGGAGTCTGCTTCAGATTCTGTCCCTCTTTCTCTGCCCCTCCCCCACTTGTGCTCTGCCTCTTTGAAAAACATTAAAAGTAAATACTAAAAATAAATAAATAAATAAATAGAAAACTTCAGTCCTTCAAATGCCATACTTAGAGAAGTTCTAAAAAAGATTCAGATACTTGATGTTAAAGTCTAGTCACTACAGAATTTCTTGTAAAAGCAAGTGGAATCAAACATGTTGGCCTCAGCTCTTTCCCTAGATCCCTTTAAAATGACTGCAGGTAATTTCAAAAGAAATATACAAAAAAGCTTAAACTCAGGAGGCCAGCAAGGATGAATGACAAGACAGTATGAAGGGAGCTGAAAAGCCAACTGCCAGGTGAGAACGGACCTGACTTGAGGAAGGAGAACGCTAGACCAGGAGCGGTGAAACATGAAGTGGCAGCCATACTGGCTCTGAGAACCAACACTGCCCCTCCCCCCCAAAGAGTCACAAAACTTTGGGACCATTAGCTCTGCAAGTGGAGATCAGGATGGAGCTTTAAATGCGAGGACAGGTTCGAATCCTGCACGAAAGCAGATAGATACCTGCATTCCCTCCTCTACTCTGTGTAGCTGGTAATGCCTTTTTGCCAACCTGGTGAAAGCCAGGAAGTTCACTGTCAGGGAGAGGTCTGTGGGCTGCTGCAGAGCATCAAGCACCATAGGGAGAAAGCAACTGTACTATAACTAGGAAAACAAAGGTTCACAGATGGACAGTTGAGCCCTCTTCTCTGCCCTGTCTTCCAATTCCCAGGATGCTATCACCTAGGCTTGCACCGTCATGGTAGGAGAGGAGAAACAACATTCCATGAGTCTGTCAGGTTGCTCAGGAAACAGAAAATAAGTAAAGATACTGAAATTGGTGTTCTGAGCCCCCTACCCAAAGCACGCCGCAGTGAACCCCACAGTGGACAAGTTCTGGATTTGCGGAGAAAGTTCCATCACTCAACTCCTGAGTGCCTCACTGTCAAGTACAAGCAAACAGCTGGGGTTACCTAACTACTTAAGGAAACCTCTTAAAATAGAACCCAAGGAGTGCCTGGGTGGCTCAGTTGGTAAACGTAGACTTCGGCTCAGGTCATGATCTCATGGTTTGTGAGTTTGAGCATGGAGCTTGCTTGGGATTCTCTCTCTTTCTCTCTCTCTGTCTCTGTCTCTCTCTCCCTTTCCCTCCCTTCTTCTCTCTGTCCCTCACATACTCTCTTTCTCTCAAAATAATAAAATAAACTTTAAGAGAAAGGGTCCCCAACATACAAAGAAGCCAAAGAAAATCCCTAACATAATGGATGAGAAAGTTAGAAGAATTGTTTTTCAAGGTGAAATTGATAGATTGCTCAATATACATGAATCTAGCAAAAGAATATTTATATAATGGGGGTGATTTCAGGAAAACAAAAAGCAAAATGCTAACAATATACTTTTCTGTTCAACTACAAATGCAGATCACATAGTCATAATAATGTTCACATGGCATGTAGATCATTGGTGTTTACAGCATGTATAGGGTAGATTGAAATTACCCTTTTGGGAGTAGGGTCATGAAAGGGGTGTGTGCATGTGAAAAACCCCTCAAACTCCAACTTTTGTAAAAATCTAGTAGTAGCAAAATAAGCAATATCATTTAGAAATATGAAAAGCAGTTACCAAAAACTCGGCTCAATGAACTTTAAGTGAGTGCTTCTGTAAAATCAAAATGGGGAAGGGGCTTTACAGGTTTGCTACTTTGGCAACAAGCCTCACATAGATAATTGTCTTCTTTAAACTATCTATAATAATATATATAAGATATATTATAATATATAACAATATATAAATATAATGCAACTTTGACTTTCAAAAGCTAATTTAAAAAATCTGGTTAGTACCAAGAACATCCAAATACGTAACAGTTCTTTAAACTATTAAATCATTGCTATCTGTGTATCACTAATTTCAACTTGGATTTTCTTAACCAAGGTCACATGAGATCTCCCCCTTCGTTAAGACAGAGCTCCTTCTATTTATGTAACAAATCTACTTTTGTTTGTTTGTTATGTGGTAAGGTGAATATCACTGATGCTATTTACTAATGAATTCAGACTTTCTGGGCAGCTCCTGAATTCTGAGAATGTGTATTTAGCTCTAAACAACCAGAGCACCTCAGAGAATAAAACAAATACACACTTCTCCTTCTTACTAACTGAGTTCAGTAAAAATCAAATATTATACCTGTAAGCTCTTTATCAGCAGTCCCATGAGCACCATTATAAATAGGCACTAGAGTCAAAGAACCACACTGAGATATTCCCAGAAGTTCAGACAGTTCGAGTCACCATGTTTCCACTGGATTTCTGTCTCAACAATAATCCATGCTATAACCAATATGGCACCAGCATGATTCGGTATCACCACTGAACACACACTTTGGGTAGAAATCTCCTACGTGATTTGTAGGTTTCCACAGGTTATAAAGACAGCCCTCTATTGCAAACTGATCAGATCCAAAAGAAAAAATACATCATCATCAAGGCATTACTATAGAAAACTGTTAAGCAAAGTTTTGTCAGGCTCGTTTCAAAGAAGCCCACCGGAGAATGCCAAGTTTTCAAGGGCGAGTCTCTTACGTGTGCCTCTGGTCTACATAAAACGTGTTCTTTCTCACACTTCCAAGGACACCATATGGCAAAGTAGGTTCTCAGGAAAAGAAACAAACTTACCTTTCACACGCTCGGACAGTCCACGCGGCAATTATCCATAAGGAGATACTAAAAACCAAAAGTACAGTTCCTGGACAGATAGTCATTAAAGTCTTCATAACAAAACGTGTATTGAAGTTTATCTTATTAAGTGCTCCAATGCTTCTGGAGGAGGCATCAGTGAAAAGTTTGCTATGTAAAAGCATGACTCTGGCAATCAGATAGAGTCTTAAGAACATTGGTATAGATAAAATAATGTCCACATCAGCGGTGGTTGTGGATGGGGCATAGGAGAAGGCAAGCCGGGCCGTCCATGTGAACGTATAATTCCCAGGTATGGGATGAATAGCACACACCAGTATTTCCAAGCAGATGAAGAAAATACGCTCATAAGTCATGGCTATTCTCCAGTCATCTGCTCCATTGTCCACCATGAACAACTGAAAAAATAAAGTAGAAAATCAGCTTCAGTATGGCATGAATGGTCCACAATGTGTTAGTGCAATATGTAACAGATGACGTTTTAGCAATCACGGCAAGGTAAAGATTCTAACTCTTAAATGCTAGCCAGGTACACTATTTTTAGAAAATGGCATTGGCACAAAAGAAGAACTTGGGTTTGCAAAAATTAAAACAAGACACTGGCTACACAGAAGCTGAAATTATTCCGGGGTTGATGCTCCTGGATGATTGTGTAGGTGACATCATTTTAAGAGATGGGGTTGCACCTATCAGCAAGGCACCCCCACTCCGTGATGAAGCCCTAATAGACTTGCCTTAGGAAGAGCCTGTTCTCCTCATCAAGGGTCTGGATCTAATCCCTTCCTCGGTTATAATCACATGCTCAGTGAAATCTATTTACAGTGCCTCTGTGGTCAGTTATGGCCTATAATGCAACTGTACATGAAAGTGCTTACAGGAAATCTTACTGGCTTCAGGGAGAAAACCACAAGGGACCAGAAACAAGTGTGGCAGAAACATTCCCTCTGTTTTCTCCACCTACTGCTCCATTTTCTCTTTCCTTCTATTCTTCCTTAGCCTTCCCTTGGATTATTCATTCGTTTCCAATCTTCCCCCTTTTTTTTTTTTAATATTTTAAGGATTCTTTTTTTTAAACATTTATTTATTTTTGAGAGAGAAAGAGACAGAGTATGAGCAGGGAAGAGGCAGAGAGAGAGGGAGACACAGAATCCAAAGCAGGCTTCACTGTCAGCACAGAGCCCAATGCAGGGCTCAAACCCACAGACCGTGAGATCATAACCTGAGCAGAAGTCGGATGTTTAACTGATTGAGCCACCCAGGTGCCCCTCCAATCTTACTTTAATAAAGGTTTTTTCTAAAAACTTCTGTCACTTCTGGGGCACTTGGGTGGCTAAGTCAGCTAGTAGTTAGCAGATTCTTGATTTCAGCTCAGGTCATGATCTCATGGTTCATGGGATTAAGCCCTACATCGGGCTCTATGCTAATTGTTCAGAACTTGCTTGGGATTTACTCTTTCCCTCTCTCTCTCTCCCTCCTCTGCTTGCACTCTCTCTCAAAATAAATAAACTCAAAAATAAAACTTTGTTATTTCTCACACCACAATGAAAAAAATAATAAAGAAAAAGAGGCAGATAGATATGTAAGTCGATAGACAGACAGGCAGACAGTGAAAGAGACAGAAAAGGTTTCCTGCGTCTTCCTTGGCTTCTTGGTAAATGAGTCCACCAGGCTCTGGGAGTCTGTAAACAACCAGAGCCATCATCTGGCAATGTGCGGGGACATTTCTGACTGCACAGTGACTTGTGGGGGCTCCTGGCATTTAGAGCCAGGAAGCCAGGGGTGCCAAACACGCTGTAATTCTGGGAGTCCCACGCACAAGAAAGACCTGTCTGCCAGAATGCCAGTGGCTCTCCCCCACTAAAAAAGATGACATATTCTTTGCCTTTTGGTAAGTAGACAACTCAAGCGCAAAGCATGAGAGGAAAGCCACCCAAAATGAGAACAGTGCATTCTCAGGTAAGTGAATTGCAACGGAGGTGGGCAGAGTATGCCTGCTTTACGGTTGGAGCGCAGGTACTCTGTCTTGAAGAGTCAGGAAAGCAAGTCCTTCATGTTGGCTTACAAATCCCCATTCTAGGCTAATTTTCCTGCGGACATAGCTTTTGCCCACACTACTATCACAATAATACTTGTCAGTGTTACCTGCAAGGACCAGTGTCTGACAACAAAATGTCCCACTCTTTCTGGACTCTTTCTCCATCGAGAAGATGGAGAGCCAGCAGAATCTCTCGTACACATACCAAATTTTAATAAATTAAGGTAAAATTGGCAACATAATGCCTTGAGCTTTGCCTCTATCATAAGTTTTCAGCCAGGGACTTTCAAGTTTGAACAAATGCGAATAGACAATGAAGATATATTTCCAGTTTCCGGGAAAGAAACAGGTCACCAACACAAAGCAGGACAAGTTGACTATGGAAATATTCTCGTTTGGGGGCGCCTGGGTGGCTGAGTCAGTTAAGCATCCGACTCTTGCTTTTGGCTCAGGTCATGATCTCACAGTAATGAGATGAAGCCCTACATCGGGCTCTGTGCTGACAGCACTGAGCCTGCTTGGGACTCTCTCTCTCTCTCTCTCTCTGCCCCTCCCCTGCTGGTGAACATGCATGCATTTTCTCTATCTCAAAACAAATAAACTTAGGGGCGCCTGGGTGGCTCAGTCAGTTAAGCGTCCGACTTTGGCTCAGGTCATGATCTCATGGCTCGTGGGTTCGAGCTCCATGTCGGGCTCTGTGCTGACAGCTAGCTCAGAGCCTGGAGCCTGTTTCAGATTCTGTGTCTCCCTCTCTCTCTGACCCTCCCCTGCTCATGCTGTCTCTCTCTCTCTCTCAAAAATGAATAAAATATAAAAAAAAACAAATAAACTTCAAAAATAGAAAGAAATATCCTTGCTCAGTCTCACCCCTTCAGTACCATACTGACATAAAGGATTCCAATAACAGATACAAAAAGACTGCATGGGTATAATGGTAGAAGCCTGCTCAGCTTTGTATCAGCCAATTGTTGGGATCCCAAAATCTCTTGAGATGTTTGCATCAAAAAGAATGTGCCTCCAACTAGTTACTCTGAGGAGCTATATACATTCCAAAGATGCTATCACTGTCCCCTTTCAATTGCTGTCAGGGCCTGGCACAAGTCACATAAGAAAAGTAATCCTGTTATTTAAATCCACATTTCCATTTCTACTGGTATTACCCAGCCTGATGGTCTACTTTCTTCATCCAACTTGGCTCTGGATGGCTTGGCAAAACGTCAACTCCACCCCCAAAAGGGTTCAGGGTCACCAAGCCTCCAGATAATCCTAAGCTGCGCCACAGATTCAGAGGGTAAATCCAAGACAGGCTTTCCACGCTCTGTTCTGGGCAACAGTAGCATAAGTGCAGCACAGGTACCTTCCCAAGGTAACTGGTGAAGAAATGCAAAGTTAGATGGGAGAATTCTGACATTGCTCCCAAAGAACCTCCTATCTTTCCAGGATTGGCCCTCCCTCCATCACTCACAATGCACCTGCTCCTCAGACCCACTCACCTCCTTAACCAGGCTGGTTCCCACCATTCATGCCCATCTCAACTGTGACCTCACCAGCGTTCACAGCTGCCCATCCCCCTGTTACATGTAGGTGGGCCCTCCAGGGTAACCTCCAAGTAGGGACCTGCTGTTCATGGTGCTGCAGAGGACTGGGACCACCTGTGCCTTCAGGCTCAGCTGAACACTCAACATCAGACAGAACTATTCCCCCATCCTCCCTAGCGCCTGCTCTGAATAATCACCTTTCCCCTCAAAGACCATGCTTTCCCCCCAATATCAGAAATTCCCTCTGGGCGCCAGGGTGGCTCAGTCAATTGAGTGTCTGACTTCGGCTCAGGTCATGATCTCACAGTTCATGAGTTCGAGCCCCATGTCAGGCTCTGTGATGACAGCTCAGAGCCTGGAGCCTGCTTCGGATTCTTGGTCTCCTTCTCTCTCTCTGCCCCTTCTCTGCTTGCACTCTGTCTCTCTCTCTCTCTCAAAAATAAATGTTACAAAAAAATTAAAAAAAAAGAAATGCTTTCTATTTTCTTCTTCCGCCACCATTGCACCAGATTCACCCTTCTCCCCTTATTTTCTGATAAGGAAAAATCTAAAGCAATGCTATACCCCAAACCAGTTCTTCTGCATGGAGAATCTGGTTTCTGTGCTTCCTCTTTCAGCTAGTGGACGGTTCAAAGGAAAAGAAACAGGAGAACCCCTCCCCTCATCCCTACTACCACCCCCGCCCCCAGCTTTGTGTGCCACAGGTGATATTTTCTGTTCTCTTTCATCCCTGAGCACACCCATGTGGCTTTTGGCACCATCCGCCAGCCAACACTACTCTTGGGAAGGTTACTAAAGACACCTTAATTATGAAATCCAGTCCTTCCATCTTAATTTTTCCTTGACCTGTCTGACATTAATCATTCCTTCCTTCCTAAAAAAGATCTCTTCTCTTGGCTTGTGTGACATATGGCTTTTTTTCCCCTCCATCTGCTGTCACTCTGAAGGATCCAGCTCTCTTTCCTTTAAATACCCACCTTCCTCTAAGCGTCCAACTCTTGATATTAGCTCCCAGGTCATGAACTCATGACCGTGAGATTGAGCCCCGCGTTGGGCTCTGTGCTGAGCGTGGAGCCTGCTTGGGATTTTCTTTTTCCCTCTTTCTCTGCTCCTCCCCCACTCATGAGTGTTTGTTCTCTCTCTCTCCCTGTCTCTCTCTCCCAAAATAAATAAACTTAAAAAAAAAAATCCACCTTCCTCCTCCCTCCCCAGTTAAGTGCCTCTAGTCCCCTGAGGACCATCTCTGACATTTTCTTCACTCTGTACTTCCCTGGGTGATGTCCTCCATGCCTTCTATCTCCAAGACCAGAGTCTTCTACTGAAAGCTATCCTCCATCCTTTAATGACCGTGGTAAAAATGTCAATTGTATCAGCCTCCTGCTATCAAGATTAAAGCCATTCAAAGGTGCCCATTCTGCAGTTTGGTTTTGCGTATCTCCCCAACCTCAGTGCCTAGTCCCCTTACCTTTATTTCCCTCTGGCTTCAGGGATTCCAGAACACACTACCTGAATGTTGCTTCCCTGTGTTTGTGGATTCTCTTCTACGGCCTGGAAAGTCTTCCCACCTAGCAGACTCTGATTAAGACTAAGACTCCAAGGTCACTTCTTTTTAGGACATTGTGTGTGCCCTAGCCAAATCTAAAAACTCCGTCCTTTATTCCATGATTCCCATTTATGCCTCTTATTGATGCTTATTGATGCCACAGAGGGACAGTAAGGATTTCTTTCTAAGATTATCAACCCCACTTGTCTGTGGGGCTCCTTGAGGGTAGGAACCATATCTACCTAGAACAATAAATGCTTTGTAACGAGTGGCCTTGTTACGTTTCATTTAATACTGACTATCCTAATCACTGCATAGGCCCTAATATTCATTAAATATGCTCATGGAAGATGGGAATAGGAAGGCATGATCCAAATGAAGTAAATCTGTGCCACGTTTCAAATCTGTACAGAACAAATCCTACTAAATGCTAAGGCATTACGGCAACATCATTTTGCAATTCCCTAGGAAGTCCAGAGAACATTCTTCCTCAGTGACTTTCCCAGAAAAACTTTCTATCATGTGGGTGCTTTTTACTACAAGGGGTTTCATCCACACCTCAAATGAGTTTATTTTGGCTTCATTTTATCACGCTACATATTTCAAGGCCAGAGTTAGGGAAAAAAGAAAAAAACCACATTTTATTCTACTCTGCACATAATCTCCAGCTGTACCTGCTGCTTATTCGGTCATCTACTAAATATCCAGTGTACTGAATGCTCACTGTGCACCAGGCACTGTGCTATGTACTGGCCATACAACAGCGCTGACAGCAGGCAGAGGGTCTGCTCTGTGAAGCTAACTTTCACCAGGAAAGAAAAAATCAAGAGAGTAGCCTTGAAGCAATTTGATAAAGTAATTATGTCTGTGGACACTGCCCTGAAGGAAACAAACAAGTAATGAAATAGGGAAGAACAAACTGGAGGTGACAGCAGATGTGGGCACCGGGTAAGACATGTGCATAAGTTCCTGAGAAGGGGGGCCAGTCCCATCAACAGCCAGGAGAACCTTCTAGGCAGGGGAAACGGCACAGGGAAAGGGCATGAGCTTTATAAAGCTGAGCGTGCTTAAGGAAATAAAAGAATTCCAGGGTGTTTGAAACTAAATGATCGTGGGGCCGAGTAGAAGGAGACGAACTGGAAAAGACAAATAGGGATCAGGCGTGCAGGATGTTGCTGGCCGCAGTATCCAGACTGGATTTCATTCCAGGCTGCACAGGAACCCACTGAAGGTATCAGGCAGAGGAATGGCATGATCTGGTTTATCACTTTAAGGGTTCATCCTTACTTTAAGGGATACCAGAGGACACAGGGAAGGAAGGACTACTGCATCTGATAGGCTGTAGTTAGTATCCCCATGACCTGGACTGGGGGGGTGGGGTTGCCATGGAAATGGAGATAGTGGGCGCGCTAGGGATATAGTTTGCAGATCTTGCTAGAACTTGCAGAGGGGCAGAATGTGGGAGTGATAAAAGAAAGAAAAGAATCCTAGGTGGCTGAGTTTCTACTCTGGAAAACACAGTGGATGGCCGTGCCATTTCCTGAGTACAGTGGGCTGATGGTGGGGTGGAGGGAAGCAAAGATTCATGTTGGCCACTGTCATCTGAGCAAAGATGCCAAGCAGGCAGCAGTATATGCAAGTCACTGAGAGGAGAAGTCTGGACCAGGGGAATGAACTTGGAAGGCATCACTAGTTAGGTCATTTTTTGAGATCAGTGGGAAAATTAGAGGAGGTGGAGAGAAAAGGACAGGACACAAGACCAAGTCCTAAAGGACCACACATGCAGAAGGCAGCTGGAAGGTCAAGCCAGTCTGTCAAGCAGGAAGACAGGAAAGGGCGCTAAGGGGTCAAGGGTAAGGGCTGTCCATCAAAACTGCAAAATAATATTTCTCTAGAGAAAATGGAAAGCACTCAACATCCCAGCTATTCAACACCAGAATGCATGTATTAAAATCCACTTGTAAAAATATTCCCATTATATTGCATATGATTAAAATACATGATGAGTTGCAAGCTCACTGGTGGGGGAGTTAGAGTAATCAGAATGACGGATGCCAAGACATCTTTATAGTCATTTTTCACGTTGATGCTAATGAGCAAAATTTTAGGAGCAACACATGATGATGGTTCAATCTGCTTGCATTCTAGAGCTATGGTTAGTGGTCTTCGCCAGAGGTCTAAAGTAACACGCAGGCATAACACAGAATCTATCCCCAGAAAATACCCCTCCACCCAAGCTTGAACTGTGTTTTATCTGCTCCAATATCCAAAGCATATTATCCTTGAAGCCCACTCTCCAAGATGAATTGGAAGTGGAGGTCATTAGCAGGAAGAGGGGTTGGAGCTTACTGAGAGACCTTCCTCAGGGTTAAGTCACCTGCTGGTGCGGTGACGTCTGCCCAGCCAGCTCTCCAGAGTGAAAGCTCAGATACGGAAGTCCCAGCTGCCTTCTGCGTGTTCTCTCCCTCCTCAATGAGGTTACAAGTTCTGCAGTCTGATCTGGGACAGCGTCTTATACATCCCGTGTTTCCTTTCTAGTAAAGAATCCAGGGCCGTGCTCAACACAGACGTGGGGCTTAAAAAATAGATACTGAATAAAATAATGGTAGTTGTCGATTTGTTAAGAAAGGAAATAGAGGTAAAATAATCAAGAAAACTCCAAAAAGTAAGAAGAATAAGGGAGAAGCAGCCCTGACAGATTATTCAAGTAATGATTTTTTTTAAGTTTATTTTATTTATTTCAAGAGAGAGAGAGCATAGGAGGGGTAGAGAGGGAGAGAGAAAGAATTCCATGCAGGCTCCACACTGTCAGCGCAGAGCCCGATGTGGGGCTCCAACTCACAAACCATGAGATCATGACCTGAGCCAAAATCAAGAGTCAGATGCTTAACGGGTCACCTGAATGGCTCAGCTGGTTAGGCAATCAACTTCGGCACAGATCATGATCTCATGATTCATGGGTTCGAGTTGACAGCTCAGAGCCTGGAACCTGATTCAGATTCTGTGTCTCCTTCTCTCTCTGCCTTTCCCCTGCTTGCATTCTGTCTCTGTCTCTCAAAAATAAATAAAACATTAAAAAAAAAAAAGAGTCAGATGCTTAACCAACTGGGTCACCCAGGTACCCCTAAAGTAATAATTAAAACCATGTGATACTGGCATACAAAATATATGAGAGGCCAACAGACTAGAATAGAAAATCCAAAACTAGCCCAAACACAGAAAATTTCATAGTGTCATAGAAGAAAACAGTCAAACCAGGAGGGACAATATAGTTTATTGAAAAATGACTTGGGAACAACTACACAGCCATTTGGAGAAACATGAAGTTGAATCGATGTCTGATTCCAAATATAGCAAGAAAAACTCCAGGTGGGCCACAGATTTAGATATTAGAATGATTTGGAAAATGAAACTACCAACGCATTAGAAGAAATCATATAAGAATTACTTTGTGGGATGCCTGGGTGGCTCAGTCAGTTAAGTGGCCGACTTTGGTTCAGGTCATGATCTCACGGTTCATGGGTTCGAACCCCATGTTGGGCTCTGTGCTGACAGCTCAGAGCCTGGAGCCTGCTTCGGATTCTGTGTCTCCCTCTCTCTCTGCCCCTCCCCTGCTCATGCTGTCTCTCTCGGTCTCAAAAATAAATAAACATACAAATAATTAATTAATTAAGAATTACTTCATAAGCTCACAAAAAGGAAGGCCTTTTAACTGACAAAAGCCCCAAAGCCTCAAAACACGGATATATTTAACTACGTCGAACTTCTGTTTTCTGCACCTAGCCAAAACTATAACAAAAGACAGTAAAAAGAAAAATACCACGTGGGAAAAATGTTCACAAATGTTATCTGAACTAAAAATGCTCACAACAAAGGACTCCTTTTCCTGGTATAAATATAGGTTCCTACAAACCCTTAGGAAAAGAGACAAGCAATCCACCAGAAAAATGGATGAAGGACATAAAGAACAGGTCATGGAAAAGGAACTAAAAATGTCTCTTCAACCTAATTTAAAAAAAAAAAAAAAAAGGGTGCTCAACTTCAATCATAGGAAGAAAATGAGATACCTGATTTTTTCTTTCTTTCTTTCTTTTTTTTTTTTTTGACCTGTCATGTTGCAAAACGATTGAACAGCTTTGTAACACACTAGACCAGTGGAGGTATGTGGTTACAGGTACACTTATACATTGTAATTGCAAGTGCATATCCATATGACCCCTGAGAAGGGCAAATTACCAAGTTAGAAACATGCATACTCTCTGACCAGGCAATTCCACTTGAAATTTTTTCTACTGATATATTGCACATGTGATCATGAATATATAGGATCCTCTGTTATGGCCTTGCTTAAGTATTAGCAAAAGACTAGAAATAATCTAAATATCCACTAATAAAGGTGGGGGCTAAACACATTAGGGACTTTCGCAAGATGAAACAGTATGACATTAAAACAAGATGAGGGGGTGAGCCTGGGTGGCTCAGTCGGTTAAGCATCCAACTTTAGTTCAGGTCATGATCTCACGGTTCATGGGTTCGAGCCCCACATCGGACTCTCTGCCATCAGCACAGAGCCAGCTTCAGATCCTCTGTCTCCCTCTCTCTCTGCCCTTCCCCCTCTGCCTCTCTGTCTCTCACACTCTCTGTATGTGCACACTCTCTGTCTCTCAAAAATAAACAAACTTTAAAAAAAACAAGATGAGGAACACTGTTATAACTATTGAAGACAGTAATTGAGGAAGTTTAAGCAAAGTTTAAAAAATTACACAACTATGTGCTACTACTTCTGTAGTTTTGTTAAGGAGCATAATATATATTTGTATGTGTACACAATATTTCTGAAAGAATATTCTAGAAAGAATGCTAAGTATGGGTTAGGGGAGTTAAACTGAGTGGCTGGGGATTAGAAATGGAAAGGAGACTCTTAATGGCACCATCGTAAATACTTTGCTATTTCAGAACCATGTGAATAAATAAATGAAAGTAAATTAATAAAAATAAGGGATATGAGTGGTACACAAGAGAGGAAGGAGAAATGAGAACAAAGGAGGTAGTTGGACACTCAAAAGCATCCTAACAAACATTCTACATGTAGAAAAGTGCAAAACCAGAAGGTAGCAACTGACCATCACAACCATGACCTACAGAACAAAGCACACTGAATCCAATTTATATCTAACATTCTGGGGGCACCTGGGTGGCTCAGTCGGTTGGGCATCCAACCTCAGCTCAGGTCACATTCCCAAGTTTGAGCTCTGCGTCGGGCTCTGCACTGACAGCTCAGATTTGGGATTCTGTTTGGGATTCTGTCTCCATCTCTGTCTCTGCCCCTCCCCCACTCATGCTCTGTCTCTCTCTCAAAAATAAACATTAAAAAAATAAAATATTCTGCTTACACACACAAAATAGTAAAATAAGATAAATATAAATAAATAAAACATTCTGCTTGCTAAGGTGAAACCTTGAACCATTACATTACATAACAGTTTTCAGCAGCGTGAACAAAGTTAAGTCCGCTTTCTTGGTTAACCTTTAAACCAAATATTCAATAAAGCCAAGATCTTTTTTTTTTCATTCAGTTATTGAATGCCTCTATTTGTCAAATTCTGTGGCTACAAAGATTAAAAAGCCTCTCTGTGTTGGCTGATGAAAAGAAATGCAACTGAATGGTTACAGTGCCTGTGGGAACGGCCACAGCAGAGGAGAGGTCAGGAGAGGCTACCTCATGGAACAGGACGTGGGTACCCACCCCTCCCTTCCGCCGGGGTCGCCTGGACCCTTCGTAAAACTCAGGATTGTGACCTTCCAAGTTCAGCTCTCGGATATTTGCAGGATAATGGCCCCGAAGAAAATGCACGGAAATGTCTTCACGCAAAAAGGAGGCCCCTTCCTTAGAAACCAGCTTTTGTATAAAGGCGAATGAAAAGGCCACCAGCAACACAAGCTGAATAATGAGGCTTTTCTTTACAAAGCCTGGCCGAGACTCCGTCAACACAGAGGTTACACCGCCACTGCCCGTCCGAGACCAGGTCAAAAGACAAAGGGGAGAAAAGGAACAATTCTCTTCAATGGCTTCACTGAAATTTCCTGTAAGACGCTCAGCCCAGAACCAGCAGGAGGCAGACACAGAAAAGCTATGTTCAGAATTCACATCCAGTGTCCAATCCGGAGCAAACTGGGAAGAAACTAACAGCACTGGGTTTGTCATTCCCTCTCCCCAAGCCTATAGCCCTTTCCTGGCTTTTGGAGCCTCCTGCGCAGAGAGATTTCTGCCTCCAGGGAGGAGGATTTCAGAACCAACGCAGGAAAGTCTTAATCAGTGAACTGTTCACTCTTCCCTGGGCGAGGAGTGTAGAATAGCAAGAACTTGCCGGGAACGCAGGAAACCCAGGCTCAGATTCCAGATACTCTAACTTGTTCTTGGACCCTGGCAAGTCATTCAGACCTCACGGACCTTATTTCTATCCACTGCCACATGGAGACAATGCTCTTTGCTGCCTCTGAAAATAGTTTGGAGGATGCAATGAATGCGTATTGTACATTGTGGGCAGCACTGTCAACTGGCTGACCCGATGTCATTCTCCTCCCTCTCCTCCCCAGCCCGTCTCCATTACAGAAATAACCCACATTCCCAGACTCTTTTGCACGTATGTGCAGCCATGGGATGCAGCTCTCACTGGAAGTCAGAAGCAAGTTTGCTAGAAGACTCATTAGGTAGGCTTCGCTTTTTTGGATAGAAATAACATCGGGCTGGCATGGCTCTCTTCCTTCGCTTCCTTTAAGCCTAAATAAGAGGGGATGCCCTGGGTCTGCAGCAGCTATCTGTGCCCTTGAGAGGAAGACCAAAAGAATCACAGTAATATTGGGGCTCCTGGGTGGCTCAGTCAGTTGAGTGTCTGACTTTGGCTCAGGTCAGATCTCACAGTTCGTGAGTTGGAGCCCTGAGTCGGGCTCTGTGCTGACAGCTCAAAGTCTGGAGCCTGTTTTGGATTCTGTGTCTCCCTTTCTCTCTCTCTGCCCCTCCCCTGCTCACGCTCTCTCTCCCTCTCTAAAAAATAAACTTAAAAAAAATTAGAAATAAAACAAAACAAAAGAAGAATGACAGATATGCCAGCCCCAACATCTTAGGCCACTGAGCCAGCCATTGCTCACCCAGTCTGTGTAAGCCACTATTAGCTGGGTTTTCCCCTATTTGAGCAGGCTAAAGTATGCCTACGTTTGATTTAATCCACATTAAAGTGCTGTGTGAAGGTCTATAAAAGATAAAGAATGATCATGAACTGAAACACTTCGGGGACAGCACAGCTAAACAATTTGAAAGGGATGCATCTCAAGCACTGGAATTTAAGGCACAGTAACTGAGTTACTTTTGGGTGGGTGGCTTTGGTTCATGCCTTTTAAATATCAACCAACTGCTCAGAATATCAAGTAGTGTGACTCATAGGAAACACACACACACATTTTGGAGCCAGAGAAGCTTGGATTTCATTTCTGGCTTGACCACTTACTAGCTACATGGCTCTGTGGCAAGATACTTAATCTCTCCCAACCTCGGTTTGTTCAACTACAGAAATTTAAAATAACGTCAACCTTGTATGGTTATTAATGAGGCAAGAGCTGCTTGGCGCACCCTAGTAAAAGCGACCCCATGAATCAGTCATAGTATTCCATGAGCCCTCAAGAGGGTGAAAGCACATGAATTCAATGTTAACTTGTGATATAAAAGGGAAAGTTAATCAAGGAAGACAAGGAAGGGAATTGGTAAGGACGGACATTAAAGTCAGTGTTGCAAAGAGTTCTAGAAGCTTCCAACGTACCTATTTTTGAAAGAATTCTTACCATTTGCTCAAATTAGAAGTTTCCCAAATTCTCGTCTTCTGACTTAGACAACAGCTCTCTGTCTACAGACCAAAATCCTAGAACTGAACGCTGAGGTCCAGTGATGGCTATCCTAAATCTACACCCTGCTGCACTTAACACATAGTTAAAATCTTAACCCCCTTTCACCTGGCTTCACTCAACTGGATTCACACGTTCTGTGGCCTCACTTAGGCATTTTACACATGTTGATGTATTGCCAGGGAATTACTCTCACAGGGTTTTGCAATTTATGTAAGCTCACTCTCAAAATTACTTGTGAACTTCTCCAGAAAGAGGGAAGAATTACTTTTCCCCCCACCTGGGTTCTCCCCATGGTGATGTCACAGAAAGCACTGAGGCAAATGGCCAGGGACTCGTGTTCTAGGATCTAGATTCTGGCAGATTTAAGTTCTGCTTGACTTTCTACCTGTGACTAGTTCTGTGACCTCAAGAAAATTGATTGAACTTTCTAAGCCTCAGTTTTATCATTTAAGGAGGGTCTAATCAGAGCATCTCTCTCACGGTGTATGACAGCACCTAACAAATGCTAATTTCTTACATAATAATTAATTTCAGTTTCTGGGTTCACAGTAGGCCTCCAATGAATGAATGTCCTTTCTTTTTTTTTTTTTTTTTTTACATTTATTTATTTATTTTGGGCGGGGGACTGGAGGGAGCAGAGACAAAGAAGGACAGAGAGAGAGAGAGAGAGAGAGAGAGAGAGAGAATCCCAAATAGGCTCTGTGCTGTCAGCACAGAGCCCAATGCAGGGCTCCATCCCACGAACTGTGAGATCATGACATAAGCTGAAATCAAGAGTCAGAGGTTTGACCGAATGAGCCACCCAGACTCCCCTGAATGAACGTACTCTTAATGCATTAAAGGTGGAGTAAGAAGAGATGGACAGACACACTGACATCACTGGTTGTAGCTACTGGAAAGGATAAAAATCCAGATGAGAGGAAATGAGAAACTGGAATAAAATTCCTCCATGGCCACTTCTTTACTAATTTTTCAACACACTTATGTGAACTGTCGATCCATGCTGAAAGGTGTCCTCACATCATTTGGAAGGTTGATAAGGAATAAGTCCTAAGCAAGTAAAATAAATATGGTGAGTCCTAAAGCTGTGAAATAACTGAAGACAAGCCAACTCAGTTGATTCAAAAAATATAACTCAAACTGATAAAAACCGCATATTTTCATGTAAAGCATTATAGTAATTATTGTTACTGGCTAAAATGTGTTATCATCTCCTTAGTTATTTTAAGCACTTAAAAAGCTAGCTAAAAGCCAGTTGCTTTTATTATTTCATTTGCCCTTATAACAGTTCAATTAAAGCACAGACAATTGAAAGAACTTGGCCAGGGTCATGTCATGAATTACCGAAAACACCTGCAGCTCAAGTTCATGTCTCACAGCACTCACATCATTTGACAGGGGGCAGCCAGCTGAACTGAAAGGTTGGGTGCAAATCAAATATTTATAAAGCAAATAAACGCTTAGCTGCTGATTGACATTATGATTTCCAAAATGTCCCATCTTCACTCTCTGATGATCCTGGGTGACAGAAGCTGCTTGAACACTTCTCCGGCAGAAGCAAACACTTAAATAAACCTGCACGTTACAGCCAATGCCCTGTGGTAACAGAAACACATTACTTGACTCAAAGTCAGGCTTTCTTCACTTTACATAGTCTTCATCCGGGACACTTTCTTCAAACTTAGATTATACGAAGCCTCAAACCGTCTACAGCGCTGGAGATGAAAATGTGAAAGCTGTTTTAAAGTATGCTCAACTTGCCATATGTTAATAGGGCCAGGCATTGCTATATCCTGTTATGTGTATTCATTCATTTAAAACACATAACCTGGGTGACTCAGTCAGTTGAGCATCCGACTTCGGCTCAAGTCATGATCTCATGCTTGGTGAGTTCAAGCCCCGCATAGGGCTCTGTGCTGACAGCTCAGAGCCTGGAATCTGCTTCGGATTCTGTGTCTCCCTCTCTCTCTCTGCCCCTCCCCTGCTCATGCTCATGCTCTGTCTCTCTCTCAAAAATAAACAAACATTTAAAAAATTTGTTTTAAATAATAAAGAGGGTAGGTGCTGTTATCATTATCCACATTTTAAGAATGAATTAAGTGAGGCTTGGGGTTAGAGAATGAGCCAGGGTGGTATGGTTTTAAAGGACGGGGTCAAGAGATGGACCCAAGCAATCCTGTGCCCACGGGAAGAAGACTGTTGCTCACATCACTTACTTAGCCAGTCATAAAACAATTTTAAGGGGGCACCTGGGTGGCTCAGTCAGTTGAGCTTCCGACTTCAGCTCAGGTCATGATCTCATGGTTTCCGAGTTCTAGCCCCGCATCTGTGCTGTCAGCACAGAGCTTACTCCAGGTCCTCTGTCCCTCTCTCTCTGCCCCTCCTCCTCTCATGCACATGTGCTCACTCTCTCTTTCTCCCAAAAATAAACACTTAAAGGGCACCTGGGTAGCTCAGTTGGTTAAGCACCCAACTTCAGTTCAGATCTTGATGTCATGGTTGGTGACTTTGAGCCCCGCGTCAGGCTCTGTGCTGACAGCTCAGAGCCTGGAGGCTGCTTCTGATTCTGTGTCTCCCTCTCTCTCTCTCTGCCCCTCCCCCCCCAAGCTCTGTCTGTCTCTCAAAAATAAACATGTAAATAAGTAAGTAAATAAAATAATGGGGAAGGAAATAGCAGATTGAAGGAAGAGAATTGATTTTCATTTAGTAAATCAGTTATAGCTGACAGTAATAGCAGAGAGGGAAGACCTACAACACACTGAGCACATACATACATACACAGGCAGTGAAAGACAGATACAAAGTCTCAAAGATCCAACAGTCCCCAAAAGGATACCACTGCATTATGATACAATCTAGTACCTCATGTTCCAAAACACATGATGCAGACTTGAACTTACAAGTCTCCGTGAGATTTAACAGATCGTCTTTTTGGAGGGAAGAGAACATAAAACCATTAAAGCTGGGTCTGAAATGTTTTTACCTGGATCATTAAAATAAAACTCAATGCAAAATAATTGATTATAATCTCCCTCAAAATTCTAAAATAAAATGAGTCAAGGGGTGCCTGGGTGGCTCAGTTGGTTGAGCAACTGACTTCGGCTCAGGCCGTGATCTCCCTATTCGTGGGTTCAAGCCCCGCATCGGGCTCTGTACTGACAGCTCAGAGCCTGGAGCTGCTTCAGATTTTGTGTCTCCCTCCCTTTCTGCCCCTCCCCTGCTCGTACTCTATCTTTCTCTGTCTCTCAAAAATAAACATTAAAAATTTTCTTTAAAAGAAAATGAGTCAGCCTAGAAGCCCATACATAGGTAAACTACCTTTCGGGGATGGGGGGGAAGCAAAAGGCGTTTTCAGGCACAAAGAGGAAGAGCGACAAGGCATACTCAAGAAGGAAGACAAAGAAGAAGCAAATGGAACCCAGAAGGAAGGAGCCTTGAGAAGCAGAGAAGTCAGCATGGTGGTAAGGTTAAATAAAAACAGACTGTAAGTGATTATTGTCATTAACATCATCATAATGATTAACCTGAATGAGGTTGGAAAAGCAAGATACAAATAAAATCCTGGACATCAATAACATAGATAGACAGGGGCACCCAGGTGGCTCAGTGGGCTAACTGTCCGACTCCTGATTTCAGCTCAGCTCATGATCTCACGGTTTGTGAGTCCGAGCCCCGCAAAGGGCTGTCAGTTGTCAGCACAGAGCCCACTTCAGATCCTGCCCTCCCTCTCTCTCTGTCCCTACCCCGCTCATGCTCTCTTTTACTCTCTCTCAAAAATAAACATTAAAAACATAAAAATTAAATTTAAAAAAATAGTAACAACATAGATGGACAGTGGCAGGGGGATTGGAAGGAAGGTTTCTAAGGGTTGTTACACTGCAATTATAAGAGGAATTCTGGGGGCGCCTGGGTGGCTTAGTCGGTTAAGCGTCCGACTTTTGCTTGGGTCATGATCTCGCGGTTCGTGGGTTCAAGCCCCCCGTCGGGCTCTGTGCTGACTGCCAGCTCAGAGCCTGGAGCCTGTTTCAGAGTCTGTGTCTCCCTCTCTCTCTGACCCTCCCCTGTACACGCTGTCTATCTCTCTCTCTCTACTAGAAATAAATAAAAAATTCAAAAAAAAAAAGTATAGAGTAACCACTAAAAGAGAGGAAACAAATTGTGTAACATCTAAGCTGTTAGAGGAAAAAAATAAGAATTTTTTTAAAAATCCTCACATCACCCAACAGAAAGAAAGAAAGAAAGGCAAAAATAGAAGCAGTGAGAAAACATTACAAAGTCAAAATAAATGTCAGAAATAGGTACCAAAATATCCACTGCTATTGTTAATGTAAGTGAATTAGCCTATACGTCCAAAGTATAATGTGGAGTGAAAGAAGAAAGCCCGCTGTGAAATAATGGGCACAGCACAGCATCTCTGTGAAACATACAGAATCACAAATACTATAGATGGGTTATAAAGATGTTAACATTTAGGGAACGCAGGAAACCATGAGCTGGAAGGTTGAGCACACCATTCTGAGTGGCAGGTGTCGCTACAGCCAGGAGGAGGAAAATATCACTTGGAAGAAAATGAAGTATTGTTCATCTTTGGCTGTGATGTGCTTTTTTACCTACGAGACATAAAATCTGGAGGGGAAAAAAAAAACCCCAACACCAACCCCTACTGCTGACAGGCAAAGAGTGAGGGAGCCTCTGGGAAGGAACAGCTCTGAAATGTCGGGGAAGCTCTTCTGAGACTCCCCCCTGGTGGGGATGGGGAGGAGGCCTTCAGGCCTTTCTTTTCTTTCTTGAGTACACAAAAAAGGTTCTGTTGGAACTGAAGACAGGGAAGAAGATGTGAAGTAGGAAAGTCTCCAGAAAGATTCTTTAAGCTCAAGTTCTTACCATCTTAGCCACTGGAAAAAACATCCCAGAGGGACACCTGGAGGGCCTGGTCTGTTAAGCGTCTGACTTTGGCTCAGATCATGATCTTGCAGTCCATGAGTTCGAGCCCCACGTTGGGCTCTGTGCTGAAAGCTCGGAGGAGCCTGGAGCCTGCTTCAGATCCTGCCTCCCTCTCTCTCTGCCCCTCTCCCACTCTCTGTCTCTTTTTGTCTCAAAAATAAACATTAAAAACAATCCCAGAAACTCCATGAAACGAGAGCCTGAAGTCTAAGTACAAACCCCAGAGAACAACATTTTTAGTGTTGTACTTTTTTTTTTAAAGTGTTTCTAAGCTAAGCCCTCAAAGTTAGTTCCAATGGAGCATTACAAAGCACGTTAAAGCCTGCCTGATGACAGTCAAGGTTAAGCACAAGTGCACTACACTGTAGCTTAGTGTTTAATTCCCTAAAGCTCCCTTTTTAAAAAACATTCTCCTTTACTAGTCTGTGGCTGCCATGTGGTGTTATATTAATAGTTACTTTCCTGGTTTTAAAAACAAGGAGACAAAATAAACATTAAGTGGCAAGTCTGTTACAACTAGCCATGCCTGTAATTAACTGTAATTAAGTCCAAATTGTGACTCCCAGCTCAGAACACCTGCATAGTAAGACCAATCAGGCAGGGCTGGTACTGGTGATTTTTAATACAGCGTATCAATTTGTATTCTTGGAATTGAAGCCCGATAAATTATCCTTCTTACTGCTTCAGTACAGAGGAAATCCTCAGGTCATGATGAAGTCTGGTCTTCCCCAGAACCTGTGGGTGGTCCATTTTCCTGCCCTAACACAAGGGGAAATGAAATCTATGCAGTCATGCTTGGATTCCACGATCACTAACTGGCCTGACAGAGAAGTACTGCATCCTAAAGACAGGGTAGAGAAAATAAGGAAGGCAGGAAGGAAAACTCCACGGACTACTCCTCGAAGGAAAGGTCTCCATCAAAAAGAAAAACCAGCAACCTTGCTGATGATAAATCACTGGTGGTAAATAGAGAGTGGAAGCTACCTGTGGCAGAATCATCCTGAGAGAGGCGCCTGGGTGGCTCAGTCCGGTGAGCATCCGACTCTTGATTTCCACTCAGGTCATGATCCCAGGGGCATAGGATTGAGCCCACAGCAGGCTCCGTGCTGAGCATGGAGCCTGCTTGGGATTCCCTCTCTCCCTCTCTCTTTCTCCTTATCTACCCCACCTGCTTGCTCACTCTCTCTAAAATAATGAAAAAAAAAAAAAGTTCTGAGGCAAAAGGAATTTGCTCCTTACCTTACATATGATACCACCTGTCCCTTAAATTCCTTAGGTGTTTATACTAAGGACACAGATTAAGAATGAGAAAGAGAGGCACCTGGGTGGCTCAAGTTGGTTAAGTGTCCGACTTCAGCACACGTCATGATCTAATGGCTCATGAGTTTCAGCCCCACATCAGGCTCAGCACCAGAGACTGCTTGGAATTCTCTTTCTCTCTGCCCCTTGCCCACTTTCACTCTCTCTCTCTCACAATAAATAAATACACTTTTAAAAACATGAGAGAAATGTCACTCATCTTTCAGATGGCAGGAATTTTAAAGTTCCCTATGTCTTTCGAACATGTTAAATTCAAAACCGAGGCTACAGCCACAAACTGATACTGAGGATACGTGATCATTACACTGGCAGAGGAGATACACAAATCTGAGGAAAAACAAAGAAAGAGAAAATCAGTTTACTGTATTTTCCTACATTCTAAAGTTTGGGGAGGTAGGAGCCTGGGTGTTTCAGTCGATTGAGTGTCTGTCTGACTTTGGCTCAGGTCATGACCTCACAGTTTGTGAGTTCTAGCCCCTCATCGGGCTCTCTGCTGACAGCTCGGAGCCTGGAGCCTGCTTCAGATTCTGTGTCTCCCTCTCTCTCTGCCCCTCCCCTGCTCATGAGTGCTCTCTCTCTCTCTCTCTCTCTCTCTGAAAAATAAACATTTAAAAAAGAAAGAAAGAAAGATTTCAAATTCAATGGGACAAACATTTTGAGCCCCTATCCCAAGTCATCCTGCTGTGGAGACACAAAATCAGGGGCGCCTGGGTGGCTCAGTCAGCTGGTCATCCGACTTCGGCTTAGGTCATGATTTCATGGTTCGTGAGTTCGAGCCCCACGTCAGGCTCTGTGCTGACAGCTAGCTCAGAGCCTGGAGCCTGCTTCACTCTCTGCCCCTCCCCTGCTCACGCTGCCTGCCTCTCTCTCTCTCTCTCTCTCTCTCTCAGAAATAAATAAAACATTAAAAGAGAGAGAGAGAGAGAGAGAGAGAGACAAGATCAATGAAATAAGTCTGTGATGTCCAGGACCTCACTCCCTCACTCTGTGGGACAGCAAACTCCGCAAATCAACAGTCAAACTGTGTGGAAAAACCTCCACGACACTCAAGCCATCGTCTCAGGCATCTCACTTCTGCCTGCTTCACCCTCCTCACTAAGATAATACGACTACTTCAATAAGTTATCATATGATTACGAGTGCTTCAGCACAGTCCTTGGTGCATGAAAAGGGCTAAGCAGATATTACCCAGGGCATCATCATCATGATTTGTAACAGTATCAGATTAGTACTAGTACACTACAAGATGCTAATAACAAAGGAGAAGGACAACGGGGTCAGGAAAAACTTCCCAGAGAGCAAAACCTGAACAGGGTCCAAAGACAGATGGATGGAGGTAGTATATTCCAGTTAAAAGGCACAGCAGCACATACAGAGACACGGAAAACCGAAAGATAGGGGTGCCTGGGTGGCTCAGCCAGTTAAGCGTCCAACATCCGCTCAGGTCATGATCTCACATTTTGTGACTTTGAGCCCCGCGTCGGGCTCTGTGCTGACAGCTCAGAGCCTGGAGCCTGCTTCGGATTCTGTGTCTCCCTCTCTCTCTGCCCTTGCCCAACTCATGCTCTGTCTCTGTCTCTCTCAAAAATAAATAAACATTGAAAAAAAAACAAAACAAAACCGAAAGAATGGCCAGGCTTTGGCTCTCCCAGCAGTTTAGGTTGGTTCCAATGGTGTGTGTGTGTGTGTGTGTGTGTGTGTGTGTGTGTGTGTGTACAGGGCTAGAACCGGGTGCTGCTAATAAACAATGAGGCTGAAGGTGTGGGAAAGAGGAGATCACAAAGAACCTTCTAGGCCCCAAGAAGCAATATGGTTCAATACCCCTACCACTCACTATAGGCACTGAAGGTGACCCTCATGACTGACAATAGTTAAATCAAGATAAATACGTATTTCTAAGTTTCAAATATCAAATACTAGGGGCGCCTGGGTGGCTCAGTTGATTCAGCATCCGACTTCGGCTCAGGTCATGATCTCATGGTTTGTGAGTTCAAGCCCCGTGTCAGGCTCTGTGCTGACAGCTCAGAGCCTGGAGCCTGCTTTGGATTCTGTGTCTCCCTCTCTCTCTGTTCCTCCCCTGCTTTCACTGTGGCTCTCAAAAATAAAAGAGGATTTTTAAAAACTTAAAAAAATGTGAAACAGTAAAAGAAAAAAATTAAAGTTTTAGTCACCAGGGTCTAACATCTATTTCATGTTGTCAGGAAAGGAGAGATGGAGAGAGAGGAGAAAAAAGGGGAGGGCATAAAGGATGGGAAGGAAAAAAATAAGAAGAAGATGGAAAAGAAAGAAGGAGGCATATGCAGGCACACAGCCATCCATGTAGGAGAGCAAAAGACCAGTGGCAAGACACTTTAAATCTTCAGACTCCTCGATTTTAACAGTAAATGGTCAACTGATCTGCACACCATTACTGTTAGAAGCTAGAGCATTTCGCCACACCACATTCATTCAACACTAATGCAAACAAACTTCCTAAAACAAAACAACATAATTAGAGGACAGTTTCTTTGATGATTATTTTTGAAATGGAGTAACTTCTTCATGCAAAGGTTCAGACCTGACGTGCACAGAGAAGGAAACATAAATGATATATTTAAGATGACAGAAAAGGGATGGCAAATACAGGTCACCCAGGCAGCTGCTCACTTCCCTGTCCTATACTCTTGACAGACAGGAGCAATCAATCAAGGTGCTGACCAGTCCACCCTTCTGTGGGCTAAAGAATCATTCTTGACGCCATGCTACAGATGGTGGCCACCAAGTGATGGCAGTTGATGTGAGGAAACCTATTTGCCACATCCAACTAGAATAACAGAGGTCTCCTTCCCAAGAATCTTTCCCGGGACTACCTATCATGCCAAGTGGTTTGGCTGAGATGTGGCTCCACTAGGGAAATATGTGAAGAAGTTGCCGAGCCTGAATTAGGGGGTTAAGATGGGAATCCCAGAGTGGAGCACAGGCTCAGATACCATCCGGATTTTATTACAGGCATCAGCGATCCTTTACCTCACCTTCATGGATAATTGAGTATTGGCTTCAATCCCATCTCTGTGGATCTTTCTAAACAACCATTGAGAGACAGATGAAAAAGACTAAATGAGATATATTTTATGGGACGATTAATTATAGATAAAAATAGTTCTACCACAGTCTCCTTGAATCAACTTTGGTGAACTAAAAGTAATATAATGTAAAATTCAGAAGAAATGACCTCCCTCACATCCATTAATGGAAGCCAAATATTTGGACATACTAAGTTTTCAAGTGCTTACTTTCTGTTATGGTGATCACTGACATGGAAAATGGTACTTTTCCCATCTATTCCAGATAAAGCCATATCCAGCAGTAAAGGCTGTGTTGCAAAAAGAAAAGAAAATTTGAAGTCATAGATCTGAATTCGAGCCTCAGTGTTGCTACTCAGTAGCTGACTAAGAATTACGATCTTGGGGCGCCTGGGTAGCTCAGTCGGTTAAGGGTCCAACTTAGGCTCAGGTCATGACCTCACGGTTTGTGGGTTTGAGCCCCGCATCAGGCTCTGTGCTAACAGCTCAGAGCCTAGAGCCTGTTTTGGATTCTGCTCCTCCTCCTCTCTATGCTCCTCCCTGACTCGTACTCTGTCTCTTTCTCTCAAAAATAAAGACATTTTAAAAAAATTACGATCTAGATGAAATGAGACAATGCATAGAAATATACTCAGCACATGTGCCTGTTCACAGGGAGTACATGACACAGGTTGCTTATTTTGATACATACTAGTTATTTTACCTTTCCAAAGACTGGACATAAAGCCTGCAGCTAAGAGATCCTGCCTTCTCTTTTACATTGCTGAGCAATTAGTCATGTCTGTGGTCTTCTGTTCCTATCCCCAACGCACTGAAAAGCACTAAGCGTCCTTATTAAGTCTTCATTATCCTTCCTTTACCTCACCTTCCCTTCTAAGGCCATATGTATCCTCAGGCAGTCAAGCTTTGGCACATTCCCTAGGGAACATCACTTTATCTCATTATTTCCTTTGTTGCCACATCTACTTTTTGAGATAATTCCCAAACACTATATGAGATAATTACCAAATTCAGGATTGACACATACAGAGTTCGCTGTAGCCCAGAGTCTCTCATTCGGGAACAGGATGCTCTACTGAGAAAATCTACCCGGGCCCTTCTGATAACTGGGCTAACCACAAAGACACGTGTCTTCTACTGGCTGTCACAGATTGGCTATTGTAGCTTCACATCATGGAAAACTGGAAAACACTTTGATGAGACACTCATCTGAACCTCAGCTATGATACCCATGAAGGCTCACATGTTCACCAAAATGTCACTCAAGCAAATCTTAGCCAAGGACACGACCCTAAACACAGACAGCTCAAGCAGAAGGTCTGAACGGGAGCCGCTGATCTCTAGAGATGCACGTGTGACCAGTATCTTGACAGCAGATGTCATCTATCCACTTGTTTCATGGCAGAAAGCTGCAAAAACGGACCAGCTTGTTAGGCAACAGAACTCCAGACTCCTGAGAGACAGAGAGGAATGGTCTCCCAGGAGGCTTCTCTCCATTGGCTTTCTGTCTCTAACATCCAGAAAGAGAGGCATCCGTGCTATGTGCCTGAAAGCAGTTCCTTGGGTCCTACTAGCATGATTGTATGAACCCAGAGAACACAAACACCAATTCACAAAGGAACGTGAGACCAGAGATCTATTAGTTTCCCCATAGGTGGTGATAATCTCATGTGGACCCCATGCATCAGACAATTAAAACTTGAACTTGAGTTCAGGCTGGCAAATATGCACTACAGACAACAATCTGCCTCATTTACTAACCCTCCCAAATGGCTGTCTCTTACAGAAAGGATCAGAGGGCAGAGCCAACTTGGAAATACTATGGATGCCAGAGATGGTCACCTAATGACTGAAAAGCTGGGAAAACCCATTTATAAAAGCCATGAAAGGCACGGACTTTACTGCGTGTGTGTGTGTGTGTGTGTGTGTGTGTGTGTGTGTTTTAATTTTTTAATGTTTATTTATTTTTTTGAGCGAAACAGGCAGAGCACAGCAGGGGAAGGGCAGAGAGAGAGGAAGACACAGAATCCAAAGCAGGCTCCAGTCTCTGACCTGTCAGCGCAGGGCTCCACGTGGGGCTCAAACTCACAAACCGTCAGATCATGACCTGAGCCAAAGTTGGATGCTCAACCGACTGGGGAGCCTGGGCACTCCTACTGCAGATTCTTAATAAAGGAAAACATATTCCATGGCCTTCCACTCCATTCCACTGTTCAAACCATTTCCAAAGTCTCATTCCAAGTCATGATTAAAACATGGGAAAAGTTATATACACGAGAGAACATGAACTTCACCATTCACCTATTAATAGGATGACGGTCTGTATTCTCTAGCAGACAAGGCTCCAGACCCGTGAACATTCTCGTATTACATCAGGTTAAAGAAGCATCTGTACAACCAACAGATTGGCACAAAAAAGGGGATTTTCAACTTTTCATATCTGTGGGCCCTACTCCTGGGCTCCCAGGGAAAGCTGTACTAAACATTTACCAAGGTCAAAAATGAGTCAGCAATACTTTCAAGCATGGGCTCTGTTTCTGCCCCGAGCACACACATCTGCTTCATTAAAATAATAACCAAAAAGGAGCAATCTGAGCACAAAAGATAAGAACAAGGAAGAGAAACTTCCCTAGTTTCCTTAAGATTAAAGTCATACACAGCCCTGCATATACTAGGGACTTAAGAGGAGGTCTACAACTTTCTGAAATGTCCTTTGTCTAACGATGTGTAACTTTTTATGTAAAAAATTGTATACAAGCCTACACCAAATTCCTTTGCCCCAACGCTTTTTCTTTTTTTAAGCCTTTTAATGTTTATTTTTGAGAGAGAGAAAGGCAGAAAGTCAATAGGGGAGGGTCAGAGACAGAGGGAGACACAGAATCCGAAGCAGGCTCCAGGCTCTGAGCTGTCAGCACAGACAGAGCCCCACATGGGGCTCGACCCCACAAACTGTGAGGTCATGACCTGAGCCAAAGTCAGACGCTTAACTGACTGAGCCCCCTAGGTGTTGCCCTAAGCTCTTTTCCTTATGAAGGTTGTGTATCCAGAGCAGCTGTCTTAACTCAGGCTCTAATAGGACCCTCTTCCTCTTTTTGAAAGTCTAAAAAGTGTGTTTATTTTGCATCGACAGTATCCCTACTTCCTCCCATTGCCCAGTACCGTGCTGGCACCATTAGGAAGAAAACAGGGACAGGACTAGGTCCTGCCTCACCCTACGCTGGTCCAATTCCATAAGAACAATGGAATGGAGCATACATACAATAAATAGTGCAGCCTGTGATGCAGCTTGAGGGCAGAACGCTATGGAAATACCCTTGAGAGGCCAAGCACAGGCAGAGAAAATAACTCCAGGAGGCCTTGACACTCAGTTGTACAGAATGACCCTAACTGCAAATGTGACTCAGGAAAGGAAGAGAATCGAGAGTCTGAAGTAATCACAGGAGGCTTCCCAGAGAAGACAGTGTTTGAGATGAACTGAAAAAGTTACAGGGTATTTTGCAAGGATCAGGAACTAAATGAGGACCATCGTAGTGGGAGACTCTGTGATCATCTTGCAAGTCCCAGAGAGGCTCAAACAGAGGGGCTCTGCAGTCAAACACAAGTATTGGCAGCTACCTTATCACCTATTAGAGCCTCCTGATTCCCAACCTGCTCCTAAAATGCTCAGCGCTTCATAAGCAGAGCACTGCTGTAAATCGATAGATTCATTTTCACATTCTTGCAGCCAAATCTACACAATATGTCTCTTTTGAGAGAGGTACAAAGAACAGAAACAAATGCATAGCTACAGCTTCAACCAAGGATGCTGTTTCTGCCCTGGGGTCCTTGGACCCAACAACTGTAGAAATGAAGTTGGACCCAAAATTTAAAGACACAGGCAAAGCATCATTAAGGCAACAGGTGCAGCTGAAGGGAGATGTAGTCCAGATAAAGGTGTTAGACCAGCTCCCCAAGGATGACTAGGGAATGTTTCAAAAGGGCTGAGGTGGGAACTGAGTGGTGTCTAAGCATGTGGGGGCAGGGAATCCCAGGAAAGTAGGCACACAGGCCCAGTTGAGGGAACTCGGGCTTCCTCCATCCTAGGTTTCATTAGCATGTTAAGTCTCTGCCTCTGGGCATGTTTTTTTAGCATGAAAATGAGGGGAAAGTTGGTGGAAGGTCAGATTAGGTGGCCATCCTCTCCTAGGCCAGTCTGAATGGGTCTGGGTTTGCATACTCTTTGGTCTGCACTCCCCTCTGCAAGGGAAGTGATACCAGCCAGCAGGGAGTGTCCTGGGGCTCACAAGGCTTTGTCCCCAAGGTCCCTGACTGGCTCAATAGATCTCACTATACTTTTATTCACTTTAACATCTAGCTTTTAATTCACAGTGAAGCTGAATTACAAACAGGGAAAGCTAAATTATTGTAGTGGCATAGAAATTTTGATAGAAAAATACAACTGAGTAGAAAGGGCTTATGCTAAGGTAAGGTGTGTTTATTAAACTACTGTTAGTATTCAATGGTCCTACTGACTTCTCCAAGACAGGCTGTTTTGCATACATGGTCAACTATTCATCAGTGGATTCAGAAGCAGAAGTAGCTATGGCTGTCCCCATTTCTTTTTAAAATTTTTTTAAATGTTTATTTATTTTTGAGAGACAGCAAGAGACACAGCATGAGTGGGGGAGGAACAGAGAAAGAGGGAGACAGAATCTGAAGCAGGCTCCAGGCTCTGAGCTGTCAGCACAGAGCCAGACACAGGGCTCAAACTCAGTCACCTTGAGATCATGGCCTGAGCCGAAGTTGGACGCTTAACCAGCTGAGCCACCCAGGCGTCCCCTAAGTGATAACATTTTTGGCCTAGCTTTTCTTTGTAACCATCATACACCTACTCTGATCCCAATGACAGTAAACCTAGTAGTCACCTACCCAGTCCCTGTATCTTCATCTTTGAAATGGGGTGCCTGTTTTGGATTCTGTGTCTTCCTCTCCCTCTGCCCCTCCCCCACTCACACTCTGGCTCTGTCTCTCTCTCTCTTGTTCAAAAATAAGTAAACATTAAAAAAATTTTAATGGCATCACTTATGTTAAGGC
The DNA here is from genome assembly GCF_003009895.1 of Hyaena hyaena. Lineage (NCBI taxonomy): Eukaryota > Metazoa > Chordata > Mammalia > Carnivora > Hyaenidae > Hyaena > Hyaena hyaena. Next base: position 1,270,034 of record NW_024081129.1, on the reverse strand, counting down.
CCTATGTCAGCAAACTAAAACTTCATACATAACCGAACTGCAGTTTCACCATCCCCCTCCCCCATGCTTCAACCAGCCAGACTGGAATTTCCTGGTTAACACTAGGAGGTAATCCCTTGATAGACCCCTTCCAATCCCCTTAGGAGGGAGACCTTGCCTAAAGCAATGCATTTCCTGCTAATTCCTTCCTTCTTCCTTCCTTCCACCTCCTTTCTACCTTTAAAAACCTTCCCTTTTGAGGGCACCTGGGTGGCTCACTCAGGTCATAAGTTCCTGAGGTCCAGTGCTCCAAGGGACTCCGTGCTGACAGCACCTGCTTGGGATTCTCTCCCTCTTTCTCCGCCCCTTCCCTCACTCATGTGGTCTCTCTGTGTTACTCAAAATAAATAAATAAACTTTAAAAACTAAATCTATAAAAAAATAAAAACCTTCCAATGTGTACAGCTCCTTGGAGTTCCCCTCTACTTGATGGCTGGGATGCTGTTGCCCGATTCATGAATTGCCTAATAAAGCCATTTGGATCTTCAGACTTATTTGGTTGACCTTTTTTTTTAAATTTTTAATGCTTATTTATTTTTGAGAGAGAGAGAGAGACAGAGCATGAGTGGGAGAGAAGCAGAGAGAAAGGGAGACACAGTTGAGCATCTGACTTTGGCTCAGGTAATGATCTCGCAGTTGATGAGTTTGAGCCCCATGTCGGGCTCTGTGCTGACAGCTCAGAGCCTGGAGCCTGTTTTGGATTCTGTGTCTCCCTCTCTCTCTATCCCTTCTCTGCTCCTGCTCTGTCTCTATCAGTCTCAAAAATAAATAAACATTAAAAATTTTTTTGTAAATAATGAGTATCTCAAAAATAAACATTAATTTTTTTAATAATGAGTTTAAATAAAAACCAAAGTAGAAATTTCTAAAAGGGGCTTTATGCATTCCTCTGAGATGATTCTAAGCTTATGTTGTCGGTCTACAGTTTTAATATATTGTACAGTACACATATGCAATGTTATACTGCAATCCATAATTTCATGGGTATTATTATTAAGATGAAGGTATAAGAAAGGAATTGACTTATACTATTTTTTAATGTTTATTTATTTTTGAGATAGAGAGAGAATGAGCAGGGGCAGGGCAGAGAGAAGAGTGGACAGAGGACCTGAAGCAGGCTCTGCACTGACAGCATGGAACTTGATGTGGGACACAAACTCACAAACTGTTAGATCATGATTGAGCCAAAGTCGGACATTCAACCAACTGAGCCACCCAGGCGCCCCAAGAAGGGAACTGATTTAAGGAAATATACTGAATATAGGAGATAAATAAAATACTATAAACATTAATACAGAAAGAATATAACATAATAAAACATATGGTATAACTTATACTATTTATTATCTTAATATATTTTACAGAGATCATATAGTTTATATAACATTTAAAATATACTGTATAATGTATCATTTATAATTATTGTTTTATGGTTTACTTAGGAGGTTAATAATATACATTGTACTATATATACTGTATATTATACTATATATTGTATACATTACCATATTGTGCTATTATATACAATATACTATTTCATTGCAGTGTAATATATGAATATATAGTTTATAAGGATCAATACATATGTTATACAAGTGATGTGTAATTATATGTTATATGTTAATACAGTGTGTGTTATAGTACAACATAATATAAAACATAGTATATGATATAAATAATAAAATATAAAATAGTAATTCCATGTAAATACAGTAGAGACTTTAGGAGAACCAGGGAAAGGTGAAGTTCAGGAGCTAGAACTGAGGCATTTAGAAAGGTTATAAAGCAGAGGGGATAATACAACAGGCACTAAGGAGGAAACATCTTTAGGGTCCTGCGACGCCATTGGATAGTGGAGAGCTGTGCGGGTGTGGGGGAAGGGGTGGGGAGGACAGAGGCAGGTCCGTCCCTGGAGCCCTAGGAGGCCAGGGGACCCCTTTGCTAGGAAAGCAAATGTAGGGGGCAAGGAGGAGGGCTGCAGGGGGAGTGGGAAGGGCATGCAGGACTTCCGGGGGAGGGTCCAGCAGGCAGCTGAGAGGGGAGAAGATAATCTACAGGAAATAGAATTAATCACAAGGGAAGAAAAAGAAGCAAATGAATCGATTACACATTCCAGACCTAAAGAAAATTTCCGGAAAAACAGACCTAAAGAGAAAAACCAACACTCTGTACTGCTTCCCAACTTCCTGGGTGATTTTTTTACGGCAAAATAGGGGGTTAGAGAACAGTCAGCCACAAAGCACTTGCTTCAAAAGAGCAAACAAATGAGCTTCCCTTCTTTGACTGAGGCCAGCCACACCCACGGTGTCAGGAGCCGGCAACCACCCCCAGCCCAGCTGTCCGGAGCCTCAGTTATGGGACACCAGGCTGCAAACAGGAACATCCCCTCCTTACTGGCCTTGTCCAGGAAAGATCCTGAGGTCCCTGCTTAGAGTCCCAATGGAAGTAGTTTCTGCTGCAGCTGCTGTCCTCACACGGAGGACAGAGCTCTAACTCCATTACACCATTTCCCCTCAATCCCACAAGTGCAAGATCCTACAGGGAGCCTGACAGCTTAAGTCACAGTAGACCTTCCCAGGTGGCAAGCAGGTCTACCTGAATAATAAGCCTAAAATCAGAGCAAATGCTAAATAAGCTTTTGACGTAAAGGCAGCCTTTGTTGACCATCCCGCTCTCCAGCTCAAGGGTTGGCGAACTTTCTGTAAAGTACCAGAGTAACTATTTTTTGACTTTGTGGGTCATACAGTCTCTGTTGCAACAACTCTACTCTGCTGGTGTCGCTAAAGCCGCCACATACAATTTGTAAACAAATGGGCATGGCTGTGTTCCAATAAAACTTTGTTTATAAAAACAGCCAGACTGGAATTGCCCAGGAGGCCAGATTTGGCCCACGGGCTATGGGCTTTGCCAAGTCCTTATCCTAACGAATCAAGTATTTGCCTTGTCTGCCCACATTCTCCCTTACTGGAACTAGGTTCAGCTGCCTTGAAATCTATTATTACCTTTCCCCATCTCCACTGTGAGTCCTGCTAGACTCTAGGTTCTGTTTCCCTGCTACAGCCTCAGTATTTTCTTTCTTTCTTTCTTTTAATTTGAGAAAGAGAGGTTGCAAAAGTGGGGGAGAGGGAGAGAGAGAGAGAAAGAGAGAGAGAATCCCAAGTAGGCTCCATGCTGAAGCCTGACACAGCTCGATCCTACAACCCAGGGATCATGACCTGAGCTGAAATCTAGAGTCAGATGCTCAGTCGACTGAGCCACCCAGGAACCCTGGTTTCTTCTTAATAATAGTGATGATGGAAGAGTAATAACAGAAGGAGTTAACCGAATGGCCGTTTACAATGTTGCAGTATTCTGCTAGATTCTTCATAAACACTGTCTTACTGAATCCTAATGAGATAGGTGTAATTATCATATCCCTTTTACAGACACAGAAACTAAGGCTGAGAGGGGTCTGGTTTTTTTTTTTTTTCTTTTTTTTTTCATAGTCATGCAGGGCAAGGCCAAGTTTTGACTCCAGTCTGTCTGGATACGGAGGCAGGATTCCTAACCATTTCACGGGCAGCTTCCCAGCACCTGTGGCTGCCTAGACAGGTGTCCGCCAATGGCTGTTCCTAGCCTATCCTCTGGGGGGCGCATCGTTGTGTCGTCGCCCACACCCCACTGGACAGTGATAGGCCCCACCAAATAGCATCTTTCCCTCCAGGCAGCGACTCCTTTACTTTTCACTTTTCACACAAATACAACTGCCAGATAAGGTCCCACTCTGATCAGAAAATGTTAATGTTTGTAAGCCTATACATTAGGGATGCCTGTATGTCATCTCTCCCACAGCAGTGATGTCCCCAAGGGTATCAGAGATCAGCCTCTATCCGCAACTCTGTGTCTTAGGATCAGAGTTGGTTAGGGAATCCTGCCGTTCCTGGAAATCTCAAAACACAGCGTGTGTTCCCCCAGAATATTCCCACATGGGAACAAGGCTAGGGGAGCTGAGGGGAATGGCTAATGTAAACACACCCACGGGGGCCTCAGAGATTGCTGGGGAGGGAAGCCTGCTTCTCAGAAGAAAGGATCCAACAGGAACATTTAAAACAATGTCAATGAGATGATTTTAACATTCTGCTCATCTTCTTGGGAAGGGGGGACAGACTGTAGTCCTTCAGTGGAATGCCCCCCACTGTGGTTAAGAAGAAGGAAAAAGGGTAAAGATCATCAACTTCTCTGACCCCACTGTAAATGTACAGGTCATCACTATACCAAGAGAGGAGAGAGGATGTGAGAACAAATGAATGAAAATTCACACGCAGGATGGGAATGCAGCTAGAGCACGCATCACAGGGGTGTCTGAGCTCAGCACCTCCACCCCACCAGCCTCCCGACGATCCCCTTCCTTTGCAACTGCTGAATGTGTTCCCATGTGGCAATGTGTCCTAATTCCGGTCTTGAAAATGAGCCTTCATCCCACTCTCCATCACTGTGAGCACCTCCCTGTGGCCACGTGCACTCCCGCACGATGGTAACAGGGAAGACCTTCTGCAGCAGAACAAATGTTTGCCACTGACAGGGCTGTGTGGTGCCAACCCAGGATATTCTCACCCAGGCGTGAGGGACTGAGTCCTACGTGTATGTCTGCTCTCCCTCTGGGGCCAGGTACATAAAGCTGCAATGAGACAGACTTGGATTCATTAGTTTCAAACAGCTGCTAGTGAAGCAATCTGTGTGCACAAGGTACCAGACTAAGCAAGCTCGTGAACATGACAGTGAGTGGGCTGCATCCTCATTTCCCCAACGAAAGGGACACCCAGGGGACACATCAGGGATGTGAAGCAGAACACAGCCAGAGCATAAGGGAAAAAATGGGTGTGGTTGTCACGGAAGACGAAAGAGATTGTGTAAAGTAGATACACTGAAGAAAACAAAAAATACAGAAGATGGAACCTTTCTAAATGATATAAGAAACCTATCAGAGCCAATCAGTGAGTTCCAAATCAAGAAAAAAAATTTTTTTAAGTTTTATTTATTTTGAGAGAGACAGAGATAGCACAAGCTGGGGGGGGGGTGGAGAGAGAGAGAGAGAGAGAGAGAGGGAGAGAGAGAGAATCCCAAGCAGGCTCTGAGCTCCAGTGCAAAGCCAGACGTGGGGCTCAAACCCACAAACCCTGAGATCATGACAGGAGCCAAAACCAACAGCTGGATACTCAATCAACTGAGTCACCCAGCACCCCAAGCAAATTTTTAAAAAAATAGTTTTCATCCCTAAATGCAAATGCTATGGCTTCCCCAACCCCACAAAAAACACAAGCATATAAGAGATTTCTCTTTATATTGCTACTGCTTAATTTTTGAAAGTCTGGCCAAGCATACTTTGATGAAGTATCTCTTTTGGTATTGGCAAATGAGAACAAATAGTGAGGTTCTGGACTGAAATTCTAATGAGAAAGAAGTAGAGATTCTATTCAAAATATTTTTCAACAACAGCATCAAAGTTTGCAACGTCAGCTGCAGGCTTAAGCAGTGAGCTAAAGCTTTCAACTGACAGCGTATTTAACTATATAAATATATCTTAAGCCATTCTCACTTCAAAAGACAGAGAGCAATCCATGCTCTTTGATATAAGAACTCTTTCCCCAAGTATGGGAAGATTTACCAATATGAAAAGTAACCTATGGCGAGTTTCTGAAAGCCAAAACTTTTAGCTTTAAAATTTCATAGCTTCACACAAAGTTTTCAGTCAAAAGCTTTCCTTTGGTATATGCCTAGAAGTACAAGATGTGACTTTGAAAAGCATGAGGTGACTATGATAAACCCCATGGCCATCACTTCTGTTTCACATTATATGCATGCAGCTTCAATAAACATTCAGCCTAATTATTATTTTTCAATATTTTAAATAATCCATGACCTTAAGAATAAATCCAATACGAAGACACAATTTACCTTAGCCACACAGCAAAAAATTAAGCAGTGTAAGAATTAGTACACATGTATTTTTTTTTTTAACATTCATGACAGTAGACTCTGTTCTCAGAAAACCATGATCAAAGGTCAAAACCATGGTGTCTAATGCTTCCTTCCCAAAATTCAGTATGATTGTGTCAAAACTAATATACAACTATTACACAGAATTTCCTTGGAAGCTTCCATAAAGAAAGAAGACTACCTCAGTGACCATACAATAAAAGCTACATAACCAAATCTCAATAGTCAGATGACTTAGACACAACTCCATCTTAACACCTACTGAATAAAACTGCTGTGGATAGGGGCTCCTGGGTGGCTCAGCCGCATCCCACTCTTGGTTTCAGCTCAGGTTATGATCCCACAGTTTCATGAGTTCTAGCACCACATATGGCTCTGCAGTGGCAGCACAGAGCCTGCTTGGGATTCTCTCTCTCCCTCTCTCTCTGTCCCTGCTTGTGCTGTCTCTCTCTCTCTCTCAAAACAAATAAATAAACATAAAAAATTTTTTAAAAACACACTACAGATAAATACATTATTAGGCCAATATGCTCTAAATATTCAAGAAAGCAAAGGACAAATTACTGCTGTAGATACCAGTTGTTAAAACCTGTCTACAACAGGGGCACCTGGGTGACCCAGTGGGTTAAGTGTCCGACTTCAGCTCAGATCATGATCTCTTGGTTCATGAGTTCGAGCCTCTCGTTGGGCTTTGTGCCGACAGCCTGCTTCTAATCCTGTGTCTCTCTCTCTCTTTCTGCTCCTCCCCTGCTTGCATTCTGTGTCTCTCTCTCTCAAGAATAAAAAAACATTAAAAAAAAAAATACTACAACCGTTCATTTCAATGTTTATAATGTCTGAATCCTAATGTGTTTTACAGATTCAAAAAGTAACATCCAATTTTAGTATATGTGCTGCCGAAGCGAGCACTCAAAAAGCAACGTCCAAAACTCACCCATCAATAACACATCGCTCAAAAAGAGAGAATGCCGTGAAACAGACTCAACTAATGATTATTTGACATGAAACAGAAGACAAGATTGAGAAAAAGTCATTCCAATCAGTGTATCAAGAATAGTTTGAGAGATGTTACTTGTCATATTTATGCACAAGAATTCTCCATTCCTTCAGGCCGCTGTTCTCCAAGCACTGTGCTTGAGAGATGTGACGTACGAAACAAAACTCTTGCCAGAGACAAATCCAGGGCAGGAAAGAAAAAGTGCTTTGGTTTACTTATCCTGTAGCCCTACCATGAATGCCCGCAGAAATGCTGTCAATTACAAGTCTTGTACATGTACACCTTTGGCTGTTTACTACCCCTACCCTTTCATTAGGGATTTAACACCAGAATTTTCCATTATCCAAATTATTCCCTTTGCTTACTTTTCAGAGCACCTCACTTAACTCTTTTAAGTCACCAGGGCCCTCATTAGTGATGAGGAGATGCCATCAGCTATGACCTGGATATGCTTAGCTCATGAAGAGCCTTACTTCCAGCATGAAGCACACGTATGGTGGGTTTTTATAGGGGGTGGCGGTGGGGAATGGTTATTTTGGTAAAAACTCTTGGCCATAACATTAGAGTACTTTCACACTTGTTTACGGACCTGAAACCTAACAGCTAAAAGAGCACTTATCTTCTCAGGTAGCCAACGTGCCCAACGGGAGAATGTGAAGTAACTCAGTTCAAGGAAAAAATGCTGGCTGTCCTCAATAGATATCAAAGCTTTTATTAAAAAAAAAAAAAAAATGAACACACACACACATTCTAGACTGTTAAACTAATGAACACTGTTCAAATGTCCACCCTTTTTTTCCTGCTCCCACTCATAAGACTTGCAAAAGAGAGAGAGAGAGAGAGAGAGAGAAAGAGGAAAAAAAAAAACAACTCATCACGGTTTCTGAAAGACCAGAGAAGCTGGGCTCCAATTCTTTCTCTTCACCCCAATAAACTTCAAAAGTAACTAATAATAACCAGTAGGTGACACTTAAATAGCCCTCACCACATGCCAGCCAGTGTTCTACGTGCTAAGTGCCATAATATATATATGTATATATATATAAACTCACATAATCTTCCTAACAACCTGATGAGAGACATACTCTGTATTTCCCTTTTTACAGACAAGGAAACTCAAGTACAGAAAGATTAAGTAACTTTTCCAAGGTCACACAGCTAATTAGTGGCAGAGCTGGGTAGGAGCCCAGACAGAATGGCTCCAGAGGCAATACACAAAGCCACAAGGCATGCTGCAGGAAAACAGTAAACAACCCAAAGGAAAGTCTGATTGCTCTGCTCGGCAGGAAAGTTTGCAGAGAAAAGTTTCAGAAATTAGGATTTCTACAGCTCCCTATAATAAAAAAGACTGGGAACATTTGGGGACAACATTATCTTCCAATGCCGGCTCGCACACTATTTCTGTATCAACTTTAATTGTTACACAGGGAGACCCTTTTACAAATCTGGTTAGCGGATATTTAGAAGCCAAGATCTTGGGGAAACTGGAAGACATGGCCAACTACAAAGAAGCAAATTCCCAGACTCACAAAGTAGCACAGTGCTCAAGCTACTAACCGCGAAATTTGACTGAGATGCCCCAGAAAACAACTGCATTGGTTACTTAATGAAGTGGTTTGTAAGCACTTTAAAAATGAAAGAAAGGATATAAATTTTGGGGAGGACAATCTGAAAAACTGTCAATTGTCTTAAATGATATCCTTGACCTCAGGAACTTCTCTTTTGGCAATTTTTCCCTAAGAAATCATCAGGGATGCTCACAAAAGCTCCTCTGCAACAGTAGTTAATTACAAAAATGATTTCAGGGGTGCCCATCTGGCACAGGCAATGGAGCGTGTGAATCTTGATCTCAGGGTTCTAAGTTCGAGCCCCACGTGGGGTTTAGAGATGACTTAAAGATAAAATCCTTAAAAAATTGATCTCTTTAAGTTCTTTCTAAGTATCTAACATAAGGAAAAGAATTAAATTCATTACAGCCATATGATGGGGGAGAAAAATTAGATCTACTAAGAATGTTTAATGGCATGGGGAAATCAAGAGAAAATTACAGGAAAAGAAATCCAAATTTCTTTATCCAGATACAAAGCAAATACCATATCCATCCACTTTGCATAAATACATCATAACACAAATAATAATTATCTCCGGGTGGTGAGACTACACTAACATTGTTTCTTGCGGCTTCTGTTTTACCAATTTTCTAATATGAAGAGTTATTAATTTTATACTCTGGAAAGGAGAAAGAAATATTTAAGAGGAAAAGCATTTGGTCCTGACGCCTACGTTATAAAGTTGAAAATAATAAGCGCGTCAACTTATTGTCACTAGACTGGAGGATCATGAGACTTCAGTTCCCAAGGAAGACGCAGATCCAGTGACGGATGTGCCAGCCCTAGTGACATTCTTGTAGAGAAATGTGGGCTGGCTGATAGTCAGGGTTCACAGAGTTGCTATTACTTTTGAGGCTGTACCAAATATCACGAATGAGCAGATGTCTCTCAACAGAAAAGGTCCTACGTCTGAGCTCTGATCATGGCTGATGAACTCATGCCTTGAGCACTGGTTCCCAGGGTACATTTTTGAAACTCCCAGCTAGCGAGAAGCCCAGAAGAGGGATTTATTTAAATGTGTCGATGGCAAGTGTGCAGATCCGGGGGAGCCACTAATATTGACCATGTTTCTGGAACAGAATTTAGCACTCCTTTGGGTCTTACCAACAGAGCAACTCTATAGCCGGCCTTTTGTGAACCTAAACAAGTAAATGCCGGAATTGTGATTCAAATGATTCTGATAGGCGCAAACACTAGTCTGAAACCAAGATGCTATAGAACAGGGTCAAGAAACATAGAACCATACATTCAATTCAAGAACAATTTTACAAGTCTTACTTGGCAAGGTTTGTGTGAACCAATGATCACACAAACATGACACATGACACACACACATGACCGTCGGTACCACGTGATATCTTTGACAAAGGAGGTTAACAATCCCACCTGAAAGTGTTGGGTACATTCCTAACTTTCTTATCTGAAAAGGGAATTCAGCAAAAGAGAGCAAGTACAGAAGAATATGATCAGGGACACTGTAAGTCTGATCAGGAACATTCAAAGAAACTGGGACTATTTAATGAGGAGGGCATTTAAGGGGAACTAACCAATGTTTAATATTTGCTCTGTGATTCTGCAAAGGTGTGGGGGGGCAGGCATCAATTTATTCTGCTAAACTGGAAACTTCAGTCTGTCGTCTTCTGTCTCTACCACTCTGGAAATGCAGCGTCGAGGTCAGCAATGACCTTCAAATTTGCCAAATCCACTTCTCTAGTCCATTGTAACAGACTCCACAGAGTTCGATACATTGCACTGCACCCCCTTTATAAGACTGCCAGCTGCTTGTCTGGGAAGGTTCACCTTATCTCTTTTATTCTGTTTCTTCTTTACACAATCTATAGTTGATCGGAGGCTGATCAACTCTTGACTTTCTTCTCCTCTTTATTCTTGCTCAATGACTTTATCAATTCATGTGACTTTAAGAAGTCTCTATGCTGGGCACCTCAGGGGCTCTGTCAGTTAAGCATCCAACTTCAGCTCAGGTCATGATCTCACAGTCTGTGGGTTCAAGCCCCACGTTGGGCTCTGTGCTGACAGCTCAGAGCCAGGAGCGTGCCTCGGTTCTATGCCTCTGTCTCTCTACCCCTCCCTTGTTGGACTCTGTCTCTCTCTCTCAAAAATAAATAAACATTAAAAAAATTGTTTTAAATGTGTGTCTTCCCTTCTTAGAACCATAGGCTCAGTGGCTCCGACTAGAAACCTTGGATCTGTCCTTGCAACAGCCCTTGCCCTCACCTGTCACATCCAACCCTGTGCTCGAAAGTCCGCTCCACCTCCACCTCCAACATGGGTCTCAAGTCAGATAGCTCCTCTATCTTTCACGATGATGTGGATTCCCAAGAACCTCCTAGTCATGTCTAGACCAGTCTGCTCAAGAACATCAGCAAAAGGTCTGCTTAAACATGTTGTATCATGACTCTCCCACGCTTTAATTATTTTTTTTAAAGCTCAGTCTGCCACCTCCTCTTCAAATATTTTTAAGTTTATTTATTTATTTATGTGCATGAGCGGAGGAGAGACAGAGAGAGGGAGAAAAAGAATCCCAAGCGGGTTCCACACCATCAGCGCAGAGCCTCCATGTGGGACTCAAACTCACAAACTGTGGAATCATGACCTGAGCTGAGGTCAAGAGTCAGACTCTTTACTGACTGAGCCAGCCAGGTGCCCCAACTCTTTAATGACTTTGAGGCCATGCACTTTGGAAAGAAAGAGAAAGAGGAAGGGAGGAAGGGAATTCCCAAATCATTATCAAGCCCTCAAGACCTTTCAATATCACAATCTTGCATCCCCTCTGACCACGCACCCTATACTATTCTCCCCCTGATTGGACCACATGGATTTGCTCTCATTTTTTAAGTGCAGGAAACTCCTACTAGTCATGAGGCCTTCACACAAATTGTTCCCACAGACTCTGCTAACTGCTGACGACTTCTTGTCTTTCACGCCTCAGTTTCAAAGTCAAATCCTTAGAGAATGCCTCCCCATTACCCTGTCTGAGTACCAGCCCCCCACACACCTCCCATTGTGTTCTATCTCAGCCCACTCTCTATCTTCTTCCTGTCACTGACCTTGACTCCCAAGGATTTTGTTTCTTAATGTTTCCCTCTCTCCCGAACCCTGCGTCCTTGGAATGTCAGTTCCTTACTCTCCAGCCTACATGCAAGGCTCAGAAACCTTTACAATGTGAAACAAGGAAGGAAAAAAACCAGACTTGACCTCGATGGAAAGAGTCTAAAACTCTTAGTCTAAAACTAAGAGCCGTCCGGCCGTGGTACAGCCAGCCTCGTAGGGACAAACCGCGATTCACAGGAAGAGAGTTCAGGCAGAAAAGTGTGTGACCACTTTCATCTCAAATGACAGAAAGGGATTTCCCACGCTGGGTGGGATACTGGGCCAGATAATTCCTTCCACGCAGTTTCTGGTTTTACAAATAGAATTCGTAAGGAGTTTCGGGTTAAAAATACACTCCCAAAGTAGCAGACAGCCTATTATTTTTTCTAGAGCAGAAATTCTTTTCTAAAGTGGCCCCGCAAAACCACTTGATATCCTGCCCAGCAGTGACTTCCTGAAGTTAAATCAGTGCAGGCTCCCTCTGTGGGGCCTGCCAGATGTGGTCTGGGATGAGGACAGCCCACGGTGCCCTTCTTTGTAAGCTCTTTAAACACGTGGCCCAGAAACAAGCCGGCAGATCAAGGAAACCCTCTTGCGGTAAACCTAAAGCTGCGCTCTCCATTCATTTGTGACGCTGCTCTGTAAACACACCAGGATCGCTTTATTTAGCGTCACACCCATTAATAATGCAGTGATCTTTACAGAGGCAGGCAGAGAAAATTAGTCCTGAGTGATTTCGTTACTACAGCGTATACACAGAGTCAAAGGGTCGGAGAGTCCCCTTACACCTGATGTAGAAGTGACTGGCAATCCAGGTATCAGCCACGGAGCTGACTACCACAGGACAAGGCAATTCAGGCGAGTTCCCCACCTCCTCGTCAAGAGCAAAGACCTCAGGACCCATCCAGAAGCCCTCCTCCTACTTTCTCAGCTTCCTTCATCTCTAAATGTTTTAAGTAAAAACATTAAAACATGTGGTCAATAGTCGCCTCTGGCGGCGGCATCTTTACCATGATTATTTGTCAGCAGCTCAGATAAGGCACCACCAGATATCACATCATGTTGCAAATAAGCCATGGAGGCCAAGAGCTTTATCCTTAAATTCCCCCCGCCCAAAAATTCTTTTTTCAGGCAAATGAACTTTTTAGACTTCAAAGAGCCAAAGATAGTTAAAATTCCTTTTTGTAATCCCAGTGTTGAGGATACTGTGGGGAAGAAGTGAATGTGTAAATGTTTTTGGGAGGGCTGGTGGGTAATGCCTTTCCATTTAAAATGCAAACACCCTTGGGGTGCCTGGATGGCTCAGTGGATTAAGCGACCAGACGACTCTTGAACTCTTGGTTTCCACTCCGGTCATGATCTAAAGGTTTCAGGAGTTTGAGCCCTGTGTCGGGGCCTGCGCTGATAGCATAGAGCCTGCTTGGGATTCTCCCTCTCCTTCTGCATCTCCCCCCCGCCCATCCCCCATGCTGTCTCTTTCTCTCTCAAAATAAATAAATATGCTTTAAAAATATTTAAAACACAAACTCCCTTTGATTCAGCAATCTGACTCCTGGATATTTACCATATGCATATACCCTAATTAGTAGATTAAAGTAAGTTGCAAAAGAACGTTCATTTGTGGTACTGCTTATAATAGCAAAACCTGGAAAACTCAAAATGCCTATTAGTGAACCCCAGTACAGCCATAAAATGGGATAATATTCAGTGCTAAAGGAGAGTGAGACAGACCTCTATGTGCTGATGAGGAAAAACCTCCAAAAGATATCAAGGAATAAAAGCAAGTGTTGTCTGTACCTAAATACATCTAAAGAGTCATTTGTGAAAATTCTGGAAGAGTATATGAGAAACTTAAAAGCGGTTGTCCCTTAGAAATAGGTCAGAGAGTATATGGAATGTGACTACCCCATTTATTTTAAATTATCCCATACCGTTTAATTTTACTATATGTTTATTTTATGAATAAGAATGGTAACTCTATGCCATATTTTCTGCACAGTCTAGAAGCATTTCCTTTCTCTTTGCAGGAAGGGGAAATGGAGCATTCTCCCCAGGCTCCCCAAGGTAAGACAATCTATTAAATGGGTGCTTAGCCACACCTTTCTATCCACAGCCTTCAGGCAAGGTAACCTTGCCAAGGCTCCAGTCCTCACTCATTCCTTCCCCCTTTGGATGGCCTAGATGCATGAGTAGAGAGAATGTTTAATTTCTATTCTTCCAGTTTTAGGTCTTAGTCATCCATCACTGAAAACTGAACTTGAAAGAGAAGTTAGTTATACCACTGCGAATGATACCAAAAGAACAATTAGTGTTTCCTCTAATACTACTTATGTAATCATACTGTTACTGAGACAAAAATCAAACAAAAATGTTTTCAACTTTAAAGTATGTACCTGCTGTGGTTCCAAATTCCATGAGACCCAGAGAGATCGAGGTCCATGGGGCTTTCTTTCCTGATTTAGTATCTTGCATTTATATCTCTCAAAAAAAACTAAGCAATTATTTCATCCAAAATTGCTTCTGCACAAGAAATGCAAGGATACTGACGCTAAAAAGACGAAGTGGAATTTACATTCCGATTTTCTGATGTTGAAGACCTTAAAGGGTATTTGAACTTTACTGTGTATTTATTCCATCAGACATACCCCCAATCCCATGGAGAAGGAGGGGAGATAAAAAGGAAAGTCACAGGACATCATGCCTCTGTTCTTCCTATCATATGACCTGAGACTGAGGAAGGGTAACCTTTCCAAATCATCTAAAAGCAGCTTCTAGAGTGCTTTTCCTCTTTCAAAAGGCTGTGGAGGTGCCTGAGTGGCTCAGTCAGTCAAGCATTGGACTCTTGATTTCGCCTCAGGTCATGATCTCGTGGTCATGAGAACAAGCCCCGTGGGCTCTGTGCTGACAGCATGGAGCCTGCTTGGGCTTCTTTCTTTCCCTCTCTCTCTTTCTCGCCCTCAAAATAAATAGACACATGTTGAAAAAAAGAAGACTGTGAAACACAGGCATTTACTGAAGTTTATTTATTCATCATTCAATCTTGGGACAGGGGGCTGTTTATTCTTGTTGCTGCTGCTTTGCCTTTACACGTGGATATGGAAAGTAAAGCCAAATATCTACTGGGGAAAAAAAAGTCTAACATCTACTTAGCTGCAAAACTGCTCTCACTAAATGTGATTTTATGGAAGCATTCTGACACACACGATTTCACTTTTGGTTGGGGAGGGGTATTCAAGTAATTAGTGAAAAGGACAAACTAAGGTCTGGTGCACTGAGCTGTCTGTGGTACTGAAAAGGACACCAGAGCTGCAATGTACTGAGCTCTGTTCTTCCAAAGCCTCCTCATCACACTATTTTAATTCAGGCACTTCCGACCATGACTCACCTGAACCATCTTATTTTGCCAGAGTGTGTATAAACATTTTATAAAAGGTCACACTGACTTGCTTTCCAAGGTTCTCCATGGAAATGTCAGGGCCTCCCCAAGCTTCGTTAAGCAATTCTGGTGGATATAGAGCCAGAACACTGGCTATCACGCTTTGCCTGAATGCAGGGAGAAATCATGCCATGTACCAGAAACCCACACTAGCAGGCTCTCACCATCCAATCATCCTGCTGGTATGCTAATCGGGAGAAGGAAAACTGTCCTTTCAGACTACATGCTATATCCAAAGACCTGCTCTGATCAGCAACATAACCCCTGAGCTGAATTCTTTCACTTAAAGCGACTCAGTATGTTTGGAACTGTTGACAGTAAACTGAGAAGCTCCTACCTCCTTAAAACTTATGAAAGAAATACTCCTACAGCAGTGACATCCATAAGATGAAGGAAGGAAGGAAGGAAGGAAGGGAGGGAGGAAGAAAAGGTACAATTCTTCATTTTCCATACATAGATACATAAGCCTGTGCACTTACTTAGTCCACTGAGCTTCAGGGTGGAAGCTACTTTGGTGACACTACTGACTCTATTATCTCGATAAATTAGTACGTGTTTTTCTGGCTCTTGACTTCCAGCTCAGGGTCCTCAAGTGTATTGAGTCTGTTTAGTCCTTTCCCCCAATTTATACATTTTTAAAAGGAACTCAGATAAGAATTTGCAGCTTGAACATGAGAAAAAAATGCCCTCAGATAAAATGTTTAGTGAAAAAGCGACACTCAAAACAACCAAATGATATTACCCACTCATCTATCTTCAAATTCTCTTAAGGGTGGCTGCTTTAACAGAAACTATATATCATGTAATGTAAAATAAACCCAATTTAAAAAATCTAACATCCTGTGATATTTGTGTTGCCCAAACAGTAGAGAAGTTCACTGTGCTTACAAGTTTTAGAGGAACAGTTCATGTCCTCATTTTTGTCACCAATGCTACACATCTTCTCATCAATATACCTGTGTGTTTACGCAACAGAGACCGTCCTCAAAGGGAGCCAGTGAGTGGAATTCTAAGCGTAAAAAATTTATAAAAATATGATTTCTTGTATTTTTATTAGTTTCCAGGAAGTTCAAGAATTCTAATACAGTATCAAAAAAAAAAAGAATTTTTTAAAAAATATTTTTATTTTATTTCTAGGATAGAGAGAGACAGCGTGAGCAGGGGAGGGTCAGAGAGAGAGGGAGACACAGACTCTGAAACAGGCTCCAGACTCTGAGCTGGCAGTCAGCACAGAGCCCGACGCGGGGCTCGAACCCATGAATCGCAAGATCATGACCTAAGCGAAAGTCGGACGCTTAACTGACTAAGCCACCCAGTCACCTCGAAAAAAAAAAAGAATTTTTAACAACCCATAATTAACCTGTGGCCACTCCTCACAAACTCCTTTATTTCCAAAAACCTCCCGATGATTCTGAAAAAGTCAGTGTTTTCAGGCAGAAGACACTTAGCTCTTGATATCATCCAAGGTCTCCCTAGAGAATGCTTGTGTAGCTGTGTCCTTTCCAGAAGGAACAGCCAATGGTGTGAAAGCCAATGCTTACTAAACACACCAGCAAGTCCTCTTCCCAGGGCGAATGAAGTAAAACCGCTTTAGTCTCCAAGCAAAAAAAGTTGTTTTCAGTTACTTAATTTTTAAAAAATACCCGGGAAGATTTTAACACATTGAACCTATCCATATACTGAACTTTGAGACTTAAGAGAAACCACGGACAAAAAGCTATCTGGACTAGAAGCTGGAGGCCTGGTCACACTCTGCCCTGTTTTGCTGGGAGATCTGGCAAGTTACTGACCCCTTCTGATTTCAGATTCCTCATCTGTAAACTGAGTCAAAGGACCATTCAGTCCTATTTTGTTCCTCCCAGCTCGAAGTGTCTATTCTCAAAGTCCATACGAGAAGCTACGCTCATTATGTGTCAAGTCACATTTTAGTATTGCGAAAAAATGTTTTCAAAAGAGGGGAGCCCGGGAGGCTCCATCCGCGAAAGCGTCAGACGGACGCCCTGATTTCAGCTCAGGTTGTGATCTTACTTTTCTTCAAAAAGAAGAATGTCTGAAAGAATCTCAGAAGCCCCAGTTGCAAGCACCGAATTAAAATGGCCCTCTCCAGATTATTAAAATGTTAGTATTCCCATGTGCATTTGCCTTGTTTGGCCAGTGCAGTTTTATCACTTACCTCTGAATAGTCTCACCCTTGCTAATTCTCATTTGCTAACTTTATCCCTTCAAAGTGACACTATCCCAAGTTTTTGCAAATGTTAAAGTAGGATGAAAGAATTTGCCCAGCTCCTTTGGGGTCACGGGTGTCTTTGTTCTGTTTGCATGATTGTTAAAATCGGTTTCTTCCATATTTGGTATGTGCTTGCTAATTACTAACCTAAAATTTATTTCAGCTTATAATTAATGCTCTATTGTTTAAATGACAAGTTCCATATGAGGTTTTAAATTTAAGGGTAACTCTAAAGGAAAGCATCCTAAATGTGAGGGTTTGATAGTTCTGACAAATACCCAACAACGGCTTCCCCTACCCCCGCCAACAACAACAAAAAAATCAGAAAACACATATTAGTGTAAATTCTAAACTGGAAAATCCCAATCCTACTTAATTTTTGAAAACTCTAGTTATTTTAATTCACAAACCTACATATTCCTCTGACTGAAGGCTACAGTAAAGTCAACAACTCAAAGATGACCCATGAATTTTATACAAGGATTGTGAAATTGTTAGTAATGGCCAAATCTAACAATAGAGTTCCTGGCTGCATTTAAACAGAACATTTCCTAACAAGCCTGCTCACAAGGGCAGTGGCCTTTGCGCTTAAATGATATTTAAAAAAAAAAAAAAAAAAAGCGATGTAATGATTGTAGCTAAAAATCTACCCAACTACCACATATACAGAATTTGTATGCTAACTTTAAAATGGATCTTTTTTTCTTTAGTGTTTGGGGATGTGGAAAGAGTTTGAGTTTTTCCTCAAGTCTTATGTATATATATATTAGCTAAGAGTATCATATGCAATTATCTTCTTCTCTCAGTTACATTATAGAAAATACTGTATAGAGGTAGATAGACGCTGTCTTCATAACGCACCCACTAGAAGTGGGTATAGCAATCAAGAACACACATTTACCCTACAGATGAAGGGTAGCACCTAACAGGCCTTAAAGAAAGCAAATGCAGTGACTGATTTAGAGGACTGTATCTACCTGAGGAACAGAGGAAGAAATCTTAAGGGTATAACAGATACAACCCAGAAGCGACTGCAGGTTTACATGCTGTGTTTTGTTTTGAACTTCTTGAAAGAACAGGTCAGGTGCTCACGCAAGACTACAGCATGTGTCTTCTGTAACCTCAAGCAAGGACACAAGGGCTTGGAAAAAGCCGCCTTGCTTCTCCCAGCTGGCGGCAGTGCTCTGGGTCATTCATAAATAGCAGAGCCTAAGTTACCTGTATTTCCCTGGCGTGGTACACGATGATGAGCCCGAGCAGGATGATAGTGGAGAGACTGATAAGGCATTTCAGAGCTAAGGAATACAGTGACGCCTGCAACACAGTCAGACAGAAGCACTTTTAAGAAACAAGTACTTTAGACCACCTTCCAGAGCGCACCCCCCCCCACCCAGGGGGTGGGGGTCAGCCAGTCCCCAGCATGTGGATTTGAACTCCCAGGAGGAGGATGGGGATGAGAGGAGCACCTGTCTTGCCTCTGTGATCTATCAGATCACTTGGCCTCTAAGGGAAGGGGGAAGAGAGCAGGGCAGGCGGATGGCCAGGCAGCGAATCCGCGCCATCACAGACTCAAGCGCAGATCCTGATTCTTGAAACCGAGAGGGAGTTACTGCTGAGTTTAAGCGCTTAGGGTAGAAAGGGGCCTCCGAAATCCCAAGCACACATAAAGGAATGGAGAAGGCTTTCTTCCAGGGACTCCTGGAACTACTTATTTTATGTGCCCAAACGCGCTGGGCACTCGCTGCCTCTAGAACTTTGCGCGTAGAAACGTTTCCTCTCCTAGAGTTGCCTCGAGGATCAGGGGTGCGCGTCGGAGCCGTGCTTGCTGTCCCGGCGGGCATCTCCCATCGTCCCAGGGAGGCTCGGGACCAGTAGGCAGGGAGTTCCCACCGGTGCCCATCCCAACCACCCGGCGTCCGGCCCCGAGGCCCCAGAAGGCTGGAGGATGGTGGTTGAGGGGGGAGGATTCCAGTGCCTACCTTGTCGTAGGCGCCCCACGACAACTCGGTCTCGATGACCATGACCACGATGCCGAACATGCCGAAGATGAGCGCGTAGTCGCTGAGCCGCTTGCGCTTCTCAAACAGGGCGCGCCGGTGGCCCAGCTTGTAGCCGATGTTCTGGTTCTTCTTTTTGCTGGACTTGGTGCCACTGCTGCTGCCATGCCCGCTGCCGCCGCCGCCGCCTCCAGCGCTGCCGCTGCCGCCGGCTCCGTAGAGCGCCAGGTTATTGGAGTTGTTGTGCTCCGGCTTAGACACCACGATCTCCGGAGCTGAGGACGAAGCGGCGGCGGCGGCGGCTGCAGACGGGGAGGACGCGCAGCCACCTCCTCCGACGGCCGCGGGGGGCTGCAAGGGCTGCGCCTCCGAGTCCATCTCGTGCAGGTTCCGGCGGGACGCGCTCAAGTTGCTGAGCGGCCGCATGACGCCCCCGTTGTACCTGCAGCTGCTCATGGCTATTTCGGTGAAGGGGTTGCTCTCGCGGCGCGCCTGGGGCTGGTGGTGCTGGTGGTGCGCCGGGTGCGGGTGGTGGTGGTGGTGCGAGAGCGGGGGCCCGGAGCCCAGGCTGCCGAGGCTGCCCGTGGGGCTGGCGGCGGGCTGCAGGCTGTGGCACTGGTGGTACTGGGAGGCGGACGCCGGCTGCTGCGTGTACTGCTGCCGGAGCGCACTGGCATGGCTGGACGGCGTCAGCTCGCTCACATTGAGCTGGCTGCCCCGGCGCGACGAGCAGCAGCAGCAGCACGACGAGCCCGACAGCGGCGAGGAGGTGCGGGTCCGGAAGGCGCCGCCGGGCGAGGAGGTGCGGAGCAGCAGGGACAGGTTATCCCCCGCCCCCGCCCCCGCCGCCGGGGCACCGGAGGAGGCGCAGCTGTTGCACCGGAGGCATGGGCTGCTGCCGCCGCTGCCCGGCTGCTGGTGCGCGGGGTGCGGGTGGTGTTGAGGGTGCGGGAGGGACGCGAAGGGCGGGCACGGCTTGTCCTGGCTCTGTTGCTGCTGCTGGCAATGCAGGTGTGAGGAGCGCGGCGGCGGCGGCTGCTCTGAGAAGAAGCCGCGCTGGAACTGCAATGGGGTTTCCATGTCAGGGCTGTTAAAGCTGCAGGGAGACCAGGCGGTGGTGCACCCTGCGCAATGCGTTATGGTCGGGAGCGGGGACTCCTGCTGCTGGTGCGAGGAAGGGCCCATGCCGGCTCCGGTAGAATCCAGGCGGAGAGTCCGATTGGTCGGGCGCACCAAAACAATGGGCATGACATCACCTGCGGGGACCAAGACTGAGTTTGCGGCGCGCGAGGCTTAGGGGAGCGCGCGTGTATGAGAGAGATGGGGAGGAGGGAATCTGCAGGATGAGAACCCTGGGGTGCGCAGGGCAGGGTGGGGGCGGGTATGGGGGGCCACCTGCCGTTTGGGAGGGCTCGGGAGCACCACCTGGGCTGGGGAGCTCCCAGGCAATGCAGCCAGGCTGCAGGGAACAGAGAGAAGAGAGGGGCGTCCTTCCCTCCCTCCCTCGCTTCCCCTATAGCTGGTGCCGGACGCGCAGTCTAGATCACCTGCGCCGGGCACTGCAGCACGTTGGGCCACCCCGGCCGTGGGTCAGGCGCGGGGACAGTGCGGAACCCCTGGCACTCGTCCGCCCGCGTGCACGCCTCGCTGGGCTGCAGAACAGCAGCCCCCTCGCCTCACGCCCACCTCTCCCTAGTCGTCCCGCGGAGAGTGGGCTGCGGGCTGCCCGCCAAATAACTGCGGGGGCACCCGCTTCGGAGAGAAAAAGTTTGGCAACCGGCTACGCCAGTGCAGCAGGGCTTGGGGAGAACCCCGGGGCCTGAGCCGAGTTTGGCGGCTGCGAGTGCAGAGCGAGCCCCGCGCTGTGATCATTCCCCGCCGCTCGGCGCTGGCGCCCGGGAGTCGGGATTGGCTGCGCGGCGCTCCCGCCCGAGTGCGCTGCGGCGCTGGGAGGGTTAACTTCCTCGGCTCCCGGGCCGTGGGAGGATGGGGGCGGGGCCGGAGGAGGGGATCCCCACCGTCCTCGGGAGGAGCCCGCTCGGGCTTCCCGGGTCCCCCTGGCGGGGGCGGAGGGCTTTCCCAGCTACCGCCAGCTCACATTTGCGCCTTCCGCGGAACATGAGGGGCTGGCGCCCCCGGCCGCCGGGTTTCCGGGCTCCGGCGCTCAGGCCCTCCGGCCGCCCCAATGGGTAGGCCCGCTGGTTTCTCGGGCGGTGGAGAGGCGGCTTGCTCGAGGGTATGGGGGCTATTCAGCGGCCACCGGCTGCCAGCGCCTCTTCTGTTCCTCTTCCTCCTCCCCACCTGCAAAGCACAGACAAAGCAAAGGCTGGTCACAGATGCGCAAACACCAAGCGTCTCCTTGGCGGAGCCCTGACTGCGGAGGGCGGTGGGAGAGGGGCCTGGAGCGGGCTGATTCGCACCGTTAGTTACAGCCTGGCTGGGAAATTATTAATAACGACAACTCTGGCTGAATGTCTACTCCGGGGACAGTGCTGGAGTTTTGCTGGAGGCGGTATATTATTTACTTTCTAATAAACCGATGAAAATGGCATTTTGTGTCTCACCAATTTCCTGCGATGTGTTCTTCTCTTAGGGGATATACCAACACAAAGCGGTAGGGGACCCTTTTCGAGGGCTGTTACTTCTCCATCTTGAGCCCTTCTAGTTCGTTTTTCTTTGCAAATTGAAATCCCCATCTCCCCCAAGAAGGAAATGGAAGAAACTAGCTGGCTGAATATTTGTTTCCATTTCTAAATCGTAGTTTTAAAGCGTGATTTTTATGATCGAGATTATAATGAATTAGACCAAGAAACTGGAGTGTAAGGAGATGACCCTCATTAGGTAATTGCAATTTTCAGCTGGATCCAATTTCTTGACATTCTACTCGGGCAGCTGCCCTTAAGTTCCTTAATGTCCTAACAGTGTGTGTGTGTGCGTTTTCAATGCCATGGAGTGAATAATTCATTTTAGGATATCCTTTGGACAGGGGTTAAACAATTTTAATTTTTTGTACATACAAGTAAACAGATCCACAAGAAGAAAAGGACAGGGTTGCTTTTAGGCCCGTAGACCTGACTTCAGATAATGAGTACTGTCAAAATTGACATTTTTCAATAGCCTTGGTCAAGTGTAGAATTTGAATAGCTAAAATATGGAGATAGCATTTTATTTTTATCATTGCCTATGACTTTTGGCAATTCAATAAAACGTGTTTAGAAAGCTGAAACATTGAATCGTGGGTGTGGCTGAGTAGATAGCACATGAATTTCACAGGAAGCATGACCATTAAAAACAATTCTAATGAGGGGCGCCTGGGTGGCTTAGTCGGTTAAGCGTCCGACTTTCGCTTAGGTCATGATCTCGCTGTTCGTGGGTTCGAGCCCCGCGTCGGGCTCTGTGCTGACTGCCAGCTCAGAGCCTGGAGCCTGCTTCAGATTCTGTATCCCCCTCTCTCTCTGACCCTCCCCTGCTCACGCTGTCTCTCTCTCTCTCTCTCTCCNAAGGAGACTTTCTTTCCTGCGTTTAACAGCTTGAATCCAGGTCCCTTCTTCATTCTCTGCTACATCCTTCTCATCAGCAGCTTCAGCTTCAAACTGCTGGGAAGTGACCTTTGAGACCTTCTCGCCAATTTTTCTCTTCCATCCAAAGGAAGCCATTCTGTAAAATTACAAAGAAACAGCTTTAAAATTCAAATTTGGGGGCGCCTGGGTGGCTTAGTCGGTTACGCGTCCGACTTTTGCTTAGGTCATGATCTCGCGGTTCGTGGGTTCGAGCCCCGCATCGGGCTCTGTGCTGACTGCCAGCTCAGAGCCTGGAGCCTGCTTCAGAGTCTGTATCCCCCTCTCTCTCTGACCCTCCCCTGCTCACGCTGTCTCTCTCTCTCTCTCTCTCTCTCCTAGAAATAAATAAAAATATTTAAAAAAATTCTAATGAGTTGAATTTGAAATTACAATGAAAGCTTCCCAATTAAAAGTGATTCACCTGCTGGTGTGAAACAAAATTCAACTCAAGTGCAGAATCAATCATACATTTATTTTCACTCTATAACCCTTTCTACAGGCTTCTTCCAGCTGCTCTGTGTAGCTGAATCGAATGCCTGGCTGGCTCAGTCAGTTAAACAGCCGACTGGATTTCAGCTCAGGTCATGATCTCAGGGTTGGTGAGATCAAGGTCCTTGTTGGGCTCTGCACTGACAGCAGAGCCTGCCTGGGATTCTCTCTCTCTCTCTGACCCTCCCCCCTCCCTCCCCAAAGGCTCTCTCTTTCAAAATAAACATTAAAAAAAAGTTTGATTCCTCTTTACAAATTAAATTCCTCAAGGAAGGGTTACCATGGTAAATTATTACTTTGCTTAACCTTTCATAAATTTAAATGAAAGATGACATAGTGGCCTCCCCAAAAATCACAATTGTTGCCAGCAGCAAATTAGATCTAAGGTTGTAGAATTACTAAAATCCATAAGGAATGGCTACATTCTATGTACCTCACTGACTTTCTCAAATATCAAGTTCAAGGCTTCAAAGAGAGGTTCTATAAAGAAAACAACAGGGACAAAATATTGTGTCTTTTGCCATGTATATCTCTATCGCTTGGCTAGAGATTAGGTGCAGGGCCATGAATCATGTAGAAACTAAGAGCGTTGACTAAGATTTATGGCAATGATGCATGGAGTTCCCATCGCTCACAAAGGAAGCTGGGGGAGGAGGGGAAGACAGGATGCATACCATACAAAAGAAATGGAGATCTGACCCACAGCATGAGGAATTGTCAGAATACCAAATCTCAGATTAATAGTGCTCCGCCAGGCTGGGTTTCTTTTGTTGTTGTTGTTGTTGTTTTAAAGCTCATGAGACTCACTGTGACTGGGGAGAGAGAAGTCAATCCAAGGTATATCATTTTTCTGTTTTAAGGAATCACCTGCTTACACTCACCCAAAACAGTCACCTTGCTAATAAATGTGTGTGTGGAGAGTACAATAATCCTCTATCAGAACGATGATGCCAAACCACGAGATGCCACCAACAACCTCGTTTCATTTTTTGTCTGTGTCCCCATAAACCTGCTGGTTTGGGGCATCTCACTCTGTTGATCTGTGGTGGGGGCACATTTAAGAAGTTCCTGTTTGCATCACTGCTCTCTCCTTTATAAAATTAACAAATGAATCTGAAATGTATATTTAAACCTTTAAAATCCATCTATCATAATTTTGCCTTTTTTTCCCTATAAAGGATTATAGACAAACGTGTAAGAAAGTCAAACAAGGCAACAAAGTCCATGTCCTTCCACAAGGATGATGCTGTGCACATAACACTCATTAATATTTCTAAGACCCAGAAGGGAAAGAGAGAGGGAGGCAATGAAGAAAGTTGGAAATAAAGGTCACACAACAAGCCCCGAAACCTCTGAAGGATAAGCTTTTGGAAAATTACATTTGCTTCTCTTTCTGCCATGAAGATATAGAAGTACTGGAATTTCTCTAGTTTAACACCAGAGGTCATACTCATCCACAAAATGCATTTCAAATCCAATCAATTAGACGCCCTTAATTCCAGTATCATTTTTTTAAAATTACCTGTTTTTTTTTAATAGACAAGAACAACTGGGTTCCCCTATTTGTGGTATTCCAAGCTTGTGAACAGGCACAGACACATAATACCCCTGACACCCATCCATACACACTTATCAGGTCTCTTAGAAGAATGGTTTTCCCAGACCACAAGGGCTTGGAAAAAATGGCAGGTTTACATTCCGATCCTGATTTTATTCAGATTTACATTGCTCACAATTCTCTTTTTCGTAGGAATTATTTGTGCCCTCTCTCTTCATTTTGCCTTCAAAAGCAGGACTCCCCTGACTTTGGATATTTCTGGTCTATTTCCAAAGGCCATCAGAGCAGTAGAGGCAGGGACCCAGGGCATCTGTTACCCACAGTCTGGGGGAACTTTGACCTACAAAATAAATGCTTTTCTGAAATTTTCTTTTTCTTTTATCCAAGTGAGGAAATCATTTGGTTGATGCCAAACAGGTTGTGAAAAGACACAGCCTCTCTGAACTTAGTCTGCTTAGTGGTAAATATTAAGTAATGAATCAGGGTAATATCAGAGTTACTTTCTTATCAAAATAACAAATCCACATTTGTCAAAGCAGAACAATTAAGGGCCATAAAAACTGTTTTTTTAATTAAAAAAAATTTTAACATTTATTTTTGAGAGAGAGAGAGACAGAGACAGAGCATGAGCAGGGGAGGGGCAGAGAGAGAGGAAGACACAGAATCTGAAGCAGCCTCCAGGCTCTGAACTGTTTGTTAGTACAGAGTCCAACGCAGGGCTTGAACTCACGAACTGCGAGGCCATGACCTGAGCTGAAGTTGGATGCTTCAATTGACTGAGCCACCAGGTGCCCCAAGAACAGTTATATTTAAACCACAGATTATCCTAGCTCCATAAGAAATAAACCACATTTGAAGAAAACATTAGAATAATAATTATTAAAAGTATTCTTTATACTTCTGCATCATGATTCAGAAAGTGTCAAGACATGAATGAGCTTGTTGATGACAGTATTGTTCATTTTTAGCCACAGTGCCATTATTCAGGGGCTAATTACCATGTTGGGGCCTTTTCATTAACTTCATTAGGTCTCCAAATTTTTTCTACTATCATCTCTGTCTCACTAATTGGTAGATATGCCAAAGTCTCAGGAGTGCCAGCAGAAAAAAAGAATAAGAACAGTTTTCTGTTTCTTCTAGTTTTGCTAGAAGCAAACTCTGTAACATAATTAAATAGGTGAACACCAGGTTAAAATTATTGACAGCATTAAGTCTTTTTAAAATAGTCTGCAATTTCATAAACAAATATCCCTTGGCAGCTAGAAACACACATCCAAATCTAGAAAGTCACTAAAAAACAAACAAAAAAGAACCTTGAAGGGCAGCACCTTCTAGTTTAAATCTAGTTTAAATCATTTATTTAAATATATATTTATTTATTTAATGTTTACTTATTTATTTATTTTGAGAGAGAGAGCCACCAGAGGAGGGTCCGAGAGAGGGAGTGAGGGAGGGAGAGAGAGAGAATCCCAAGCAGACTGTGCACTGCCAGTGCAGAACCTGAGGTGGGACTTGAACCCACTAACCACAAGACCCTGACCCAAGCCAAAATCAAGAGTCAGATGCTCTGGGGCGCCTGGGTGGTTCAGTCGGTTAAGTGTCCGACTTTGGCTCAGGTCATGATCTCATAGTTCGTGGGTTAGAGCCCTCTGTCAGGCTCTGTGCTGACAGCTCAGAGCTTGGAGCCTGCTTCAGATTCTGTATCTCCCTCTCTCTCTGACCCTCCCCTGCTCACGCTGTCTCTCTCTCTCTCTCTCTCTCCCAGAAATAAATAAAAACATTTAAAAAATTTTAAAAAGAGTCAGAAGCTCTTTTTAAAGAGCCACCCTGGCACATTCTTGTATAGCAGTTGCTCCTATGTTATGTTACTTGTTTCCTACCCTTATGGAAGGTAGGAAAGGTTTCATTATCATTTCCATTTTATAGGTAAGGATAACACTGGTGATGTGGTGCCTGGGTTACCCCAAGTCACACAGCCAGTGAATGGCCAAGGAGTGGGCAGACACAGCCTCTGTCTGCTGAGACTGTTTCACATTCTTCTAGCATCTCCTCCACAGTGGGAGGATGACCTATTGGCTCCATCTACTCATACAGGCTCGTACTTTACTAGTAGTCCAGGAATGGACAGTAGTGGGTTATCACTACAATTCACCACCTTTGGGTGTCCTCACGGACATTTCCTCATTGGTGTGGTTGGGATTCTTGGATTCTTGACTACTGCCCTCCTGCTGACTTCATTTGCACAACAGAATAAGTTCTAAGGATCTAACACACGTGTGGATAAAATGGCGGTGCTGTAGGCATGCAGGTCCAAGGTGCCTCATTAAAAACCATAAAAAAAATATAGAGATTCTGGTCTAATCACACAGTTTTCTGCCTACTTTGATGGCAGGTCTGGCATTCCTTACTGTTGGCAACACCCATAGTAGAAGCTGCAGGGCAACGAAAAGTATATGTTGGCACTTGCAAAGCCCATTTTGTCTTTTTCTGTAAGAAGGGAGAAGGAATGCGCTCAAGGTCCCTGCCCTGTGGCTTGGAGGAACTTGTCTGCAGCCTGTTGTCTTCTCACTGCTTCTCCCTTTATGCCAAAGAGTGGGAGAACCATGTCACCAGACAAGCCCCAAAGAGCCCAAAGAGCCCAGCAGAGAATTTATCTAAAAGCTGGATTTTGGGGGTGCCCAGGTGGCTCAGTTAGTTAAATGCCCAACTTTGGCTCAGGTCATGATCTCACAGTTTGTTAATCTGAGCCCCGCATCAGGCTTTGTGTTGACAGCTGAGAGCCTGGAGCCTGCCTCAGATTCTGTGTCTCCCCTTCTCTCTATCTCTCTGCCCCTCCCCTGCTCATGCTCTATCTCTGTCTCTCAAAAAACAAAAAGTAAAATTTAAAAGTCGTTTTTTTCTAGTACCTTCTCTACAGGTGTTCCCACCCAGAAAATCTTGATGCCAGAGCACAAGAGACGACCTGAAACCAGATCAAACCATACAGACCCAATATGGTGGACAATGTGGGCCAAATTCACATTATTCCTTCATTATATTACATTAACAAACTCCTCCTTAGGCGTACCATGACAGGAAACTCCTGACTGAATGAAGAGAAAGGGCCATGGCCTAAGTTCCTGGAAATCTCCACCCCTTCCTGAGAATCTGACTGACATCAAGCACCCTGGCCCCCCACTAGCCCAATTTATGTCCCCTCTGCCTCTTCATACCCTTGGAACATGAGCTCCCCTTCTCCATTCTCTAGCCTTTGGATAAATTACCTGCTTGCCATCAAATACTGTTTGGTTATTTGACTATTTGGCCACAGGTATTAAGTAGGGAAAGAGCCTACCAGATTGGTAATGACCAGAAAAAGGAAGCCAAGCTGTGTAACACAAGAAGAGAGAAACCAAGGTGTCTCACATCTGGGGTAAAGAGTCAACAAAAATGGATCAGAGACATGCAAAACCATCCCTGACTACTGAGGTCAAAGCTTCTACTTGGCAATCCCAAAAGTTCTATGGTTGCTTAGTCCTAAAAAATAATGAGGCTCAGGTTGCCTGGGTGGCTCAGTGAAGTGTCCAACTCTTGATTTAAGCCCAGGTCATGATCTCACAGCTGGGTTCTGGGATCAAGCCCCACATCAGGTTCCATGCTGACAACGTGGAGCCTACTTGAGATTCTCTCTCCCTCTTTTTCTCAAAATAAATAAAAATTTTACAAAAACATAATGAGACTATAAAACTTCCGGAAGGTTTATTTTCTCTCTGAAATACAATGTATTTCCCCATCATTATATGCTCCTCTTTACCAAATTAGTTCATACAATGCATTAGCTCTCTTTTTTCTCTTTTCCTGTTAATGCCATTCCCATGTGTTATTCATCAAACACTCATTGTTTTCCTTTTGTTTTTCTGCCTTTTGCCAAACAGTCTCAGGAGATCTATCTATCCCCCTTTTCCTGTCTCTATACCATTGATTGCCTCTCTAGAACTATTTGTAAATCTCCATTATCCAAGTAATTGTCTTAGGGAAAGGAGAGAGTTGGTGCCCACTCACAGGAAGGGAAAGAACAGTCGGTTCTAAGTTGAATTAAATATAACAAGGTCATGGGCTCAACCGAACACTGTACATGCTAAATCTTCAAGATTTGCCTATTCATCCTTAGCTGATACACCACACTTCTCTTAAAAATGACTTTCGTTCAGTTTGCTGTTTTATTTTATGACTGTAAATTCAGTGGCACTTTTTCCTCTGTTTTAATTGTTAATATATAGGAACTATCCATATGATCCAAAATTATACACATGATGATGTATCAGGAAAAGCCGCAACAGATATTTATTAGACAAATAATGTGATAGTGTTTCCCACTCGCTACTTAGGAGGACTCCTTCTCATAAATGTTTTAATTAGTGGGGCACCTGGGTGGCTCAGTTGGTTGAGCATCAGACTTTGGCTCAGGTCACGATTTCGTGGTTTGTGCATTGAGCCCGCATCGGGCTCTATGCTGACAACACAGAGCCTGCTTCGGATCCTCTGTCCCCCTTTCTCTCTATGCCTCCCCTGCTTGCTGTCTCTCTCTCTCTCTTTCTATCTCTCTCAAAACTAAATAAACATTCAAAAATGTTTTAATTAGTTAAAACTATTGGGTACTTTCATTCACCAGTCGTCTTAACAAGGAGTATTTCTAGCCTCTCAAAATTGAAAATACCTTAATTAGGGAAGACTTCAATGCTATTGATTCAGAGTGTAAGACATCATCAGGGTTGGGGCACCTGGGTGGCTGAGCTGGTTAAGCATTAAACTTTGGCTCAGGTCTCTTTGGCTCACACACTGTGAGATCAAGACCTGCATGAGGCTCTGTGCTGACAGTGTGGAGACTGCTTGGGATTCTCTCTCTCTCTCTCTCTGTCTCTCTGTCTCTCTCTCTCCCTGTCTCTCTCTCAAAATAAATAAATACAAATCTTAAAAAAAAAAAAAAAAGAAGAAGATATCATCAGGGTTCCAGTGACTTTCTTCAGCTATTTCCTGTCATTGTCTTCTTTCATAGATACTGGCTTAATCCTCAGGGTGTTTTACCTTGAAGTGGGAAAAATAGTTATTGTGGTTCTAGGCTTCATACCCACACCCTCATCATTCAGAAGGGAGCAGATCATCTTCTGTCCCCCACCCGCCAAACACATATATTGACACATATCCTGACACATCTATTGAACCCAGCTCTAACCCATACCTTGAGAAAGGTTTAAGAGAAGTATGATGGGAATGACTCATCAAACAGAGAATGCTGATGCAGAGACAGAAATTACTAAAAAGAACCAAATAGAAATTCTGGAGTTGAAAAGTGTGATAACCAAAATAACAAATTCACTACAGAGGCTCAGGAGTAGACATGAGTGGTGAGAAATAAAAAATCACTGAACTTGAGGACATCACAAGAAATGACAGACCGATATCATTTATGAATGTATATGCAAAAATCATCAACAAAATATAATCAAATTGAAAATGGCAATGTATAAAAATTATTATACACTATGACCAAGAGGGGTTTACCATAAAGATAAGGTCAGTTTAACATTCAAAAACCAATTAGTGTGATTAAGAAGTGCACCTGATGTAATGAGCACGAGTGTTGTATGTGTCAAATCACTGTATTGTACACATGAAACTAATATTATACTGTATATTAACTAACTGGAATTTAAATAAAAACTTAAAAAAGAATCAATCCGTGTAATACATATCAACAGAAAAAAGGGTAAACACTATACAATCTCCTTGATAGATAGAGAAAAACATTTGACAAAATTCAAAGCACTTTCATAATAAACAGTCAACAAACTAGAAATAGAAGGGTATTTTCTCAATGCAACAAAAGACATCAATGACAAATTCACTGGTAATATCATATTTACTGGTGAAAGGCTAAGTGCTTTCTAAGATCAGAAACAAGACAATATCTGTTCTTTCTGCTTCTATTAAATATTGTACTGGAAGTTCTAGCCAGTGCAATTAGGCAAGAAAAAGAAATAAAAGGCATCCAGATGGAAAGGAAGAAGTAAAACTATATTCACAGATGACATGATTATTATATATAGGAAATCTTAAGGAACCCACTAAAGTATCACTAGAACTAACAAACAAGCTCAGGAGATTTCTAGATAATAGATTAACATAAAAAATCACTTGTAGGGGTTCCTGGGTGGCTCAGTGCGTTAAACATCCGACTTCAGCTCAGGTCATGAGTCCTCATGCAGTCTGTGAGTTCAAGACCCACATTGGGCTCTATGCTGACAGCTGAGAGCCTGGAGCCTGACTCAGAATTTGGGTCTCCCTCTCTCTCTGCCTCTACCCCAACCTATACTCTATCTCTCTCTCTCAAAATAAACAAACATTAATTTTTTAAAAATCACTTGTATTTTTATACTAACAATGAAAAATTTGAAAATGAAATTTAAAAACAATTCCATGTGCAATACAATAAAGATATTAGAAAATGTATCAACAAAAATGTGACACTTATACACAAACTAAATAATATTTTTGAAAGAAATTAAAAGACACCTCAATAATTGGAGAGACATTCCATGTTCATGACTGAGAATATTTGATATTATTAAGAGGCCAATAATCCCCAAATTGATCTACAGTTTCTGTCCAATCCTTATCAAAATCCTAGATGATTTTTTGGAGAAATTGACAGACTGATCCTAAAATTCATATGGAAATGCTGGGGTGCCTGGGTGGCTCAGTCGGTTAAGCGTCCAACTTCGGCTCAGGTCATGATCTCGTGGTTCATGGGTTCAAGCCCCACATTGGGCTCTGTGCTGACAACTAGCTCAGAGCCTGGAGCCTGTCTTCAGATTCCGTGTCTCCCTTTCTCTCTGACCCTCCCCTACTCGTGCTGTCTCTGTCTCTCTCTCAAAAAAAAAAAAAAGAAAAAAAAATTTAAAAATTCATATGGAAATGCAAGTCCAAATAGCCAAATAATCCTGAGAAAAAACAAAACCAAAGGATTCATGCTCATTGAGCAAAAACGTAGCACAAAGCTACAATAATCAAGACAGTGTGCAATGGCATAATGATAGGTACATACATTAGTGGAATGGAACTGAGAATCTAGAAATAAAGCTTTACATTTATGGTGAAGTGATTTTTGACAAAGGTGCCATGACAATTCAATGGGGGTAGCATAGTCTTTTTAAAAATTATTTATTTATTTTTAAGTTTACTTATTTATTTGAGAGAGAGAGTGTGAGCAGGGGAGAGGCAGAGAGAAGGAGAGAGAATCTCAAGCAGGCTCTGTGTCATCAGTGCAGAGACTGATACAGGGCTTCATACCACCACCCTGGGATCATGACCTGAGCTGAAATCAAGAGTCAGATCCTTAACCAACTGAGCTACTCAGGTGCCCCCAGGATAGTCTTTTCAACCAGTGGAGACAGTGTGGTGAAATCTGAACCCTCATACGTGGCCGATGGGGATGTCAAATGGTTCCACTGCTTTGGAAAACAGTAAGGTAGCTCCCCAAAATATGAAATGTAAAGTTCCTTCATTAACCAGCAATTCTACTCCTAGGTAGATGCCCAAGAGAAAAGAATATACACATCTACACAAAAACTTGCCTACAAATGTTTAGAGAGGCAGTGTTGATAATAATAGCCAAAGACTGCAAAGAATTCAAATGCCCATCAACCACTAAGTGTGTAAATAAAACGTGGTATACTCTTACAATGGAATATTATTCACTGGTAAAAAGAAATGGAATTCTGATGCATGATACAACATGAAGGAGCCCTGAAAACATGTGAAGGAAGGCCCGTCACACAAGACCACATGTATAACTCCATCTTATAGGAAATTTCCGGAATAGGATCAAGCTATCAACAAAAAGTTACAGAGTGGTTATCTTGGGCAGTAAGTGGAGAGTCACTCTTTTTTTTTTAATTTTTGTGTTTATTTATGTTTGAGAGACAGATTGTGAGCTGGGGAGGGGCAGAGAGAGAGGGAGACACAGAATCTGAAGCAGGCTCCAGGCTCTGAGCTGTCAGCACAGAGCCCGATGTAGGGCTTGAACCCACAGACCGTGAGATCATGAACTGAGCCGAAGTAGGACGCTTAACTGACTGAGCCACCCAGGCGCCCCAGAAAGTCACTCTTAATGTGCACAGTGTTTGTTTATGATGTGACAAAAATATTTAAAACTTTGCTTACACTGATGGTCACTTAACTCCATGAAGACACGAAATATCATTGATTTGTATACTTTAAGGGGTGAATTATATGGTATGTAAATTGTATCTCAACAAAGTTGAGATGAGATGATGAGAAAAGGGGTGCCTGGGTGGCTCAGTCAGTTAAGCATCTAACTCTTGATTTCAGCTCAGGTCATGATGCCAGGGTCATGAGATTCAGCCCCACCTTGGGCTCTGTGCTAGGCAAAAAGCCTGCTTAAGATCCTCTCTGTCTCTCTCTCTCTCTCTCTCCCCCCCTTCCTTCCTTCCCTCCCTTGCCCCTCCCCCACTTATGCTTTCTCTCTTAAAAAAAGACGTGAAATCCCTAAACAATACTGAATATGAAAGTAAAAGTATCACTGAAATGAAAAAATCCACTTAAAATGAATACTAGTGAACCAACACTTGGTCTAACAGATCAGAGAAGAGCAGGAGTCAGTTTTCCTAGGTGATACACAAGGGACTATTAACCTATGCGTTTTAAGGCATTTGAGGATTCAAGGCTTTTTTCTTGGGACACTCTACCTGGTTGAGTTATACATCCTGAGAGACTCGCAGTCCCATGAATATCCTATGAAGAATTCCAATAGAAGAAGGAGCTGCAACATTTTAAATTATGGAAATGTCAATTTCTCATACTAACATGTAAGTAACAGAACAGGTATATTTTGTATGAATGCTACAGTTAAAAAACAAATCACGGTCCTCCAATGATCGTAACCGATGAAGGAAAGAGAATGAAAGCATTCTCTGAAGACGACTGGCAACGGTTACTTGCGGCCATTAATTAATTACCCGTGGGATGTCTTCCCTCTTTCACCCTCCAGTAGCTCTGACATACACTTAAAATACAGTGAGACAGAAGCCTTTTATAAGAGGCTGTCAGTGACAGTTGTAGAAGTCCACAGCTCTCAGTCTTAGGGCTGGCAGCCAAAGTGCACACCACAAGCAGCCTGCAGCATGGGGTTCGGCTGTTTGAAGCACACATCTTAAAGTTCTCAGCAGTCAAGAAGACATAGCACAAGGCAGGCACCACAGAGGTGGCAGGGGTCTCATTTGATATTGACAAGTGACTGGAGCGCCGGGGATGAGACTCACTTCAGTGTTCACTTCAAAAGACAGACCAGGAGCTTTCTTATGAAAGCCCAGACAATAGTGTAAAGCTGGCTTGCAGAGGGCTGTCTGTGGAAACTGGGGGCGGGGGAGGGGGGTATTCTATCACAGGAATTAAAATTCCCGACTGCTTCTCAGTCTCCAGGAGATACTAATTTGCTTGTGGAGTTTCTTGTTTGTGTTTTTAGCCAAGATAAAAGCCAGGGTTTTGCTTACATTTATTTGATACTTTGCTAAGAAGAAAAAACTTTTTTAGTGGTCCCAGAGACAGTGGGAAAGAGACTTAGGAAATAGGGCACTTTGTCATTGAAGATAAATTATGTGAAATGGGCCAAGCTGTTGAAATACGATTAATCAAAAAGATTTTTCGAGGTGATTAATAAGTAGAGTTCCAAGATAAAGGAGTCTTACATTTCTTGTTCTAGATTTTAGTATGTTGCTTATCCCAAGATCAAGGCTTTGGAGGACAATGGTGAAAAGGCAGTCTTAAAATTAGGCTTACTTACAGGGGGTAGAATACTTGATGGAGGGCTACTCCATCAGAGGGCAGGGGAGTTATATAAGATGGGGTAAGAAAGGGCTTTTCGCCTCCTTTTTAAAAATATTTTTTAAGTTTATTTATTTATTTTTAGTAATCTCTATACCCAATGTGGGGCTCGAACTCACAACCCTGAGATTTAGAGTTGCATGCTCTTCCCACTGAGCCACCCAGGCATACCCCCTTCATTTCATTTTTGCCACTTTCTTTAACAAGCACCAGAGAAAATATTGTGTATTTATAGGTCTCAGGACTATGATCCTTAGGAGGCCCTATGATCTCTTCTATTTTTCTTTCTTTTCATCTTCTCCACCTCCCTTTCCCCATTTTTGTTCCAGAGAGGAGTCTCTTGATTTTCTTAGGAAGCAGCCTTCATTCTCCCCTCCCAGTTTAAGGAAAATCTTGGTTTCACAGTCTACAGGAGAGTTCAAGAAAAAAAGGGAAGGATGGAGACTTTCTGATGACTGGACAGACCCCAGTTATCAGCAGACTGAAACATGAAATAGAAAGGAAGAGGAAACCCTAGTTTACAATGAAGATAGTGACACAGAGGACGTAGATTATGTCCCCAAGAAGTTCAAAGGACAAGGAACTTGTTTCTTTCTCATTCAACTTTTTAAAAACTAGGACAATTGCCTCAAAGGAATGTTTAGGAAGACTTTCTAAGCCTTCTTCATGTAACTGAGCCCACTAATCCTTAGAAAACACAACTCACTGAATGGAAGAAACAAAACTATAGAAATGCAGAAAAATATAAAGGAGATACGGTTTTATAATCTCAAGGTAAGGTTTCCCTAAGTATTGACTAAACCCAACAGCCATAAAGGAAAAGAAAACTGATCTGATCTTATGGCATTAAGAAACATCCAAAGGGACTGAAGCCAAAAAGACAAGTATCATATTTAACACACAGAGGATTAATATCAAGAATATGTATTATTTTTTTAAAGAGGTCTAAGAAACTGGTAAGAGAAAAATGAAACCAAATTGATAGAGAAATAAATAATAAAAGGGTATTAACAAGCAACTCTGAGAAGATGAAATACAAATGTCAAAGAAAGAAAGAAAACCTCCTAAAGAATCAAAGAAATGCAAATTGAAATAATTTTTTCTATCACACTGAACATTAATTATATATAATGCATTGGTAAGGATGCAAGAAATTAGCTTTCTCGTACACCAAAAGCAAGAAGTATTGGTAAAGCCTATTGGAAAACCAGTTTGCTAATATCTCCCCAAAATGTCAAATACACAACTTTACACTTATGTCCACCAACAGGAATCTACTCTAAAAACATTTGCATTGGGGTGCCTGGGTGGCTCAGTTGGTTAAGCATCCAACTCTTGGTTTTGGCTCAGGTCATGGTCTCATGGTTCATGAGAAAGAGCCTCACATAGAGCCCCACCTTGGGCTCTGTGCTGCCAGTGCAGAGCCTGTTTGTGATTCTCTCTCTCCCTCTCCATCTCTGTCTCTGTTGCTGTCCCTCCCCCACTCATGCTTGCTTGCTCTCTCTTTCAAAATAAATGGATAGACTTTAAATAAATAAATACAAATAAATGAATAAAACCATTGCATATATGTACAAAGTTATATTTACAATGGTGTTCCTTGTAGCATGATATATCATAGAGGGAAAATGCCCACCCAAAAGCACCCTCCAATGTTTTTTAAAAGTATGAAAAAGACTTCTATCTAGAAACATGGAGTGATCACCAACACTTAGCCATTAAGCAAAACCAAGTAACAAACCAATTGGTAAGTGTGATCTCACACATACAAAGTCCTATGGTCACATTTATATAAGTTCACAGGAAGGTGATTATTGGGATCGGTGTGGTCAGTGCTGCACAGTGATGTGGCTACAAGCAGGAAGGGCAGCCTTTAGGTGTTGCCTGGGGGGTGAGGCTTACGCAAGAAACACATTTTTGAAAATACAGTAAAAAGGAACAAACAGAACACTGAGGCACCTGAATGTACTTGAGTCCTTTCCTGATCTCTTACAGGCTGTGAACACCACTTCTGTACTTCCCAGCATTGTTAACTAGTGACTCCCCATTCCCACTCGACACACGCCTCCTGAAATGCTATGTCATCTCTGTGGCCACAGCAGCTGTTACATGGGAGGTGACCCATCAGGGTCTGTTGAATTAATGTTGAATTAAATTCAGAAGTTAAAAGTTGCTGCTTTAGGAAAAAAGAAAACACCTAGAGGCTACATAAACATCCAAGATTCACACTGCTGTTGTTTTTACTTGTCAATATATTGCGTGAATTACTAGGGAGGGATATCAGAGGAATGAGGCAGCTTCTCAACACATCTTATACAGGAAGCAGGTAGGTACAGTTACTATACGTACCACAGTGATTCACTGATATCTCCAAGAGGGAGTCCCCACCTCTCCCTGCTCCCTACACATACCGCATATCTTTGCCCCCAAGTAGCCAAGATAGCGTAGTCTTTGTCCCACGTCCATCCATTGCAGAGAGATGAGCATTCTCCCTCCCACTCTGATTTCCTTGATCTGTTCCTCTTCCCTTTCACCACATGTCTTAATCAACTCAGGCTTCTATAACCAGTGCCACAGACTGATTGGCTTCCACAACAAAGAGAGCATTTCTCTCTCACACTTCTGGAGACAAGGAAGTCCGAAATCAAGGTGCTGGCTATTATGGTTCCTGATGAGGGATCGCTACCTGGTTTGCAGACACTTTCTTGTGATACACTCACATGGCAGAGAGAGAAATCCTCTCATTGTTTTCTAATGAGTGCATGAAAAATGGTCATGAGGGCTCCACTCTCATTTTCTCTTTTTACTCTAAATACCATCACATTGGAGATTAGATCTTCAACATATGAATTTTGAGAGGATGCAAACATTTAGCCCACAGCACCAACCAACCCCAGTGAAAAGACCATGACGCCCTATCTCTTCTATGGAAATCTCAAGGGTCTCAGATGTACCTGACATTTCCTCCAAATTCCATCAGTCTTATGGATTTGGGTCGCAGTTGAAAGATGTATTGACGCCTCAAGCTTCCTTTTTATTCATTTTTCCTTTTTATTCATTTCTCCTTCTGCACATTTATGCTTTAATAGTTTTAGAACTGGGGCAGTATTAATTATTATATCTCAATAACCAAATACACAGAACTCAGTTATATAGCACCCTCTTAGCCAAGCAATCCATCTATCCAGAATTAAGCTACAGACTAAGAACATACTAGACCCCCCAATGGCCAAGAATCAATGTCAAAAAGCCTGGGTTGGTTATTCATGAGCAACCTTTCATACTTCCAGGAATCCTGATTGTCTGATTTCCTGACCACCCCCCCAACACATCAAAATCTTAAAATAAGAATAACAAAAAAATTAGTGAGTCTGTTCAATTGAAAATAGCAAGAAGAAACGACAACTGACTGCTTGAAAAACCATCTAATGGTGGATTTATAAACAAAGCAACATACATTGAGACTTGTGCAACATGAGAACTAAAAACATACAGTATGTGGTAAGCAGTCTTTCATACTTGAATAAGTGTCACCTGTGAATTCAAAATGATGCCAACATGTGTTTGGATGGTGTATTAATTGGGGTTCTCCAGAGAAATAAAATAAACAAGACTCTATTATACATGTGCACATGTGCACGCAAACACACACATACACTTTATCGTAAGGAATTGGTTCACATGTTAATAGAGGCTGAGAAGTCCCAAGGTCATTAATCATCATGCTGGAGACCCAGGATGGCTGATGGTGTAACTTCTAGACCGAGGGGACTTGAGACCCAAGATGAGTCACTATTTCAGTTTGCATCCAGAGGCAGGAAATGACTGATGGACCAGTGCAAAGAAGACTGGCAGGAGAAGTTCCCTCTCACTCAGCCTTTTTGTTCTATTCAGGTCTTCACCTGATTGGATGAGGCCCTCCTACATTATGGAGGGCAGTCTGCTTTATTCAGACTACCAATTCAAATGTTAATTTCATCCACAGACACTCTCACAAAATAGTGTTTGACTAACAATCTGGACAACTGACACACAAAATTGACCATCACAGATGATAACCCTGAGTAATCAAGAAACCTTTAAATTATGTACGTTATAGTTTGGGTAATGAAACAAGAAAGCATGTAACTCATTTTAGAAGAATTATCTACAAAATTACTAAAGTAAAAATCTTACTGCTGTAACCTTTATGTTAGAATTTCAATTTTCCACAAATCTAGCTTTCCAAGAACTCACTGTAGTTGAGAGTTTGTTAAGGATTTACTGTTGAGAACCTAGGTTTAGGTCTCATAGGTTTGTGTGATTGCTAGCTCAGAAGATATCTTTCTGGAAGGAATCTTTCATTTTGTACATGAATATGATGCTTGCCACACCCACCTCCTTATATATACTGCATGACTTGCATGAGATTTGACACTTCTATAATTTCTTTAAAAACTTTTTTGTTTATTTATTTATTTTTGAGAGAAGAGAGAGCAGGGGAGGGGACAGAGGGAGAAGGAGACAGGGGATCTGAAGCAGGCTCTGTGCTTTCAGCATGGAACCCTATGCGGGGCTTGAACTCCCGAACCGTGAGATCATGACCTGTGCTGAAGTCGGACGCTTAACCAACTGAGCCACCCAGGTGCCCTGACACTTCCATAATTCTTGATATTTTGTACATCTCTATCAATTTGTGGATGCCTTTAAAATGTAAGCTCTAAAGGAATCTATCTATTTAACTTGCTTTTTATGACCATCCTCACAGCACCTTGCCTAAGGAGACATTTCAATATGCTGTTTCATGACATGATTAAAAAGACTGGAAAAATACAAATCTGGGGATATATACTTCCTAACAGTATGAACTTTTCAGTTTTTGTTTATGCCTTATTTTAACAAATAGCAGATTTGTGTCATTATCAAATAAAATTGAAAATACTAAAAGTTCTTAAAACTTCTACAATTTGGCAGTAAAACCAAACCTAACAGCAGAAAAGTCTATAAACCTTTGTCATTAGTTTTTTATGAGTAAAATCTCTGGCTAATGCTATATTTTTTATGGGCATTTTATCATACTCAGGCTATTGATCATTTTAATGGGAGACACTTGCTTGGGAAAGAAACATCAACCAAGGGAAATGTGTGCACATGTGTGTATGATGTAGATGATATACATTATCTAGATATTATATAGTTTATTCTTCAGATCCCAATCATCTGGCATATAATCAATTGGCTACAAATAATGAAAATATTTGTACTATACATTATAATTTAGTTTGCAAGTGCGAAGTTAGAAAAACCTAAATAGAACACAATTAAGCAATGACAATCTGCTCAATCTTTAGGCAAGCGATCATTTGAATTCCTCTTAGGTGAGTAGAGACAGAATCAAGAAAATCTCTTTCAGGGGAAAAATTTTAACTTCTGCTTTATTTCATAATGCTCACATTCACTGTGAAATGGAAAGCATTTGGATGTGGAGGTAGAAAGTCCTGAATTCAAAACCTGACTGGCCCATGTATCCAGAGGCACACCTTCTATCTTCTCTAAGCAAAGTGTTTTCCACTGTA
Source organism: Hyaena hyaena (assembly GCF_003009895.1). Taxonomy (NCBI): domain Eukaryota; kingdom Metazoa; phylum Chordata; class Mammalia; order Carnivora; family Hyaenidae; genus Hyaena; species Hyaena hyaena. The sequence continues at coordinate 1,229,597 of NW_024081129.1, read as the reverse complement.
TGTGTCAGGATTAGTGAAAAATTAACTTTCACACTGTTCTCCCTCCTCCCTCAACCTTTTCAAGAGGAATGTAGGGCTTTGGATCCCAAACTGGAACTTTCCTTACACAGCAGGGGGAGGCTAATAAACTGGACTTTTTGGTTTGAAGTCTGGGTAGAGGCTGTAACATCAGATACTCACTGGATCCCAGCCTGAAACAAATGAGCAGATCCCTTTGGGTGGGACAATAGGGTTGTCACTGGACAGACAATAGGTAGTTGTGGTCACTGGGAAGCTTCCACCCCACATGAAGGAAGCTGACCCAATTCACTTCAAGCTAGCTATTGCCATCAAGTTCTATAGGACCAATACTCCCAGATTTCCTGTCTTTTTTTGTTTTTGTTTTCTTTTTATTTGAGAGAGTGGGCATGCATGAGACATGGAAAGGGACAGAGGGAGAGACAGAAAGAACCTCAAGCAGGTTCCATGTCCAGAACCAAGCACAGAGCCTAGTGCAGGGCTCCATCCCACAACTGTGGGATCATGATTGGAGCCAAAGTCCAGAGTTAGACACTCAACTGACTGAGCCACCCAGGCATCCCTGCTTTTTTAAGATAAATATGAATCCAACTTTTCATGTTAACCCTCCCAATTTTTAATATTTGCAGCTTCAAAAAAAATTTTAAATACAAAGTCATGGGAAAGGTATGTGTACTGCTCAGAGTTCATCTGACACCACCAATCTGCAGCTCAGAGCCAGGACCATGAGGAGCTGAAACTGCATGCTCTGAGGAGGGGCCAACCAGAAATGACACCTGGGAAGGGAGCCCGAGTCACAGGTTTTCTGAGAGGGCAAGACCTCAGCTAGACCTCTCGGGGTAGCAAGACTTCAGCAAGAGTTAACTGATTCAGTGACGATGAGAAACCCAGACCAGATCTCCTCGCTAAGGGAAACTTTGTGATGATTCTCCTTCCAAGTTTGGCAGGAAAAAAGAACCACAATTGGAGTTGTCTGCCTCTGAATACGCCAAGCAACAGCAGGGGCTCCCACCAACAACTGACCCCCAAGTTCTCGAGTTCCTGAATGACCCAAAGCCAGCAAGATCCTTTATGTGTCTTGGGATTCATGTTTGCTTTTTTCTGGGCTTTCTCTCTCATTTTTCTGGAATAACTTCTTCAGTGACTACTATGGAAGGGTACACTGGAAATCAACAGGTGCCTCTCATCACACTAGCCACCTCCCCCCTTACCTTCATACCCAGAGAGGCTGCTGTCTCAGGCTGCTGGAGTCCTCAACAGGGGCTGTGGACAGGGAATTTCCAGGAAATCCAAAACCCAGAACAAATACTGGGTGTTTCCAAAGCTCTAACTGTAGCTCTATTCTTCATTTTCCTCACGGGTTATATCCAATCCTATGGACTGGTATGGGCACCTAACCTCCTTCATATGGTAATGCAGAGAAATCACAAAAAGCTATCGCTGAAGGAAGACATGGATTTAAAATCCTGCTCCATCTATTTTCTCGGCAGATTATTTAATCCTTCCCAGATTTAAATATTTTAAGCTGTAAAGTGAGAGCAGTACCTGTCTTTCTGGAATGTCATTAGAATGGACCATATTTGGTACTTACAGTACCAAAGGACCTTGAGAACACAAATTAGACAAGACCTGAAATACTCAAACTCTTTTACATGTACAACAAGAATACTGTGTTTCTTTCTCCCTAGATATATATTCATATTTAGAAGGGATCAGTGGCAGCTTGAAATCACTTTAACATCACCTCCCTGTGCTTATTACTAATTCATGGGAGTCTTTTTCACTCCAACCAGTTTTTGCTGTTACAGTTTCATGTGGAAATAGCACTTGGATAATTTGTGTTCACCTATCAAATTGTGCATGAAAAATAAAAAGGAAAGAAAAAAATTAAAATACAGATGTGAAACAACAATGTTGGCTTAATGGACCTTTAAAAAAAACCCACTCATAAAGAGTGCCGCAAAAGATATTCAAAGTGCATATCTGGTTGATTTTGCTCAAGGAAATGACTTGAAAGCCTCTGAGACAGAGGAAAACATAACCAGTCTCTTTAGCTGATACAAATTCAATGCATCTAATCTTTTATTTCCCAGTGACTGGCTCTATCCAAGGTACAATTCAGACTTGAAGATGTCGTTAATTTTTCCGTCTAATGACTCAAGGCAAGCCAAATGTCAAATGAAACTTTTAATAGGTAAGCTTATTTGTCCCAGAAAGAAATCTAGCTGGACTCAAGTTATGAATTCATGCTGGGCTCTGCATGTTAAAATTCAACATAAGCCAAGAGCAGTATTTTCTTTTTCTGGGATGAAAGCACTATTGACTATGGTTATTCACCAAGAGCAACTCAGCTGGCCTTGTTATAGCAGTAAGGTGAGCTCTGGCTATTGTCTCAAACTTTGTATACTCCTACAAAGGAGCCACTAGCTATATAGCCGAAGAGCATGTAAGAAAGTTTTCCTGATCATTTCCAGGAAAGATTAACTCTGTGTCATCTTGGTCCTTAAACAGACTGTGTTCAGTTTTTCATATATTAACATGTTTTTGAATAAATAGCTCTAAGTTCCGTTATTACTACATGCAAATGATCTCTTCTCTAAATCACATATCTATGGTGATATCACAACTAGCATGTGTTCTAAGCATCTCAAACCCAGCAGCTTCTAAGGCTCTGTTACTCATCTCACATTCCTCATAGACTTTACCACCTCTTAATTTCTAATCTGTTTATGGCACCCAGTTGCCCCTGGTGTAAATCTCTTTCCTTCAACTCTCTCCCTCCTTCCCAAATTTCAGCAAGCCCTGGAAATACTGTCTCCAAAATGTATCTCTGATCGTCTAGAACATCTCCTTCATTAGCCTTCTCACTTCCACTCTTGCTCAGATCTATTCATTATACAGAAGGCAAGGGGTTTTTACTTCATTCCAAAAAATCAGTTCATATCATTTTTTAAAACTGTTTCAAGGGTGCCTGGGTGGCTCAGTTAACTGTCTGACTTTGGCTCAGGTCATGATCTCACAGTTCATGAAGTCAAGCCTGCTTCAGATTCTGTGTCTCCCTCTCTCTCTCTGCCCCTCCCCCACTTGTGCTCTGTCTCTCAAAACTGAATAAATGTTAAAAATTTTTTTAAACATTTTATTTATTTTTGAGAGAGAGAGTAAGGGAACAGTATATAGAGAGAAGGAGACAGTGGATCCAAAGCGGGCTCAGCACTGATAGCAGAGACCCCAATGTGGGGCTCGAACTCATGAACCACAAGATAGTGACCTGAACCGAAGTCAGACACTTAACCAACTAGGCCACCCAGGTGCCACCAGTTCATATTATTTTTAAAGAAATCAAAGACCTTTCTGAAGTAGCAGTCTGCACTTCTTTCTCACATGCTTTGCACTTCTGTCCCTTATTTGGTTTCCCCACAACTAACAAAGTATTTTATTCCCATGTTTATTTTTTTCAAGATGTTCCCTCCAGTAGGATGTAATGAGTGTTGGTATAATGTCTTGTTCAATGATTCATCTATAGTACCTATGATAGTGGATACACATAAATTTGGGGATGAATGAATTAATATCTAGAGCTGGTGACAAGATGACTAATATTATTTGAATACTCTTTATGCTATAGGAATTGGGGTTGGCATTTCAGATCCATTATTCAATTCCTTTATAGAGTAAGAATTCATAACACGGCTCTTAAAAGATCCTAGATGTCATTTCACTTTTCTGCTTTCCTGAACAGATCATACATACATATACATTCATACATTTATAATGATTTCCTATGCTCTTCTTGCACATAACTACAGTCAGAAACTCTAACAGTTCCCAAGATATTCTTCTCTGTTTAATGGCTATTTCTTATATGTGAGTGCTTTAAGCACATTTGCTTTCACTAAGGATTTGCAAAATTTGTTGAATGGATAATTCTTATCTTATACTTAAAGGCAATTATCATCACCCTTCAGCCTTAAATAATATCAGTTACTTTAGAATGTCTTTTATAGCCCAACTCTTAATCATCTTCATCATTTAAGTTTTTTTTAATTTTTATTTTTTAAAATTCAAGTATAATTAACATAGTGGTATATTAGTTTCAGGTGTATAATATAACAACTCAACACTGCCATACATCACACAGTGCTCATCACAACAAATGCATTCCTTAATCTCCATCACCCGTTTAACTCATTCCCCACGCCCTCCTCTCTGGTAACCATCTGTTTGTTCCCTAGAGATAAGAATCTGTTTTTTTTTTTCAATTTATCTCTTTTTCTTTGCTCATTTGTTTTGTTTCTCAAATTCCACCTATGGATGAAATCATATGGTATTTGTCTTTCTCTGATTGACTTATTTCACTTAGCATCATACTCTCTAGATCCATTCATGTTGTTGCAAATGGCAACAATGTACACACACACACACACACACACACACACACCACGCTTGCTTTATCCATTTATACACCGATGGGCACTTAGGTTGTTTTCCTATCTTGGCTATTGTAAATAATGCTATAATGAACATGAGGGTGCAGATATCCTTTCAAATTAGTGTTTTGTTTCCTTTGGATAAATACCCTAAAATGGAATTGCTGGATCGTAGAGTGGTCTTATTTTTAATTTTTGAATCTCCATATGTTTTCCATAGCGGCTGTCCCAATTTACATTCCCACCAACAATGCTCGAGAGTTTCCAATCCTCCTCATCCTCACCAGCATTTATGACTTGTCTTTTTGATACTAGCCATTCTGCCGGGTGTGAGGTGATATCTCATTACAGTTTTAATTTGCATTTCCCTGATGATGAGCAATGTTGAGCAACTTTCATGTGTCTCTTGCCCATCTGGATGTCTTCTCTAGAAAAAATATCTATTCTAATCTGCCCATTTTTAAATTGGATTCTTTGACTCTTTTGCTATTGTGTTGTATGAGTTCTTTATCTAGTTGGGATATTGGCCCCTTATCAGATACGTGGTTTGCAATTATTTTCTCTCATTCAGGAGGTTGCCTTTTCAATTTGTTGGTCATTTCCCCTGCTTTGCAGAAGTTTTTTTAGTTCAATGTAGTCCTACATATTTATTTTTGCTTTTTTTACTTTCACTTGTGGTATCAGATCCAAAAATTCATAACCAAGAACTATGTCAAGGAGGCCTAGGTTTTCAGTTTGCTCTTCTAGAAGTTTTTATGGTTTCAGGGTTTTTTAAAAAAAAAAATTTAATGTTTATTCATTTTTGAGAGACAGAGAGAGCACAAATGGGGAAGGAGCAGAGATAGAGAGAGACGCAAAATTGGAAGCAGGTTCCGGGTTCTGAGCTGTCAGCACAGAGGCCAACGTGGGGCCTGAACCCACAAACCGCAAAATCATGACCTGAGCTGAAGTCAGACGCTTAACTGACTGAGCCACCCAGGCGCCCCTATTTCAGGTTTTATATTCAAGTGTTTAATATGTTTTGAGTTAATTTTTGAGTATGGTGTAAGACAACGATCCAGTTTCATTGTGTTACATGTGGCTGCCCAATTTTCCCAACACCACTTATTAAAGACCCTGTCCTATCCTCATTGTATATTCTTGGCTCCTTTGTTGTAAACAAATTGACCATATCTGGGCAGATTTATTCCTGGGCTCTATTCTGTTTCACTGATCTATGTGCCTGTTTTTATGATAATACCAGGCTGTCATAGTCACAATGGCTTGTAATATAGTTTGAAGTCAGGGAGCATGATGCCCTCAATTTTGTTCTTCTCTCTCAAGATTGCTTTAGCCATTTTTTGTGGTTCCATGCAAATTTCAGGACTGTTTGTTCTATTTCTGTGAAAAATACCATTGAAATTTTGATGGGGATTGCATTGAATCTGTATATGGCTTTAGGTATCATGGTCATTTTAAAGATATTCATTCTTCCAATTCATTAGCATGGGATATATTTCTATTTACTTGTATCTTCTTCCACCTCATTCATCAATGTCTTGTGGTTTTCAACATATACTTCTTTCATCTCCTCACTTAAATTTATTCCTAGGTATTTTATTCTTTTTGATGCAAATGTAAATGGAAAGAATTTTAAATTCTCTGATAGTTGGGTATTTTTGTAGAGAAATCCCACAGATTTCTATATATTGGTTTTGTAACCTGCAAATTTACTGACCTTACTAATTCTAATGGTTTTTTGATGGGATCTTTAGAGTTTTCTATATATGTCATCTGCAAATCGTGACAATTTTCCTTCTTCCTCACCAATTTGGATGCCTTTGATTTCTTTTTCTTGCTTAACTGCTTTGGCTCAGACTTCCAGTACTATGTTGAATATAAGTGATGCAAGAGGACATCCTAGTCTTGTTCCTGGTCTTAGATGAAAAGCTTTCAGCTTTACTAGTTTATCATTTCCCTTCTTGAATGAATTAAGAAGGCTCATCTGCTGGAGGTTCCCCACACAACTCTGACCCACTGTGTGGAATGTACTCCACACCCTTGATAGGCTATTATACATTTTCCCCTGTATTTTCACATTTGTCAGTCTCATTTGCACCAACTGTGCAGACAGAGTCCATCTTCAGGATTGTTAATACTGTTTTTGAAAATCTTTCACAGTGGCTAGCGTGGTGTCGAGCCGTTGAGTCAGTCCCTATTTTATACATTTTGATTAATAAATCTTTTTTATAATTTATTTATTTGAGAGAAAAAGAGCAAGAGCGTGAGCCAGGGAGGGACAGGAGAGAGAGAGAGAGCACAGAGCCTGATGCGGGACTTGACACCACGAACTTTGAGATGATGACCCAAGCTGAAATCAAAAGCTGGATGCTTAACCAACTGTGCCACCCAGATGCCTCTGCCTTTATTACAGTTTTAAGATTTATCCATGTAATTGCATGGAAATATAGTTTATTAGTATTCACTGTTAAATATTTATATACAGTTGCTTATTGATATAGCTTTATAGTTTTTTCATATGGAACCTTTCTTCTTCGTTAGTGCTACTTTCCTCTTTGTTTTTGTGTCAAGATACTGTAATCAGATACTTATATTTTGTTGTTTCTCCTACAGAAATTAAGAAGCCTATGTTCTAAGTCTAGGTTCCCAAGTTTGAGGTGTTTACAGAGCCAAAACCAGAGGCTGCAAAACACCCAGGGGATTATTCCTCCTACAGGCTCTTTGGAGAGTACAAGAAAATTGAAGGCAGCTTGTACTAGAGGGAATTCAAAGGAAAAACTGTTCCCACGTTTGGAGAAGAGATTCTGTTTGCCTGAGCCTTGGGAAGCAGTGGTGCTGGGTGGGGTCTGATGGATGCATTCTACAAATAGAGACAAGTTTCTCACTTGCATGTTTGCAACTGAGATTAGCTGATGTGACATAGTGCTTATGGCACCCCAATGTGAAGGACATTCACATCCACATGGGTTTTGGAAAGGTAGGCATGAGACTGGGAAACAAAAGCTTAACTAGCTCCATCATAGCTGAGGCTTTCTACATTTGGCAAATAGCCAACAAGCCCATAAAATGAGAATGGCACAAGAGGGGCACCTGCTGTCTCAGTTGGTAGGGCAAATGACTTTTGATCTCAGGGTTGTGAGTTCAAGCCCCCTGTTGGGTGTAGAGATTACTTAAAAATAAAATCTTAAGGGAGCCTGGGTGGCTCAGTCAGTTAAGCCTCCGATGCTTGATTTCGGCTCAGGTCATGATATCACAGTTTGTGGGTTTTAGCCCCACATCGGCCTTTGCTCTGATGGCACAGAGCCCTCTTGGGATTCTGCCTGGCCTTGTCTCTCTCTCTCAAAATAAATAGATAAAAACTTAATTAAAAAATTTAAAAAGATAAAATAAAATAGAATCATAAAACATAAATAAAATAAAATGGCACAAGAAATGCTCTAGACTCCATGATTCAGGATAGCGTATAAAAGAAGGACTCACCTTTATATGTGCCCACATTTCCCAGTACCTGGTGGGTGCTAAAGGACTGTAACAATAAATATATCTAATACATGGCTGTATGGCTCCAGAATTCCTAGGCACAGTAAATCCAAGAAACTATAGTATATCTGTAAAATGGAGGTATTTCAAAGGCAGCCAAGAATCTCCCCAAAAGGTTTTCTGTTACTGAAACGTCCCAACAAAAATAACAAATGTCATCTACAGAAATATGGAACTACATCGGTTGATGTCTCTGTTAATCAAGTCACCTGCCTGGAAAACGTAGGAAGCCAGCACCTGTGATACTCAGCCCCCACGTCACCTAGCGCAAATCCACTAGACTTTGCTTGAACAGAATGGACCGCCCAAAAGAGCAAAGAACCTCTGTGTTGTCAACTTCAAGAAGAGACATTATTCTGAGAAAGGAGGACTGGTTGACATCTTTCAATATAAATAATGAAAGGAAGCAGGCAGGAATAAAATGCAGAACATAGGGCGTACACAGGCACAAGGATAAAGAAATTTCCCTGGTGTTCCATGCATCCATGTTTTCCACCCCTTTTAGCTTTGTCACTTGTTCCATCCCTCTTCCAATTTGCGTTTGGCAGCTGGTTTGCCAAGTGTCCCCGCCTTGCTTTATCCTCACATACCATCCCTCTTCCTTCTCCTCACTGTATTTAAATTTTTTTTTTAATGTTTTATTTATTTCTAGGAGAGAGAGAGAGACAGCGTGAGCAGGGGAGGGTCAGAGAGAGAGGGAGTCACAGACTGAAACAGGCTCCAGGCTCCGAGCTGGCAGTCAGCACAGAGCCCGACGCGGGGCTCGAACCCACAAACCGCGAGATCATGACCCAAGCGAAAGTCGGACGCTTAACCGACTAAGCCACCCAGGCGCCCCATCCTCACTGTATTTAAAATAGATGGCTGTTTCCCTTCTTCCTTAGGGTTTCTCTCCATATCCTCATGCATCGAAAGAAGCATTTATTCTTTCCAACAGCGCATGATCACTATGTGTTGCCAAATAAACGTGAGTTTTTAGGGATAAGAATACCCACTAAGGTTAACAAGGTGAGTATTACTGTTAGGTGAGGTCAGGGGGAATATACATGTGGGCAAGGAGAAATGGGTTCCACCCCCCCAGGGGCATTAAGTGACTCTGACATTAAGAGTGCTCCACTCCCATGGGGCACCTAGGTGGCTCAGTCGGTTGAGCATCTCACTTCAGCTCAGGTCATAATCTCATGATTCATGAGTTCGAGCCCCATGTCAGGCTCTGTGCTGGCAGCTCAGAGCCTGGAACCTGCTTCAGATTCTGTGTCTCCTTCTCTCTTTGCCTCTGCCCAGCGTGCTCGCTCTCGCTCTCTCTCTCTCTGCAAACTAAATAAAAACATTTTTTAAAATTAAAAAAAAACAGTGCTCCCCTCCCAATCTACATTTACACACCCGTGAAATCAAGTCAAAAGTAGTAGTATCTGGATGAGCCGAGGGAAATACAGAAAACAATGGTTCTTGGGATTCTGGGACTGTTTAGTTCAATCTGTGAAAGCAGTTGAGAAACTAAGTGGTTCCCCTCTGTGGTTTTCAGCTAATGCCTCTACCCCTAAAGCCAACAGCAGGTGTGTAGGCTGTTACTTCAGCAAGTGTGGTGATAATTGACTCGTGCTCATGGCTTGCTGGGTACAGACGTTCTGTTACTGTGGGGCAGCTGGGCAGGAGCCCAGGTCACCTCGGATCTTATTCTTCTCAGATCTGGTTGAGTGACAAGACAAAGCAAAGGGCACACTCTTTATCATGACAATTAAGCCATTTCAGGATCTTCCTCCAGCTTTGTCAAATCACTGTTCAACTCATTTCTCTACCATCTATCCTTGCCAAGGACTATTTTTTCTGGAATCTTCTATGGTATTTCCTTTTACTTGGCTCTTGGGTCCTTGCAAGGGCTGGGGAGAATGGAGGAGATTTTTTTTCTCCTCTGTCAAGTAAAACTTTTTTTTTTAATGTTTATTTATTTTGAAAGGGAGAAAGAAAGATTGGATGTGAGGGGGGGGGGGGGCAGAGAGAGAGGGAGACACAGAATCTGAAGCAGGCTCCAGGCTCTGAGCTGTCAGCACAGAGCCCGATGTGGGGCTGGAACTCACTAGCTGTGAGATCAGGAATGGAGCTGAAGCCGGACGCTCAACTGACTGAGCCACCCAGGCACCCTTCTCCTCTGTCAATTAAGCTCCTATCTATCTATCTATCTATCTATCTATCTATCTATCTATCTATCTTGCTGCTGAGGAAACTGGGACACCTAGTTAAGATAGTACATCATCTTTTTTCTGCACTAAGTATAATCAGTCTCTCTGTCACATGTTCGGTCTCTTCTACTCAACCCTGATCCAGACTGTGAACTAACTTCTTGAGGATACAGAATAGCTTATACTTTTTTTCTTACACTTTATTTTCATTTTAGAGAGAGAAAACATGTGCACAAGTTGGGGAGAGGGGCAGAAGGAGGGGGGAGGGAGGGGGAGGGGAAGGGAGAAGTGGGGGGAGAGAGAGAGAGAGAGAGAGAGAGAGAATCTTAAGCAGGCTTCACACTCAGCACAGAGCCAAATGTGGGGCTTGATCCCATGACCGTGGGATCATGACCTGAGCTTAAATCAATAGTCAGAGGCTTAACGGACTGAGCCACCCAGGTGCCCCAGAATAGCTTATAATTTTAATCAGCATGGCCCCTGCAATTTGAAACCCGAGAATTATGAGAATAAGCAAATGAAATGAAATACATGAAATCTTTGCCCCCTATAAACTCCCAAAGAGCTCATATATACCTATCCCTGGTGGAGCTTTTTACATTTTCAGCTTTTGACTTGTAGATATTTTTGCATATATTAAAACTCCCAACTATATTCTCAGCAACCTGTGAATGAATCTGAATTTGGTTGTCTTACAGCCCCAACCGGTAGAACAAGACCTTGAATCCAACAGGGTTTCAACAGTGAATGGGCCAAACCCACCAATACGTGTTCTCTGAGTAAAAGATCATTCTACGTTGTAGAAAATTTTGAATACCTTTCAAGGAATGCAGTCCTGTTACAGACACATTTATCATTTAAAATACATAAGCCAACTGTAGTCTGATAGATGTTTATAAAGAACGTACTTCACTGTTGAAGAAGAGAATTAATCATTGTTTTTATGTAATCAGTGCCTCTAAAGTCCTTGAGGATACTCAAGAGCAGTTGATTTTCTTAAGTAGATTAATTATTTATGCTATAAATTTGCATAGTTAATTCTGTATAGAGCATAAAGATACATTTTATCACAGCCCCTTAAAATGCCACAAATTCTACATTAGTGGGATTCAAATTAATGAGCCTTCTTTGTTTCCTGATGTTTTGTTAATATTAATAAAATACCAAAGAATCTTCATGGCCTTCAGGTGGCAGATTCACTGCTAGTGAGCCTTATCCCGTGTCACACTACCTTGCTCAGACTGAGAAGGAAGAACAGAATTTTGTAGACTCGTTCACCTTCCGTCACCCAGCACTCCCCATCCTGTGCCCCCCACCCCATCTTCCATTTCTAGCCCATTCACTACTCTCTCTTTCTGTGTCTCCGAACCATGAACTATTCTAGACTTTTTCCCCTCCCCAATGCTCCTGTGTTCGTTTTTGATTTCCATTGTCTTCCTCCCAAGCCTACCCTTGCTTTGTCTCCACACCTCAGAATGCCCAATATTTATCATCAGTTCTACACCCAGAAACAGGTTTGGTCCCTTCAGTCATTCTAAGCAGAGCCATCTGGCCACCTGTTGACATTGCAGCTCTTCAAGCAGTAATGGAAAGAGAGCCAACAGTCCACTAGAGAAGCAGAATACTCAATGGAAAGTTAATTCACAAAGATAAGGTGGGTCAGCTTTGTAAATGCAGACGTGGGTATCATGTTGTTCTTTCATGCTCCACCGTCACTTAATAAACCCTGGGCACCTGCTGATTTTTTTCTGCCTTCCACTGAGATATAAAATTCGGTAAGTCAAGATCATCCCATCCAGCAGGGAAGTCCAGTGTGGGAGAATGATCCCACTCACAGGTAACAAACAGCACAAATAGCAAGTCCTCCAGTGTGGGCACTCGCCCACAGGAGCCACCGGAAAAAGCAACCACAGTCATCAAAGAACACTTCACGGAGAATGAGTTTTGAACTGCACCTCTATGAATGAGTGAGCATTTGTCAAACAGACAGATTGGGGACAGTCTGCTCCAAGAAAAGGGTACCAACTCTGTAGAGGCTGGGCATTGTTAAGAATCCTATTCTGTTGAGAAAGGTACCCATGAGATTGCTATTTAGAGGGCGGGTGCTGCGAGGTGGGAGGAAATGAGAAAAAAAAGAGAGCTTTGCACAGGATAACTGGGGCCACTCTGAGAACTCTGTCATATTGTATATAATTTGGAGTCTTTGAAGAATGAAAGTCATGCAATCCAACTTTCTGAAATGTAATAAATACCTAAGCTGGGCCTGGGTATTGCAGGGAGTTTACAACTAGTCTGAGGGTACACATGGAAAGTATGTGGAGTGTTTCCATTATAAGCGTGTGTGCATGTGTGTGTGTTTACGATGGGGAGTGGGGTGTAGGGTTACTAAAGAGCACCTTGGGACAGAGCTCATACCATGAAGTGCCTTCTCTGGGCACAGTAAGCCTAACACATGGCCGCTCCTTGGGTGAGAAAATGGAAGAATCTGAAACTCAGCCTCAGCACCATAGCTCATACTAGAACTCATTTCTATTGCAGGCATCTAGATAAAGGTCATGTTCCAAATAGGAGAATGAGCTGTACATAGTAACTGAACAGGCTGTTCTGACATACTCGGTAACACACTGGGCTCCATGTAAGAGCACAAAGTCTATGGGGGACAGAGCCAGTCTTCCCTTCTCTGTTACAAACCACTGCTGAGGGTGGTGCTCACAAGGAGGTTCAGGGACGCTGTGTGCAGAGAGACTGTGCTCAGCAGAGCGGGAGGGAAAAGGAAGACAGAGCAACATCAGGGCACCACCATGCCCATCAGAGAAGTGGCAGCAGGCAGGTGCTGAGGGAACAGACTTTCCAGAGATTTAAAAGTCTTCAATGAGCTAGACTTGGCAGGGGGTTGGGCATTCTGCATTAGGAGATGGCTATGGTGTGCCAAAGACATTCAGGAATGGATACTACTAGAATCCAAGGAGAGGAGGATCGTAAGAGAAATGTAGGCTACAGAAAGAACAGTTATCTGGTAATACAGGAAAGGAAACAGAGGCACAAATATTGGTTTTGGGGCTACGAGAAGGTTCTAAGTAAGGAATGATGAGGACAGGCATGAATTAGGGGTAGGGCTAAGGGAATATAATTAAGGATGGTATGAGGCAAAAAGGTACCTTTTCTGCCACCTAAAGAAACTAATGATGAATGTCTTGTGGTATTTGCCACCCACAAGGTGGCAGTGTGAGAAACAATGATCAGAAGTGTCTAAAAGTGAGCTCTGGTGCCCATGTGACCTTGCTTACAATGACTTAGCTAAGATGGGCTGAGGGTAGACAGGTCCTCCCTATAGGAAGGGCTGCTCCAAAGTTCAATTTCTTAGAGGAATGTGACTTCTTTACTGAAAAGGAGGAATAGAGCTTCTTTTGGATCCCCTTGTGAGCAGGCACCAGGCAGAGGGCTGCCTAAGCCACACCTATAAACTTCTGTCATTCACAAAGACCACTTGGCATTGACCTGTTGATTCCCCACTGACAAAGTCACACTCACATACACTGAAATGAGAGGATAAGCATGGGGAAGGCCAGGAACATGAACTATCTCAGCAAAGCATCCTGGGAAGGTGGGAAGATGGCAGCGAACTGGCAGAGGCTGGGGGTGGGGGACAGACGAAGGTTCTTTTTCTCTTGCTACTTCGTGGCTTCGTCAGGTTCTCCTGTCCTCAGTAAAGTCTATTCCTTAACCCATGGTATTATAGCTTCTGGAGAATTAGTGTCAGACTCTGGAATATGCCAAGTGATAACAGGTCCATTAAGGGATCCAACTAACATGACTCAGGGTAGGGTCTTAGGAATGATTCAACCAAAGCTGGCACATCCTGCAGTTATATACTATAACAAGAGCATATGACATGATAGAGACTGTGGTTAGAGCCTCACTCAAAACAAAACAAGACAAAACAAAACTAAAGCCATTCACAAGTTGACTGATACTACAACCAGGATAAGCCTCAAAGTACATAATACTCATGCATATGCCCAGAGACTTCAGACCTACACCTCTCTATATAAAAGGCCATTTGTTTGCCTCTTCAGTTAGTGACATCCGTAGGTTTTCTGGTAGAAGTAAAATCAGATGTCATTTTAAAGGACTGGCTGATTCAGGTAGTGGTAGTAGTTCTACAAGGAAATTAAAATTAGAAGGGTACCAACAACTTACCATGTACTTATTGTATTTTTATAAACCTCTTTGATTTATAAAATTACACCAGCTGAACTCTCCTTTGGGGGCTGAATAATAAACATGACTTTGTGATTGCCAAGTTCTGCCTCATCTTTGGTCCAAAAGAAGGCATAGCACAGAAAGAGCACAAATTGAGACATTTTCTAAAGTTTACTTAATTATTTTGAGAGAGAGCGAGCACAAGCAAAGGAAGAACAGAGAGAGGGAGAAAGAGAGAGAGAGAGAGAGAGAGAATCCCAAGAAGGTTCCCCACTGATGCAGGGATCGAACTCATGAACTGTGAGATCATGACCTGAGCTGAAATCCCAAGAGTCAGATGCTCAATCAACTGAGTCACCCAGGCACCCCGAGAAACTTTCGGCCAACCCACTGCCACTATCAGATGACTGCTCCTTTGAGTCCACAAATTTAGTTTGATCTGGCTTTCAGTTATTTACATAATTCCAAGCTTCTCTACCTTCCAATATTTGGTTTCTTTCTTCACTTATTTATTTTCACGAGTTCTGCTTCAGCTCTCACAATATAGTTGAAATCAACTCAGAATTAACTGTTTTTTTTTTTTTTTTCCGGGAAAGCCTTGTGATTTTGGTTTGTGCTTTGAAGTGATATAATTACGCAACTGTGTTAACAGATCAAAAAGCACTGCACCGAAAACGTTTACTGGAATGCCACTGTGTAGTGAAGGACATTCCAGAAGAACAGCTTGGTTCTGGGTGCTGTGGGACTCTGCTCCCAAATATACAAGTCTGAAATAAGACCACCTTGCAAATATCTATTTCAAGGGAGGCAGATGAGAAACTTAACCATGATACTTTCATACCCGCTAAGACTTTGTTTCAACTGATAATTTACTATTTGTCTTGAAGGGCAGATTGCTGGGATCACATATCTACTTCCTATGGTATCAAAACCCATATTTATTTTCATTTGGGCTCCAGGAATATGTGACTTGTTATTGATAGGAAACACATTGTTTTCAATTCTTTCTTGCTTTGATCCCACTCTGTCTCGTGTGTGTGTGTGTGTGAGCGCGTGCGCATGTGCTTGTGCTGTGATTTGCTCTTGGCCCCTTTAATCTGGCTGCTTCTTGAATAATATTCAGTGGGAGGTGCTAGGTGGAGGAGGGTGAACCCTTCCCTTCTGCAGAATGTTCTTTAGCTTATAAACAGTATCTTTTCTCATCTTCCAAGTCAGAGTCCATTGTCACTAACAAAATAATCTGGTAGATCCCAAAAAGAAAAGGCTGCTATAGCCATGGGGCAACTTGCCAAGTAGAAATGCAAGAACAGGACCCATGACTTGGAATAATAAACAGACTGAAAGACCACAATTTTTAATATGATTTCCTTCATAAAATCCTTTATGGAGACACCTAGCATGGTCACAAGGCTGTGAAAGCAACCAGACACAGGCAGAGAGCTGAACTGTGACCAGAGAGCAGAAAGAGAATTCTAACCACGTTGTGGCAAGGCTTGGCTTAGAGAAATTGTGCAGAAGCACAGTTTTCTAGACGCACCCACCCTTTAACACATGGCCCCAGGTGGAGTTGGCCATGAAATGGCTCATTGAGAAGCTCATGAGACAGAACAAAGCCCACGTGCTCATGACTGTGAGATCATGACCTGAGGTGAAACCAAGAGCTGGACCTCAACCAACTGAGCCACCAAGGTGCCCCTGTTCTTCAGTGTCCTATCACAGTTCTCATTTCCTTCTGAGCTCTAACCTATGATGCCTTTAACACCTATATTTCTAGAACAGTCTTCACAAAGATTCAGGTATTCTTTAAGACAATTCATGTTTTTTCTACCATGTTTCTGACTTATTTAAACAACCTCCACTGGGTGAGTTATCAATACCCATTTTCTTACAATCAGCCTGTTCCAGACAATCTTGGTGTTGTTTTGTTTTGTTTCCCAAAATTCTTCCAGCCTTTGCCCACTGCCCAACTCCAAAACCGCTTCCATATTTCGGGTGTCCCACAGCTGGATCCCACATCTAGGGACGAAAATCTTTATTAGCTTACTGCTGCTATAACATATGAAGACAGATTTAGTGGCTTAAAACAAATCACTTTTCTTATAGTTTAGTTTTGTAGGTGAGAAGTCCAACATGGATTTAAACAAGCTAAAACCTAAGGCTATGTTCCTTTCAGGAAGCTTTAGGAGAGAAGCAATTTCTTGCTTTTTCCAGCTGCTAGAAGCCACCAATATTCCTTGACTGGCCCTATTTCTCCATTTTTCTTCCTTCATCAACATTATATCTTTCTGACCTTTCTTACGTAGTAACACCTGCTTCTGACTAGACTCTGACCATAACCAATAAAGGCTCTCCACTTGAAAGTACTTGGTTGACAAGGTTATGCCTACCTGGGCAATCCTGGAAAACCTCTACATCTCAAGGTTCTTGACTTTACTCAGATCTGCAAAGATCATTTTTCCACATTGATCCCACTCTGTCTCGTGTGTGTGTGTGTGTGTGTGTGTGTGTGTGTGCATGTGCGCATGTGCTTGTGCTGTGATTTGCTCGTGGTCCCTTTAATCTGGCTGCTTCTTGAACAATATTCAGTGGGAGGTGCTAGGTGGAGGAGGGAGAACCCTTCCTTTCTGCAGAATGTTCTTTAGCTTATAAACAGTAACTTTTCTCATCTTCCAAGTCAGAGTCCATTGTCGTTAACAAAATAATCTGGTAGATCCCAGAAAGAAATGGGTAACATATTCACATGTCCCAAGGATTAGGGCATGGACATCTGGGGAACATTATTTTGGAGTAAATTATTCTGCCTACTGCACTGTCACTTACTTTGAATTTCACAGGATTCAGTACACAGTATGTGAAGAATGGGTCATAACAAAATTATTTTTTAGTGGAGAAGACAAAAAGATGGTCAAATTAATGATCATTTTCATGCACTGTGTTTTCATTTCTACTCCACATCTAATTTTTAACATGTTAACATGGATTCTAACAAGATTAGGTATAGGATAATGATGTCATTATTTTAGATTTTATAGGGCTTTATAGAATCCACTGTGCTTTCAGGTCTCACGGATGCCATAATTACATCTTTTGGTTTGTTTACATCATGATATATATTTTCTACGTTCAATGTGTTTTCTGTCCTGCTATCTAGACAAGAAGAATATATCATACAGTGAATGTGAAATTGTTTACTAAATTAATCTGATTTATGCTGTAAATAAAGAAATAAATATTTTATTACCAAGTTAACTTTGGTTACCATTATTATCTTTAAGGATTTAACCTTAAAGTGGTTGACCTGCATTGACCAACTCAATGCAGATGCAGTATTTGGAGCTTATGATGGCCATAAAATGAAATGAGTACTTCTATTATTTTTAATTTACAGGTAAGAAAAACTCTGCCACATAGACCTCAGGTAACTCCATCAAAGTTTTGCAACTTGTTAGTTACAAATCCAGGTTTAAACTCAGAAAGTGGGGGCACCAGGGTGGCTCAGCTGACCCAGTGTACGACTTTGGCTCAGGTCATTATCTCACAGTTGCTGAGTTTAAACCCCATGTTGGACTCTGTGCTGACAGCTCAGAGCCTGGAGCCTGTTTTGGATTCTGTTTCTCCTTCTCTCTCTATGCCCCTCCCTTGCTCCTGCTCTGTCTTTCTCTCTCTCTTTCTGTCTCTCAAAAATAAACATTAAAATTTTTAAAAAATAAATAAATAGGGGTGCCTGGGTGGCTCAGTCAGTTAAGCTTCTGACTTTGGCTCAGGTCATGATCCCACCGTCTGTGAGTTTGAACCCCACGTCGGGCTCTGTGCTGACAGCTCAGAGCCTGGAGCCTGCTTCAGATTCTGTGTCTCCCTCTCTCTGTGTCCCTCTCCTGCTCGTGTTTTTGTCTCTCTCTGTCTCTCAAAAATGAATAAATGTTTTTAAAAAACAAACAAACAAACAAACCCAGAAAGCGTGACTCCAGAATCTATGCTCTTGACCATGATGCTTTGCAGATTCCTAATGAGATGATTTACTGTTGACTAGCTTTATAATTAGGTAACCCTAATGTAAGCTGGGCTCCTCATTGTCCAGACTGAGCAGAGGCTCACTTTTAAAAAAAAGCCTAGTAATTTCGTTGCGTCCAAACACAGTGCCATCAAAATGTCAAGTATAGTTAATATATCAAAGAGATAACAAAGGAAACCTTGCAAGAGATTGCAAAGGTTCTCTTCAGACCAATATGACTTTCAAACTCTCTTACATGCTTAACTGAGGCCACCAACCTCTATAAAAACATTCTCCTCTTCTCCTGCTCAGTCAGTTCAGCTCAGGTCATGATCTCACAGTTTGTGAGTTCAATCCCACTCTGGGCTCTGCCCTGACAGCTCAGAGCCTGGGTCCTGCTTCAGATTCTATGACTCCCTCTCTCTTTGCCCCTCCCCTACTCATGTTCTGTCTCTCTTTGTCTCTCAAAAAATAAACATTAAAATTTTTAAAAGAAACTCTTCTAAGACTTAAAAAAATGTATTCACCTACTAACACATTATTTGTCTCCAATTAAGCTACTGAACACCTCTGACTTTCAGTTATATGGACTGAGGAGTGAAATGATTGGACTAGAAAAATTTTAAGGTCCCTTCAAGCATGAAAATTCTGCCATTTTTTTTTTTTTTTGGGTTAAGTAACTCTTACTACAGTGGGTTCTACAAACTCTTTTTGAAATACAGCCAAGAAATGTGAAATTCAAATTATTAAGTCTCTGTGTTATTTGCAACTTGTTTTTTTTAATTTTTAAAAAATGTTTATTTTTGAGAGAGAGACAGAGACAGATTGTGAGCAGGGGAGGGACAGAGAGAGAAGGAGACACAGAATCCAAAGCAGGCTCCAGACTTTGAGCTGTCAGCACAGAGCCCAGTGTGGGGCTTGAACTCATGAACCATGAGATCATGACCTGAGCCGAAGTTGTTCATTCAACTGACTGAGCCACCCAGGTGGCCCTGTTTGCAACTTAATTGTAAGTTTTATTGCAACAGAATACAGATACAGAATGAGATTTCCAGTTCTCTTAGAATTTCATTTAAAACTTCCTACTGAGGAAACTGGGAAATGAATTCTATCATATTCTGAAGAGAAAAGCTAGATACAGGTCTACAAATCTCTGCAAAGTGTCCAATGACCCTTGCACCTATGAGCTGATGTAAGAGAAGGCAGAGATCCATTACAGAGAAGAAACTTCCTGAAGGGCCTTTCATAGTTGACAAGAACAGTGTGACATTTACCTTTCTTCCCTGGGCTTCTAATTCTCTGACATCAGATCAAATGACAGAGGCAAAGAGAGCTACTGGTAAAACAAAAACAAAAACAAAAATTGGTTGTCTTCCAGAAGAGGGGACTTCTAGCTCATCATCACCACCCTGCTCCTTAATTCCTGAGCTATAAAAGCAGGTAGGCCTGCCACATGCTTCTACCAGAGAAAAAAGATCATAACAGAGTTCTTGGCAGAGCTCAGGGCTCTTGGAGTTTGGAAATACACAGGGACACAAGACTCCTCTTCTGTAGAAGACGAAGGTGGGAACACATTTGGAACCACCCTCAATATACAATGAGGAGAGAGGACAACAATTGGGGCAAACTGTACTTCTAGAGTTTGGAAAAGCAGAGTGTCCCAGCAATCAACTCAATGCTCAGGAAGGCAACTTGGCTCAACTGGGGCAGGAGCTGGGGTAGGGTCTTAAAAGGTCCAACTAGAGACTATCTCACCCCATCAGAGATTTGTTCTATAATGTGGGGGCCCCTGTGGAGAGGGTGTCTGCTCTAGTGAACCTTGTGAAAAAGCTAGCATTTCAATGCTTGCCATGATACAGAATATTTGACAGGTAATAGAACTGAAAGAGCATCAGTGAGGGAAGGAAAGAAGGAAGGAAGGAAGGAAGGAAGGAAGGTAGGAAGGAAGGAAGGAAAGAGAGAAAGGAAGGAAGGAAAAGAGAAAGACAGAGGAAAAATAAGACAGCCTCTACTCCTTTACCTGTCACTATCCCCCACCTTATGCTTTTTCTTGAATGATTAAGAAAGAAAATGCATCAGGCATTGAGAGGAACAGATCATCTCCCCCACCCCCACCCCTGGCCCCCATTCCACTCCTACTCCCTGCCCTGGCTATGGAATCACCAACTGGGGCAGATCTGGTGAGGAAGAAGTTAGGAATCAGATGAATGCTTTAAATATTCCTACTTAAATTGGACTGAGGTGTTTTGTTTTGTTTTGCTTTAACCTTTTTTTTTGTAAATATTTTTATTTATTTCTAGGAGAGAGAGAGAGAGACAGTGTGAGCTGGGGAGGGTCAGAGAGAGAGGGAGACACAGACTCTGAAATAGGCTCCAAGCTCTGAGCTGGCAGTCAGCACAGAGCCCGACGCGGGGCTCGAACCCACGAACCGCGAGATCATGACCTAAGTGAAAGTCAGACACTTAACTGACTAAGCCACCCAGGCGCCCCTGCTTTAACCTTCTTTGATGTAATACTCTCAAGTACCCAGAAAAGGTCTGGGGGCTGCCTGAGATAATCACTCGGATTAAAGGAATACAGAGAGCATTTAAAAGAAGTGATCTGAACATAAAGCTCTTACCTGTTTGCCCATTCAGTACATTAGTTGATTACCCTTGAATCTTTTCCTCTGTAATGATTATTCATTCATATTGAAGGAGGGGTGGAGAAAATGGGGATTGGATTTTACTTCTGTCAAAATTTCCATTTAAGAAGACAAGAAGGTATCACTGTTGAATATTTTCTCCACAGGAGCTTCATGAAAAGAACCAAGCTGGATGGGAAATGAGAGAAGTCTTTTTTGGAGCTCTGTGTCAAAGGCTACACTTGATTCCTTGGACTAATATCCAGGAGGAAGATGGAGAATTTCTACAAGCTGATTTTATGTGTCATAGTTAGCACAGAAAAACCACATAATGAGACAGAAGACGGGATGGTGCAAAGTCTCTTTGGTTTAAATTTCTCAAAAAAAAAAAGAGAGAGAGAAATGGTGGTATTTTAGTATATAATGGAACACTGAATAAAACACTGTAGAACATTTTTATAGAGTTTGATTTAGGAGCAAGAAATAATTGTGTTATACTACACAATTCTGTTTTGCTTAACCTGGATGCAATGTAAGTCAGACTTTTTCCTAAATGCATAAAGATTTATTTACCATGAACAAGGAGTATAATAGCATCATGTCAAAAGAGTAGAGACTTTCATATAAAACAATCACTTCCTACCCAGCCACTCACCTCAGCTTTAAATATATTTATGGGTATTAAAGAATACCTTTTATCTCTCTGAGCTTCAGGCTGTATTCTAAATTGCTATATACGAGAGCATTCATTTCCACTATGAATTTCCACTGTGTTCTTACAAACGGCCAAATGATGATAGAAAGCCTGGGTCTGAACTGCTAGGAGGTGCATTTGTATAGCGTCTGCTTTCTTTCCCTTTGCAGGACTCTTCAGGGAAAAGACTTGCGCCTGTAGGAAACCTGCCTTTAGATGCCCCAATGGAGATGAGCTGGAAGCCCCGTCCTACAGAGGAGAACATGGTAGGAGACTGACCACAGAAGAGATCAGGAACCTCTCTCCATTCCCACCTAACACATAGTCTTGCTTATGAAGGTCACCCCTGATAAACTCTATTTTCCCTATTCTTGGCAAGTTACCTGTTGGGATGCCATTAAGGAATGTGTCCCCAGAGTTTCGGTATTTTGCACTGATGTCTAGATATGGTGGAGGGCATCAGAAAGAACACTAATTCTAGTGATCCAAGTGTAGGATGTAACGCCTGATGTCTCACTTAATATCTTTGAGCTTTAGTTTACCCACAGTGAAATCATGGTTCTCCAAAGTCTCTTTCAGCTCCACCACTTAAATTGTTGAGTGAAAATGGTGGAAAGGAGCACGACCAAAACAATGAAATAACCACACTTATAGGAAATAAACCTTTCCAAGGAGCAGACAACAAGGCGTGTGGAGGAAGGGTTAGGAAGAAAGAGAATTTCAATGCAGCTATAATTTATATTCATGGCATATAAGTTCAGTCAGTAAATCATGAGCAAATTTAAGATTACAGAAATAATGTAATTAAAGTGCCTGTCAACTAGTGAACAGTAATGCGGAATAGTAATTTATATATATTAACTTATACATTATGAATAATCATATATAATTATATGTTCTCATACAATACAGCATTATATTGTATATAAGTGTATAATTACATATAATGGTATGATAATATAAGATATATACTATAGCTACAATTTATATATTATTTGAAGTCTCAACTCTTTTAGATCTGGAGTTATAAATATATGCATTAAAGAAAATATATACTATTATCTACATGAGCAGCCATCCTTCAGATTTTAGTAGCAAAGAAAGATACTACAAGACAACATCAAGGGAAAAAATAATGGCTGCTAATAATAATTTGGCAATAGACTTCAAATATTCTATAATGAGTTGTAGACAGTAGATAGGGCACTTTGAGTGCCTGTCTTTAAACTCCATTGACTTTTCCTCAAAACACAGCTTTATCCTGCCTAGGCAAAAAAGAAACTTAACTAAAAAGCACTTCCAGAAAGCAGAAATGTAGTGAGTCCAAGTGAAGGGCAGGCAGGTAACAAGCAGGACATTGTCAGGTGCAGAGCAGACCTCGGGGTTGCACAGTTTGGTTGCCTGAAGCAGCCATGCAGTGATGGAACTAAAAGCATGGGGACATGGGGGGTGGGTACATACCTGTTTAGAGTATTGATACAGTACAGCCAATAGCCAGGTGTACTGTTGGTCAGTGGCTTCCTCTGCCTATTAGCTCTGCCCCTCTTGGTGCCTTTCCTCTTCTCCCATCAGTGTCTCCCAACCCATTTCACCATCACATTTGAGCCGCTGTGAAGATTGGTAGGCACACCGCCCATCGTGGGCAGTTCCATGGCAACCCATCATGCCCATCTTGCTCGGTATGGCATTATTACGGAATTGCAAGTAACAGCTAATGGGTAAGCCAATTTCATTTCTATTCGTATTCCCTGACTCCCCCGACATTCAATCTGCTTCCTGCTGCTTCCCTTATTACTTCAGTCCCACACTGACTGATACCACCAACAGCCTCCTGATCTCCCAGAGCCACTACTTCTTGTCTGAAGCATGGCATTAACCATTAGATCGATCTCCAAAATTCCCACTCCCTCTAATTCCTACTACGAGCTGTAGCACCTATCTCATGGAGGGGTAGGTCTCTTTGGAGTCAACAACACTACCACAGTACACCTAAAGCCAAAACTGGGGAGGGGATGGTGTCAGATGTGAAAGTAAAATCCCAAGAAGAATCAAAGTCAAGAGGAGGTTAATCTCAGGCCCACACGGGTTGGAGACCAACCATCACCATCTAAGGGAAGATATCTGTTTTTTGCTATCATTGCAAACTCAAGTTAAACAATGCTTAATAGAACTGTCATGAGCCATTTGGGGTCTTTTGATTAAGGGGCTGGGGTTTCCAAAGTAAAAATCACTTTGGAAGAGGGTTGCTTAACTGAGAGTCTATGGAGAAATTGATTCCTAGTGGGAGCCTGAAGGCCAGGTGATGTAAGCTTTGCACAAAATGTATTCCTCTGAGTTGGATTTGAGACATTACACAGCTGGCTTCCCGGAAAAAAAAAATGAGATCAATAAGCTTCCAAATGTCTGCAGTCCAGACAAGCCTCTATTTTCTTTCTATGTCTACAAGATCTCAATGAATGGGCTATGTCTCAAAGGCAGAAAGTTATAGTAGCAGCAAAGGGTCAGCTGGGGTTCATTAGGAAGACAGATGAAGGCATGAACGAAGGGCCAAAAAGAAAAGAAAACAAAACAAAATCCAAAACCATCTGGGAAGATGTTGCAAGGATGCAGCCTTGCTGAAAAGCCCCTTCTGGAAGGCATTTGCTGGTCTCAGCAGGCTTTAGCCTGAGCCCAGGATCTGGAATTTATTCCATAAACATTTACAAAGTAACTGCAGTGATTCAAAGAGCACCCCAAACCATTCTTCTCTTTGCCTTCCTTTCGTGCATATGTGTATCTCAGATATGACCATGATTCTCATGTGTGAATATATACATATTTATAAATTACATACATGAGCCTTAATACTATAACAACTTTATGAGAGCATGTTTTAAGTGGCTGGGCTAGAAAGCCATATGTATTAAATATTTATACATATTGTTTTGTTTCTTAAGTTTGTTTGTTTGTTTGTTTAGAGCATGCATGAATAGGGGAGGGCTGGGAGTGGGGGGCAGGCATGGAGAGAGAGAATCCCAAGCAGGCTCCTAATTGGCAGTGCAGATCCCGATACAGGGCTTAAACTCATGAACCGTAAGACCATGACCCAAGTCAAAATCGAGAGTCAGCAGTTTAACTGGCTGAGCCACCCAGGCACCCCTATACATATATTTTTAACATAATTGGTGGGAATATGTGTTTCCTAGATGGATTAATTTCTGGGCTCATGTTAACAGCTTACCATGCATCATCATTCCCGAGGGCCCTGGGCTTCTGAACCCTGAAGCTCTGGATCAAAGGGAAAATACCGTTCAGCAATACACAGTTGTATATCTGGAGGTCTACTTCTCCCCAGATGGGCAATCGTGAACACGAGACCTAACCTCTCCAACCTCGATTTTGGTCTTTGTACATCAAATGGTTTAAACCAGTCTAATGATTTCCAAATCTTATTTTCTGAAGTTCTAAGTTTCCCCATAGGTATCTTGTTTTTTAAAATTTTTTCAATGTTTATTTATTTTTGAGAGACAGAGAGAGAGTGTGAGCAGGGGAGGGGCAGAGAGAGAGGGAGATAGAATCTGAAGCAGCTCCAGGCTCTGAGCTGTCAGCAGAGACCAATGCGGGGCTCAAACTCCTGAACCATGAGATTATTACCTGAGCTGAAGTCAGACGCTTAACCAATTGAGCCACCTAGGCGTCCGCCCCCCCCCCCCCCCCGCCCCGAGGTATCTTAGATGCCACTTTAAGGGCCAGGATAAGGCTGAGGTAACCTCTCACTCCAAGAAAGCAGTTCTGGTTCTGTCTTCTAGGTTGGGACTCTGCACAGGGTGTCACAAGCTAAGAAGAAGTTTATTGCCAAAAAGGAATTTATAATAATACAGACCTGTAAGTTCTATAAGGTACCATATCACACCTCCTATAAGTCAGAAGCTCCCCTAACCGCTTCCATCTGGGGGGCTCCTCATAGATGAAGAAGTCCTAAAATTGGTTACAAAAATGATGAATTATAGAAGATAGGTGAATATCCCTCAGTGCTATCAATGTTTCTCAATGTTGCATGCATAAACTTACAGGAGACAGCCTCTCAATTGAAGGTCCCTGGTTAATGTGAGACCTAGGCTAGATGGTTTTCTTGTCTCCCTTCAAGTCTTACCCTGAGGATAATATCTGGTCTCTGCCAGTCTCCCCACTCTAAGTATCCATGCATCTTGGATAACCCTGGCTTCCACAAATAGATGGTTCCAGTACAATCACTCCATGGAAAAGCTCCTCTGTTCAAGGATCCAGAGAACTCTTTAAGAATTCTTTATATGTTTGTGGGGCACCTGGGTGGCTTAGTCGGTTAAGCGTCCGACTTTCGCTTAGGTCATGATCTCGCGGTTCGTGGGTTCGAGCCCCGCGTCGGGCTCTGTGCTGACTGCCAGCTCAGAGCCTGGAGCCTATTTCAGAGTCTGTGTCACCTTCTCTCTCTGACCCTCCCCTGCTCATGCTGTCTCTCTCTCTCTCCTAGAAATAAATAAAAATATTTAAAAAAAAGAATTCTTTATATGTTTGTTACTTCTTTCTAGCTATATAACCTTACAAAGGGCGTTAACAAGGCTGCTTTATTTCGAGAAACATCCTTTTGACAATCAAAATATTTAATTAGCCCAAATCCAATAAAATAAAGAAATTTGAATAGTTGTCTGAATTTGCAGTAATGGGATCTGACAACTGTTGCGGTCTGTTTTTAATCAATGCTGCTTATTTCATGAAAGATGAAAATATAATAAAGTATTTCATTTTTAAACCATCTAAGCCCTGAAAACAGCAATAAAATAGTATGAATCCTAAATACTGAAAACAGTCCCCCCCCCTTTTTTTGAAGACAGAGAGATATAAAATAGAAGAGATGTAAATAAATAAATAAATAAATAAATAAGTGTCTGCCTCCCCTGGGTCGTATAGCATAATGTTGTTTATTTTTGAGAGAGACAGTGCATGCATGGGGGAGGGGCAGAGTGAGAGGTAGACAGAGAATCTCAAGCAGGCTCCAGGCTCTGAGCTGTCAGCACAGAGCCCGACCCAGGGCTAGAACTCATGAACCACGAGACCATGACCTGAGGTGAAATCAGATGCTTAACCAACTGAGCTACCCAGGTGCCCCTAAAGCTATTTATTTTAATTGCTTTCCATGGCACACAGTAAACTTGCCTTTTTAAAAAATGTTTACTTTTGAGAGAGAGAGAGCAGAAGAGCAAGCAGGGGAGGGACAGAGAGAGAAGGAGAGAGAGAGGATCTGAAGCAGGCTCTGCACTGAGAGCACAGAACCCAATGTGGGGACTCGAATCCATGAACCGTGAGATCATGACCTGAGCCGAAGTCGGATGCTTAACTTGTCTTTTGATAGCTTTGTAAAACAAGTGCTGGCACCCCATTTGACCAGATGCCTAAAGAGCCGGAATTATTTTATTAGAAGCCTGTAACTGGTGAGTGTTATTTGAATTAACTGGCTTCACCTGTTATAACAAACCCTTTATGGGAACATGACCCACGACAAGGAAACAGGAGAGCAAGAGGTGTTCATGTCTTCCTGGGGTAGAGACATTTGAAAGCCATGAAGCATGGATAAGAGGGCTCTGATTCCTGTTGGCCCCCATTCTAGCATTCCTACGCTGGGGTCACCGATACCTTCTAATTCCACCAGTTTCGTGGTCTATGAATCAAGCTAGGCTGTGAGTATGCAGGGTAGCAATCAAACCTGTAGGGTCTGTCTAGAGAACCTAGCCTCAGGGACATGCTCAAGCCTGCTAGGAACTTCGGTCAAGGCAATCCTCTCTAGTTAGAGCAGTTTTCCATTTTAGACCTTCCTTGATCATTAGGGATTAACCCCTACAGGAATATATCTTTGGCACTTGCAAAAGTGCCTCATGGTTTGGTGGGCTCTCAAGACCACCCAAAGACCCATACCATGTAGCAACTTATATCCTGTTAAGGAATACCTTTGACTCTTATGTTTCAAACCTTCATATACAAGAGGGAGACACTTAGCAGGTGAGTGGGCCTCTTTGTACCTATACCGCAGACTGGCTATTTTCGTTCTACACTTTTGCTACCTTGGCAATAATGTTCTGGTGGAAAAATACATATTCTTGTTGAAAAGAAAATCTTCTGCTTGTTCAGCGATGAAATGAATGGAAAATAATGTAAGTCCAAAGCATAGTTCTCGACCAGAACTTTTTTAAAACAAGTTTTGAAGAGGGGACAGCTACATTAGAAAAGGCAGCCCTGTGTACAGAGATGGTAAGAAATTCAGTGGTTGCCAAGAGCTGCTAGGAGAGAGGGAGGCAGAAGGGAAAGGTATGTCCAGCTGGAGCCCAAGGCATTCTATCCAGCAGTCTCTAGAATACTGTAATGGAGGGTATATGCCATTAAGGATTTGGCAAAAGCCATAGAACTGGACAACCCCAAAGTGAACTCTAATGTAAGTTAATAATAATAACGTGTCAATATTAGCTCATCGAGGGTCACAAATGTACCACTTCAATGCATGATATTAGTAGGAAAGCTATGTGTAGGGGGAGGGGCATACATAGGAACTCTGTGCTTTCTGCTTAACTTTTCTATAAATGTAAAACTACCCTAAAGAATATTCATATTTTTTAAGTTTCTTTGTTTATTTATTTATTTAGAGAGAGAGAGAGAGGATGAGCATTGTGGGGGAGGGGCAGAGAGAGAGGGAGAGAGAGAATCCCATGCAGGCTCTGAGCTGTTAGCACAGAGCCAGACACGGGGCTCAATCCCACAAACCATGAGATCATGACCTGAGCAGAAATAAAGAGGTGGAGGCTCAACCTATTGAGCCCCTAAAGAATATTCATTTTAAAAATTGCATCAGAAGGGGCACCTGGGTGGCTTAGTTGGTTAAGCGTCCAACTTCAGCTTAGGTCATGATCTCATGTTTCTGGGTTCGAGCCCCATGTCAGGCTCTGTGCTGACAGCTCAGAGCCTGGAGCCTGCTTCGGATTCTGTATCTCCTTGTTTCTCTGCCCCTCACCCTCTCATGCTCTGTCTCCCTCTGTCTCAAAAATAAATAAAACATTAAAAAAAAGTTTTAAATTGCATTAGAAGGTGGCTCCAATCTACACATCAGGGCCAACTACATAAACACTGTAGGAACAGAAAAATGATCCATGAGACCATGTCAGCAAGTGCTTACACCGTGTGCAAAAGTGGTTTATCAAAGGAAAAATAAAATGTTCATCAAAATGAAATGTGCAGTTATCTGGTTATGATAAAATAAGTAAAGAAACCCTCTCACTGAATAGCCATACTGGCAGATGCCAAAAGCCCAAACAAATATTTCTATGAAGCAACCAGTAAAACAATTGGAATGACCACTTCCCATGTCAATTTTAGGAAGCTTTTTCGTAAATGTTCCATGGTGTGAAATTAATAGGGGAGGGCCACTTAACTGCAAAAACATGCCTTCAGCGTTGAGGACACAAAATGCACATATGTTAAAGGAAGATGCTTTTTGCAAATGTGTATATCTAAGAGGGAAGAAACTGTGGAGTCTAAAAAAGTCTGAGAGTAGGTCATCCCTGATACCTGATGGCTATGCCCTAGCACTTCATGTCACCTTCCTTAGCTGAGGAGACGTGCTTTACGCTGCCAAGTAATACATTTCTTCTTCACTTTCATCTTTGTCCACACACCTGAGTATCTTATCACAGGTTTCTAGCAAAAGATGATCAGGTAGTAAAGGGCTGGGCTTATTTTAGTAGCTGTCTTTAATAGCTACGTGCAGACAAATGACTTAAGCTTATATATCTAGAACTGTTAAGGGTCTGAAAAGTATCATTAAAAGTCTTCTACTAGGGTGCCTGGGTGGTTCAGGCAGTTAAGCATCTGACTCAGGTGGCTCAGGTCATGATCTCAAGGTCCATGAGTTCGAGCCCCACATCGGGCTCTGTGCTGACAGTTCAGACCCTGGAACCTTCTTTTGATTCTGTGTCTCCCTCTCTCTGTGCTCTTCCCCTACTCATGCTCTGTTTCTCTCTCTCTGAAAGATAAATAAACATTAAAAAAAAATTTTTTTTAAATCTTCTACTGCTGAGGTACCAGTGTGGTGAGTGTGAAACTCTTGATTTCGGCTCAGATCATGATGTCACAGTTTGTGAAATTGAGCCCCGTATCGGGCTCTGTGCTGACAGCACAGACACAGAGACTGCTTGGGTTTCTCTCTCTCCCTCTCTCTCTGCCCCTCCCCTGCTCTCAAGCCTAGTCTCTCTCAGAAACAAAAAATAAACATTAAAAAAATCTGTTGTTTTGTGGAGAGGGGAAACCAAATGTACCTTGAAATTAATCAATTGAGAATTTTTGATGGCCTCAGGAAGATCCCCTTGTGAATGAGAAGGTCCACTTGTATTTGAAGACATCGACAACATTCAGTGGCCCAGCAGAAGGAAAGTGAAAATTCCCTTCTATTTCAGAATAAATGTTCAAATGATGAAACTAATGGATCAGGAGCAATGTAATCAGAAGCCAACGGGACAAAAACCAAGAAAATGTGTAAGAGCAACTCATACTAATATCTGCTTTTCTCCAGAGATCAAAATAAAATTTCAGAGAGGCAGGCGAGCTTATAAATACAATAGCTGCACAGCAAAATCCAAAAAAGCATGTTTCCAGCTCAAAATGTAATTAACCAGGTACTTTGCAAATACTGACAGTTGGGGGTTTTCAGTCTTTACCTTAGATCTTCCTTGAGCTACATAGGTTACTGAGAAAATGAACCATGTTACATAGCAATAACAAAGGCATCACTTCGAAAAGCATCACATAAACATTGCCTTGAAAACTGGGAGGTTGCTAGGAAATTCTGTCAAGTGCAATCCTCCCCAGTTAGAGCTGATTTTTCCATTTTAGATCTTCCTCAATCATTAGGGCTTAACCCCTACAGGAATTTACAGGAGGACGGCTTACATACCTCCGCCAATTTTAAATTTTCCAGGGGTTCCAATCAATCCTTAGAAGGCCTCAAGCATTAGTGCTCAGAATTCTGGGCAGGGTCAGCTGTTCTGGGAAAGGGCAACACTTGTGTTCTTGACCATACGGGGATTTGTACTTGAACAGAAGATGGAACTAGGCTGGGTCTGTGAAGACATTCCCATTTCCCTCTTCTATTTCTACAGAATGGATGGGGGTGGGGGAGTGGGGAGGAGGCTTAGTAACAAGCCAAATCAAATGATTTGAATTATTTTAAGAAGAAGCAATTCACTGCACTGGTTGCCAAATTTAAAATGCCTGGACAGCCTGTTCAAAGAGCCAGCAGCAGGAAGAGAAGAGATCATGCCAGAAATTCATGCCAAAAGGCAGAGAGAGAGAGAGAGCAGGGGCAGCTCCCCGTCCTATAAATTAGCATTTCAATGGTCCAACTCACCAGGGGGCTGAGAAAGCCGCTACTTCTATTTCCAATGTGGAAAGATCTTTCTTTGCATAGATACAAACAGGAGTAGATAATACAAGAAATAATCCATTGTGAGGTTTGGATTCTTCTTCCTCTCAGTATGAAGAGCTACTCTGTGTGCTGCACCTGACAAACCAAAACACGTTTGCATTCACTGTGTGTATGCAACTTCACTACACCTTGTAAGACAGTATGACTTTCCTCATTTACAGATGAAGAAGTGGCACTCTGGGAAAGTGTAACTGGCCCAATGTATCAACACAATAAGTAGCTGACAGGGGCGCCTGGGTGGCTCTGTTGGTTGAGTGGTTGAGCGTCTGACTTCAGCTCAGTTCATGATCTCATGGTTTGTGGGTTCGAGCCCTACATTGGGTTCTGTGCTAACAGCTCAGAACCTGGAGCCACCTTCAGATTCTGTGTCTCCCTCTCTCTCTGATCATTCCCCACTTGCACTCTGCCTCACTCTCTCAAAAACAAATAAACATTAAAAAAAAAAAACACCTTAAAAGAAAGTAGCAGAGCAAGAACTTGTAAGTGTAGAGCAAGCACATTGGAAATGAAACCGAACATTCATCCCTAATCCATGTGTAAACACCTTATTAGTTACAACAGTAATAAAGTGAGCACCTAGTAAATATTTGGCTCTGTGCTAAGTATTTTGTACACTTGACTGCTGGAATCTTGATAAAACAAAGCAAAGTAGAGGGGAAAAATTCTTTACATCAATGCAAGACACAAAGTGGACAGAGATGACATGAGAATGATTTTCTAGGAGGGAGCCTACCAAAGATAGTGAAAATAAATTTTTTTTTTTAAATTGTGAGAGAAAGAGAGTGTAAGCAGGGGAGAGGGACACAGGGGGAGAAAGAGAGAGAGCAAGGGAGTGGGCAGAGAGGGAGAAACAAAGAGAGTGAGAGAATCTCAAGCAGGCTCCAGTGCTCACTGTGGAGCCCTATGTGGTGCTCAGTTCCACAACTCTGGGATCATGATTGGTACTGAAATCAAGAGTTGGACACTTAAACTACTGAGCCACCCATGCACCCTGAAAATAAATTTTTTAGAGGAAAAATCTAATTTTCATCCAACTAAAAATGAAGAAGGGTCTGCAAGGGGTGCTGACCCTAAAGCAGCGTCTCACTGGACAGGTTCCATATCCATGGCTATTACACTATTGAGATTCTTATTTTATAATTCAGTCATTGCTAAATAGAGTGACTTTAATTTCCGGAATCCAAAGAGGGTCTTCATCAACCACAAATGAGACAATAAATGAAACACTCTTTTATTTCCATTTTTACCTCTTATTTCAATAACCACAAACATGCCTTGGTTCAATCATTTTGAAATCAGTGTCCTTATCTTTTTAGGAGGAAATTTGTCAACGCCTAACATTAAAAAAATGTTAGGCATTCAATGCAAAGACACAAGATCGCTTAAAGTTCACACAGACTTAATATGATTTTCTTTCAGCCAGCCATCGCCCACATTTAGAGAAAAGTAGTCTTCAGCCAGGAAGTTTGCTTATTTCCAGACTTGTGTGAGACAGGAAACTGTCAAGTGGCTACAAAAGCAGATAGACTTTGATTGATGGGCAACTCCAACATTAAGATATATCGGACTGTAGATCTTGATGTACCTCATTTCCTGGCACATACCCGCCTTCAGGAAAAGGGAAATGAGTTTTGCTTTAAAAACAGAGTATTTTGCTAGACACAGTCAATAGGTGATGAACGTAGACATCTGCTTCATATATGCCACTTCCTCTACTTCCAACTGAACTTTATGGAAAAGGGAACTATGATTTTTATCTGCCCATTTTCATACATAGCACCAACCCTTCAAGAGCTTATAATTTATGAAATATCCGCATCTTGATACAGTCGCAGTTGCTATGTCCTGTCTCTCTCATTTGTAATTTTCCTGTTTTCCCCAAATAGATTTTCAACAGTAACTTGAAAAAATTTAACCTTTAGAAATGAAGCACGGATCTAAGAAAATGACAATGTTGAACTGCCCCATGTTTATGAGTAGAGTGATACTCTTTCATTTGTAATGTGTTTTAAAACTTTTAATGTGCTTTAGAGGTTGTTTTTTTTTTTTTAATGGAGAAAAGAAAATCTGACTGATCCCTTCTGCACTGCTGAACTGTTCTTCCACAAAGGCGCTCCTGAGAGGCAGTCCTGTGTTTGTGCAGTCTTTCATTTATTGTTTGGAATCTGGTCACTAGAGCTTTGTGGTTTCTGTGAATCCTCTCTCTCCTTCCCCTTCCCCCTCCCTGCCTCCCTACCATAACCTTCCCTTTCTCTCTTGTGGTAGTGTGTAAACACAAGAGGGTACCATTGCCAAAGGGCAGACAAGAGGACTTAAAATCTCACAAGGGGAACAGAATAAGAATCGCAAATAAGACCAGGACAGAATGTGCTGGCTCTGCTGCTTGCCGCCTTTCTTATTCATGCACTGATGTTACTGTGCACTCCCTCTGTCCAGAGTACTCTGCGGGGATACCAGTGTTCTATGACACAGTCAGACACGAATCTCGCTTTCAAGCTGTCTTCGTCCAGTAAGGCCACTGAGGCATGCACGCAACAGTAATCCCGACAGTACGCTGTGAATATTAGAGAAGGGGCACCAAACGCTTGACAAGAAGGTGGTTCTTGAAACTTGAAAGCAACAAGGAAGGACTTTGAGGAAGGAGTCATATTGGGTTGAGCTTTCAGAAGAGCAGAGATGTTCTCCCCACCTGGTGTGCCTTTCCATCTCTATGTCACCTCTCTCAAAATCCAACCTATCCCTTCAGGGTTCAGTTTGGACTCTAGTCTATATGTAAAGCCATTCCTGATGCCAACACCCAAAACTGTTCATATTTTCTTTCCATGCTTTTGTTTTTGCCTTAATTTTTATAGAGAGAGAGCAAGCAAGCAGGAGAGGAGCACAGGGAGAAAAAAAGAGAGAGAATCTTTTTTTAAAATGTTTGTGTTTGTGTGTGTGTGTGAGAGAGAGAGAGAGCAGGGGAGGGTCAGAGAGAGGGGGAGATACAGAATCTGAAGCAGGCTCCAGGCTCTGAGCTAGCTGTCAGCACAGAGCCCAACGCGGGGCTCGAACCCACGAACCGTGAGAGATCATGCCCTGACCCAAAGTCAGACGCCCAACCAACTGAGCCACCCAGGCACCCCATTTTAATTTTTTAAATGTTTTTTATTTTTGAGAATCTTAAGGAGGCTCCACACCAGCACAGAGCCTGATGTGGAGCACAATCCCACAACCCTGGGATCTTGATCTAAACTGATATCAAGAGTGAGATGCTCAAATGACTGAGCCACCCAGGTGACCCTCCATGTTTTGAGCCAGTAGTCATTCTGCACATCTCTCCTGCAGCATCTATCACAGTCCTTCTTATGTTATACTTGTCTGACACTTAATGGTTGGCTCTCCCAGACAGTTACCTCTCCATATTCCTTTTAGCATCTAGTCTGGCAGGGTATTATAGCTCCCTAGTGGCTCTTTCTGACAAACCTATAAATGACTTCATCTGCCCTTCTCTTCATTATGTCCACCAGTGCATAATCACACTTTCTGGCCCTTTCTGCAAAGGAATAATCCATGCTATTGTTGCTTTTTCCTTCCCAATATTGGGGGAAAGTACATTAAGAAGCTTCAATTCATACCCAGTGAAACCTGGACTCATAGCATAAGGCTGTACTCTGCATGTGGCCTTCTTACAGGACCACATGTAACTCTGTAGGAAAATCCAGTCTATAAACCCTCATGCCGCATTAGTATACCTCTTCTCACAAGTGGTCCAGGAGAAAGCTGGATTTGACTTTGATAATTGAGTCTAGTTAGGTTATGTTATGGATGCTGATTTTAACCTTAAATTGCTTTTTCCCCTGAAATATACTGTTTCAATTTTGTCTGCCTCAAGGAAAACTGCTGGCCCATATGAAGCATTTTAAAGGTAATATGCAGGCTCTCAGATGAGCATAAGTAAACGAATGTAATTGCTGACATGCCCTAAATTAAATGTACTGGCAGCCAGTTCACTAATGGTAAGAAAATAGATCAGACGGGGAGATTAATTTCATTTTCAGCTCCTTCAGGCCTAAACCCAATAGTGGAACTAAAGATTCTAGTTTCTTTAATCTGGAGTTCTGGTATAAATATAGCTGTACAATAACCAAATCCTTTGATATACGCTTACTAGAATGTGAAAACAACTTTTCCATAAATGACCATTATTAGCAAAATTTCATTTTCCTATTTAGAAAGGGAATAATTTAGCATCAGATTTTGGTTCTGGAAGTCATCCATCCATCCATCCATCCATCCATCCACCCTGGTGTGAGCCATTGCTGTGTACTCCCTTAATGATTCAGATAACTTTTATGCAACATTTCACATTCTTCCAGCATCAAGTTACTAGAGCCATTATTATTACCCCCTGTTCCATACTGGCGTTGACAGACTTCACATACACTACGTCAATGCCTCAACTTTACAGTGTGCTCTTGTTGCCTGTTCTGGGGGTTCTCTGACACTGGCATGGAGGACATTTGAGGGCACACACTTGACACTCACACATATATAATCCAGAATTTCAGGGGATTTCATGACCACAAGTCTGTTCTTAACAAACACAGGCTCAAGCACCAGGTATCTGCAATGTGGCCAACAGCCTTTCTCTCCTTCTCCACTTCCCTTCCCAGCCCCTCACTCTCTTTTGTCTAGGAACACTTCCCCCGTAAACTACCTGTATACAAGTTTTCACCTCAGGCAGAATCTTCAGGGAGGCTAAGGATAAAACAGTTGGTACCAAAACTGGCCACGGAAAGATGTTATGATGGGATTTGGAGCTGGCCAAACAGCAATAAGGACCTGTTGGTGGTGGTGCAGTGGTGGTAATCCCCAGCAGGTCATGGTATCAGAATTATTCTCAGATGTGATGGATAGGGCTGGGTAGGAGAGAGCCACAGCAAAGCCTGCTATGGGAAAGGCAGTTCCTTCTCTGGGAGGAAATACTTCCACAATGAAGGAATCAGCTAATATGCACCAGGAGGAATCACTGAGCTGTATGTAGAGATGGATCATGAAGATCTTGGGAGTATGGTGTGGAGAGGAATAAAGCTGAATTGGGGTTTATAAGGAGGAATAGGCTGATGATCAATGTTCTGGCAGGCACCCACAGAGCCAGTGCTAATACGCTGCTTGGACGGCTCCTTAAAGTGATGGCCTACAGTAAATGAGGTAGAGATGCTGAAACTATCTTAGTAGAGTACTGAGCTTAGATGCTTGAAGGGGTAAAAGGGTAAGAAGAGACTTATATACAATAGACTATGGGCCCAGAAAATGGTCCCTTTATTAAGACAATTAAAAAATGCACTGGTGGGGCGCCTGGGTGGCTCAGCCGATTAAGTATCCAACTCTTGATTTCAGCTCAAGTCATGATCTCAGGGTTCATAAGATCAAGCACCCCCACACATGAGGCTCTGTGGTGACAGCTCAGAGCCTGCTTGGGATTCTGTCTCTAGCTCTCTCGCTGCCCCTCACCCTCATTCTCTCTCTCTCTCAAAATAAATAAATATTTTTTAAAAAGAAAAAGGAAATGCACTGGTAAGGGCATACTGCCATCTGTGAAAATGACACAGTGTGGCGGCTGACCCCTCTAGGTCAGAATTTACAATAAAAGATTTCTACCATGCTACCATAGCATCAGTGAGGATGGCAGGTTTCCAGAATGGGAGAAAGGAGGTGGGTGGCATTTAACCATCAGAAGAGAGGCTGATGTAATTACCACAATGAACAAAAAGTTGAAAGTGATAATCAGACCCATAGGGCTTAGAATTATTAAGAACAATATGTATATAGTCACTAGCATGTTACTTTAAAAAAAATCAGGACTGGCAAACAGAACTCTGAGGTCAGTCATTATAATGGAAGAAATCATGATTCCTCATCCTGTCTCCAGATCTGAGGTGGTCAACAGAACCAGAACCCAATGACTGAAGAGATAATCTGGCAATGCCAACATTAACGTGTAGAATAAATATTCCCATAGTCCTCCTTCAAAGGTATCTACAGCCATTTACCAATACCTCTGCACCTGGGGAAAAGTTATCCATACTTTCAAGGATCACCGGACACCGACTCTAACACAGACACAAGGGGTACCAAAACATCCTCAGGGTCCCATTATTAAGTGGGGACTGATGGAAGGCTGGCAAGGAATCTATTTCTGGTCCAAGTATATTCCTATTAGGTCCCCAGAAATGTCCTGTGGTTCTTTCCCTGGGCCCTAAGTATATAAACTGGTAGGTATATACTATATAATATATATTATATAATATGTACTGTGATATTATATATATATATAGTATATAATATTAGTATATTAGTATTATATAATATACTATATATAATATATAATAAATATACTATATACACTACATATACTATTACAGTACTATTACAGTATATGTAGTGTATATAGTATATATAATAAATATATGTTGTATATAAATATATATATGTATATAATATATATAAATATATATATGTATATAATATATATATAAATATATATAAATATATATACTGTAATAGTATATGTAGTGTATATAGTATATACTATATCAGTATTGTGTAATGCTAATGTATAATATTAAGTATGACCAGAGAAGCACGAATAATTGTTGTAGAAACAGTCAAGTGTAAGCCTTAGAAACTGCCCACCCCCATTAAAATGCTAAGTTAGAAATAATAATGTACTCCAGGAAGAATTGCACAGATTAGTATCACTTTCAAAAACAAAGGATGAAAATGCTCCCCAATTGTATTCAATCTATCTGCTGGGTCTCTACAAAATCAGTAAGAGTTATGATGCATGATAATGCACACCCTAAGAGCCAGCCAAACTACAACTTTAATCACAGCTGCAGTGCTGAATGAGGTATCTTACTGGAGAAATGGATGCAGACTCTGGTACCTGACATGAAGCCACAGATCTGGTGAAGGCTGTGGCACTGGTGACCCCATCTTTCTCAATACCCATCGGTATGGAAATCAAAAGCAGTTTGGTTTTTACGGGATAAAGATACCAGGTCACATTCACTGTCTTGCCCCAGGGCCATAAGAGCTCATTGTCACAATATAATCCATAGGGACCTCATTCGACTCAACATACCACAGAATACCATGCTGTTTCACTATATTGATGGCATTGTGTTATCAGACCTGAAGATCAGGGAGCAACAGTTATCCTAATAGAAAAATGCATGCTGCAGCATAGGGACTGAATCCCTGTGCCAGTTTCAAAGTTAATGCCTCAGCTCCAAGTCCACCCACTTCTGTGAGAATGTATGGGAACGTGAGAACATTTAAGCATCTCTCCTTTGCAGGAAGTATAATATTCAATCGACCAATAGAGGGCACTGGAGGGACACTGCAAAGGAAAGGGTCTTCTCTTCTTGGTTCAGGTATGCTGCTATCTTGCTGCTTCTCACCTCTGCTCTGCAGTTAACAGAGATGCTTGTGTGGAGACATCCAGAGATGCCTCGTCAGAGCTGCAAGCCCAGAGCATACAATCCATTGGTGAGCTTGCAACGTCAGACTTGGCCCCATGACCACCTTGCTGAGCCTCGTGGATGGAAACACAAGCACCCTGGGCCTTATGCTCCCCTGCTGGTGAACAGGCTCCTAATGTCCTGACTCTTCCTGTCTGCCCACACCAGCCTACATCCATCTGCAGCTTGGAACCTTGTTTCCTGGCCTTCCCAATATTGAGCAGGCTCCTGAGACTGATGCCTTCTGTGAGGCAACCCACCAGCTTTACTTATATCTAGAGAGATATTTCCTGGTTGTCTACCAATTGTGGGCCATCTATGGCCTGAACAAACCTGTGAATTCTCTGCCATGTTATTGGCGTCAACCACACGTATTCTAAGAATTTGAATTCAGTCTTGGGAAGGGAAGCCTTTGGCAACTTAGTTCCTTCCTTCCATATTTTCCTTCAACCATAGGGTTTCCTTTAAACCATTATAGTTATTCTGTTACAGTTAATAGTTCCTAATACTATACTCTCCTTAGTCTAATTATTTTGTTTCTGTGCCATGATTATACCCTGACTAATACAATCTCAAAAAAATTCAGGACCTGCTACTGGGTTAATACTTTAAGAGTCCAATGGTCTGTGGCATGATGGGACAGCCCCTCACCCCCACAAGGTAAAAGACAAAGTGTAACACCTCAAAACCCTCATACTAAATAACAGGGATAGCACTAGTTTAGATGAAGAACTTCATTATGAGCCACCAAGTGATGGTGTGCCCAGAGTTCCCATCATGAGTTGGTATAGCAATCTACTGTATGTTGGAAATGGTATATTCAAAGCTGAGTCTTAATAGGTCCAAAAGGCCTAAAAACACTGCATTATAAAGTGGTCCATACTCCCTTGGCACCTGCTTGTGTTACACCAATTCCTTTTCACCAATTCACACTTATGGCCTCATGAGAAGTTCCTTACAACTAACTGATGGAAGAGGAAGTCCTCAAGCCTGCTTCAGAGATGGGTTGCCTCAATATGGTAGAACTAGCTGAAAATAGATAGCCATTGCCTTTAGGTCCTCTCTGGAGTATCTCTAAAGAGCAGTGATGAAAAGTAATTCTTCCAGGGGGCAGAACTTTGATCAGAATGCTTGGTTCTTCATTTCTTATGGGAAATACATGGCTTGAGTATGGGTATATATGGTCTCCTAAACAATGCTGAATGGCTTGCCTGGTGGTTCAGGGGCCAGTGATGGACATCACTGGAGAATTAGAGATAAGACATTCTGGAGGAGAAGGACATAGATGGACCTACAACAGTGGAAATAAAGAATGGAGTTTTGGGGTTGTCTGGGTGGCTCAGTCAGTTTTAAGCATCCAACTTTGGCTTAGGTCATGATCTCGCAGTTTGTGAGCTCAAGCCCTGCATCAGGCTCTGTGCTGACAGCTCAGAGCCTGGAGCCTGCTTCAGATTCTGGTGTCCCCGCCCACCTCCCGGCCCTCTCTGATTCACATTCTGTCTCTCTCTCTCTGTCTCTCTCTCAAAAATAAAATAAACATTAAAAAAAAGAATGGATTTTTGTGTTCCATCTTAATGTTCACCAGACAACATTCCTTATAGATTTCAACCAGCATCTTTCCTCAGATAGTCCAGTGGTATTCCAATGGACTGATGAATGAAATAGCCATGATAGTAAAAAAAAAAAAAAAAAAAAATGGAGGATACCCCTGGGTTACTTCCTCTCACCAAGATATGGGTCACCAAGCTTCCTCTCACATTAGCTGTTGCTCTTGAATTCTTGCTCTCTCTTTTATTTTACTTTACAACCAGCCTTCTGGAAAGATGAGTTTACTTTGGTTGACCCTCCTTCCTTACAGTTAATCATCTACCCACTCCATAACCTCTGGTTGCTTAGCTTTCTAAGCCCTCATTCTATATATCCTCTCATTTTTTAAATGTTACCAATGACTTCTTTGTTCACTGAAATATGAAATGGTATTCAGTCTTACCTCCCTTGAGTTCTGTGATATTGGTTCTATTTTTTTCCCATGCTCCTTTTTTCCCCACTGTTCTCTGAAAATCAGTGCTCTTTCCTGTTTCTTCTCCTTCTCTGACCAACTTTCCCCCTCTAGGGATCCTTGTCATTGATTAAATGTACTCAGAGGCTTAGTCCTCAGCCTGACTTTATCTTCTGACTCTACTTTACTTCCTAAGTAATTTCATTCAAAACAAAGTCTGTAACAGTGCTTGGCACTGTTTCTCCTTACTTTCTATTTATGCAAACGACTCCTAAATCATATCTCAGCCAAAACTATCCAAGGGCAAGTCACAAGTTTCCCTCTACCAAAAGGATTTCTCTGCTTGTATATACAATTGATAACTCAAATTCTCAAGGTCAAAAATGTAGCATGTTGTCCTTCCTCCTGAATCTGCTTTTTATAGTGGCTCCCCTCAAAGATAATACTTTTGTAATAATCTTTTCTCTTTTTCTCGTGCCCTATGACTTGCCATTCCACTTCTCTTAAATTTCTTTTATCTTACCAATTCTCATTGTGACCCTCACTAGGTTCTTATTTTTTATAGGATCTCTTGAAATAGGTTCTTAAATGGTCTCTCGGGTACTGTGCACAGTCATTATAAGATTAATTTCCTTAATGCTCAAATAAGGAAATGTTAGTCTCTTCCAATGAATTAGTGGTTTCCAGTCCTTAGGTTCAAGATCTCTGGCTTAGTATTCAAGCTCTGGCCTCTGCCTGCCTGTAAAAACCTATTTCCACCAACTTTCCTTCATAACCTCTACTTTGACATAAAGTTGGGCTGCGTTTTGAAGCAAAAACTACAGAGTGTTAGAACTAAAAAAAAAAACCTGTGTTCAAACCCTAGCTCTCTAACTAAAGGACTGAGAGATTTTGAGCCAAACATTTACCTTCTATATTCTATAAACAATGATGTTCAGTTTTTCTTATCTGAAAAACAGTATAATTAATACCTACCATAAAGCCTTGCTGGAACAGTGAAATATGATGATATATACAAAGCACTGAGTCACAGCATCTAATACCTATCAGAAGAGCAATGAATACTGCTTTGTTCATCTCTTCTCCCTTTTTATGTATGTCCCAAGATTTCCAGAAGCAAGCCAATTCACCAAAAGTCAACTTGCCCTATGTCCAGTATGCCAAATTGAATTGACTTTTTGGCAAACTGGTTCCAGTACATTGACATATATCCAAGTTTACTGCCTCTGAGCTTTGCCTGAAATGGTTCTACTGTGTGTTGCTGTGTATGGGGTCTCTTGCAACCCTTTCCATGGACAAGTCTTCTATCTTACATATGAACTTTCACAGAGGCTTGTCTCTGATCCCTCACCTTCTAAGTCCAACTAACATGGCCCTTGAAGTACAGAGTAACAGATGGTTGAGTAACTTTTTCATCCTTCTGATGGCGGTTGTGTGGCTGACCTCCATCAGACACGTTGTCCCAAACCCATGCTTCCTGTAAATTGTCCACAGTGACCTCATGCCAGAATGTACAGACCCTTCAGAGTATGTAGTGTCCATCTAAATGCTCAGAACTCTCCGATGCAATGGTGGAATCAGAAGGCCTGGAGAAACTT
The DNA here is from genome assembly GCF_003009895.1 of Hyaena hyaena. Classification (NCBI taxonomy): domain Eukaryota; kingdom Metazoa; phylum Chordata; class Mammalia; order Carnivora; family Hyaenidae; genus Hyaena; species Hyaena hyaena. The sequence goes on along the minus strand of NW_024081129.1, from coordinate 1,187,338 downwards.
CCTCTCATGGTCCTTTGTCTCAGGGGAGTGCAACGTAAAATAAATAAAATAAAATTCTATGTGCTTGTTGCCACTGATTTTGTCTCCCTTTCTTTTGCCAACTGTCCATTTTCATTTTTTCTGAATACTTCCAAAAGTTATCTATACTCTTCTTCTATTGTTACTATTATTCCAATTGCTTGAGTTCTTTTACTACTAGATGAGGAATCTCTTTGTGATTAGGGACCTCATATCTATATATTTTGTCGACAGCAGTGTCTATCGGATACAGTGCTTTGAATGAAGCAGGTCCAAAATAACTATATTTGGAATGAACAAATGTTCACAGTATTGTGGTTAATATGGCAGGATACATAAAGAAATATAGATAAAATCTCAGTCTACTAAGAATGCACCTTTTAGGGGGAGACTCAAGTTACAAAATGAAGAACTGCACTGTGGAGGACATCAGCCCCCAGCCAAGAGCACTGTCAGCAGTCTGTCCTCTATCTAAAGCAATTCCAATGGACATGCTCCAATTCTTTGGCAGGTGGAAAGAGACTTCTTTGAAGCTTGACAGATGTGGATTATAATATTTTGGAGTGCTACTTAATGCTGAGTACCAGTATATTCAAATCTAAAATAATCATTTATACCTGGCAAGGATTTTTGAAGGGAGCATTAGAGATAATATAGGTAAAGTGCTTTACTTTTACTAGTGACTTAACAAACCTGAGCTGTTACATATCTTCAGTCAAATAAGCAAATTTGGTTTCACTACAGCAGAAAAACTTCTGTCCCGTGCTGAGTGAATCCATTCTTACCCCTTCTGTAGGTTTCTATGGATTAACTTCTCAGCTAAGAAGCTAAAGAGGACTCAGCTTCCTGTCAGGCTGAGGAATGCTCACTACAGCCAATGCCACATTGTGTCAGCTTGGCTCCTACACTGGCCTTCTCCTGGGAGCTCAGGGCAGGTGTCTTGGGAGGTAGCTGTAAAGAAAGCATGGTGAATGGGGTACTAGAAACAATACCACTTTTAGTACGACCAGTAAGACCAGGAGAAGGGGGGCAAGTTAATGTCCACCAAAGGGTGTTTCATGGCAGTAGCACTAGAGTAGAAATAGATGAAAAGAGAGCTTATAATTACAATGCCTCTGAGAAACACACCCTCAGCAGGCGAACCTGGGTGGCTCACTCAGTTTAACATCCAACTCTTGATTTTGGATAATGTCATGCTCTCATGGGTTGTGAGATCGAGCCCTGCGGGATTCATGGGATTCTCTCTCTCTCTCTTTCTCTCTCTCTCTCTGCCCCTCCCCTGCTCACTCAAGCTCTCTATATCTTTCAAAATAAATAAATAAATAAACCTTAAAAATAATAATAATATAAAAGAAACACTCCCTCAGCAGACATAGAATGAGGGATATAACAATGCAGAAATTTCTCTTGTGCCATCAAATAATTCTAACCATAATGAAAGTGGGGGCCAGACTTTACATAGTTTTCTCATTTAATCCTTTCAAGAAATACTCAATAAGGGGGCGCCTGGGTGGCTTAGTCGGTTAAGCGTCTGACTTTTGCTTAGGTCATGATCTTGCGGTTCGTGGGTTTGAGCCCCGCGTCGGCTCTGTGCTGACTGCCAGCTCAGAGCCTGGAGCCTGTTCTAGTCTGTGACTCCCTCTCTCTCTGACCCTCCCCTGCTCACACTGTGTCTCTCTCTCTCTCCTAGAAATAAATAAATCATAAAAAAGAAAAAACAAAAAGAAATACTCAGTAAGATTCATCAGTCCCATTTTACAGAAGAGGACATAGTTTAAGTAAACGTCCAGGGCTACGGAGCTAACAAATAGTAAAGTTGCAATTTCAACTGTAGGAATCAGTAAAAGCAGCTCCTGGCAGAAGACACTCATTAGAGAATTTACATAGGACTGGAAGGACCCTCGAGAACAGTCCACACATCCCAGACGGAAAGCAAAGTAAATACATAAAAACAAGCAAAGACACCAAGAAACTTAAATTTTACTTTTTGAAAAAGGCCTCCTCTGTGATTCATCACTAAAGATAGGACATTTACTTCTCAATTGTTGTTATTTTACATTTTCATCTAAAGGAAAATGAAAAAAGGATCTGTGACCTTCCCCAATCTCCCCCCCCCCCCCCCCCCCCCCCATCAGTCCTCAGTTTTTGTTGAGAGGCACAGGAGCTGTCCAATGCGATCATGAAAACAGGACTGGGTAAAAAAAGGAAGCATGGAATTCAAGAGAGCTAACTGAGCTTAGAAAGCAAATATGTACTTTATATATACTTGCTGGAGGCAATGAGATTTTTAGATTGAATTTTTGTGTCCCTCCAAAATTTCTGTGTTTTAACCTAACCCTCAGTGGGATGGCATTTGGATGGGGGCACTGTGGGAAGTAGTTAGGTCATCAAGGTGGATTCTTATGAAGGGGATTAGTGCTCTTATAAAAGAGACCCTAGAGAGCTCCCTCACCCATTCAGCCATGTAAGGACACAGAGCAAAGACAGTCCTCTACAAACTAAGACATGGGCTCTCGCCAGACATCAAATCTGCTGGCGCTATGATTTTGGACTTCGCAACCTCCAGAACAGTGAAAAGTAAATTTCTCTCATTTATAAGTTACCCAGTTGATTATATTTTATTATAGCAGCCCAAATGGACTAAACCAAGTACCCTCTTGAGGGAAATGATATTTGTAATCAATAATTATACCTACAAATATATGGATCAACTGCCCGAGCTCTGCTGAAGGAAGGGCTCATCACAGAAAATATTCTCCTATATAACCCATTACAACAAAGGCAAGCCACCAAACATAGCTCCATTTTTCTTCTCCTTTTCTTTGTCTTATCAAACTTGTACTCATTCTTTAAGAATTAACTCAAGTCCCACTACTTGCAGGAGTAATATCTGATTTCCCTTGCTAGAACTGAATTTCTCTTTTCTTTGAATCCCTATAGCATTTCATATCTGCATGATTCTTGGCATTTATTATGGTAGCAAGACAATGTTTTGAAATATTTCTTAATTTAATTGTTTTAAAGCCTGTATTTTACCCTGAAGCCCTTCAGCAATTAAATCTGCACTTAAAGACTTAGGTTGATTGCCCCTGGGAAGAAAAGATGGAAAAGAACTCAGTGAAAACCAAGAGTTGATTTCTAGGCTTTTAAATTCCAAATGAAACCTTTAAAAACCTATAGTAGGTAAAGACAACTGTCCTGAAAGTCATTTTTAAATGCAAGAGTCCTGGAAAGACACTGAAAAAGGTTGGGGAATTTTCAAAACTTTGCTTGGAAAACCAAGAGCCAAAGCCTGAAGGAAGAGGCCATAAGGTTTGTCCAAAAATAAAATATTGGAGAAAGAACTGCTCGTCATGTAGGAAGGGCAGGAAATGTTGACTATGAGGAAGGCAGGAGGGCTGAGTAACAGAAATAGGGCGGCCAAAAAAACCATGTGTGTATGAATCATCAGCAGGCTCTCTGGGAACAGCCCAAGAAACCGGAAGCCCTCTAGCAAAGATTCCTTTCCAAAATGGCCCTATGTATCAGGTAATGATGGAAGGGTGGGAGATGATGGATCCGGGCCATCAGCAGAGTCTGACATGGGGCTTGAACCCACCAACCGTGAGATTATGACCTGAGCCAAAGTCCGATAATTAACCAACTGAGCCATCCAGGCACCACTTGATGATATGTTCTATCAAAATTTTTCATCCTGGTTTATTCACTTAATCTGTAATTGCCGGAATAAACTTCACAACCCTAAAGCCTGGAGCTGGGTCAGAAAACTGATCCAGATTCAATTTTTGATCTTTTGGTGATCACTTGGGAGTGTGCTGGGATTGCTATTCTGTTCTGTAGCTGGTAAGCAGATGCGCACTGGCCTCTGTGAAAGCAAATGGCAAGGGAAACCCAGCCCCATGAATGGAAGTACTTTTGGGTCTCTTGTCCAGCAGAACCATTGTAGTAAATGGGAACATCTATGCACATTAAAGAACTTGTGTTCTTTGCTGGGGTCCACTGGTTTCTTTCCCTAAGTCTAGTGGGACAAGCCTATAGTAATGATGATAATAATAGCATATGGCATGTGTGGAACATTTACTCTGTGCGAGGTATCATTTAAGCATCTGACACATACTAAGAACTAATCTTCATGGTTATTATATAAAGGTATTATGTCATTTTACAGCTTTGTATTCCCACTTTACATATAAAGAAACTGAGACACAGATCAGGCATCTTGCCCAAGTGCATAGCTAAGGGCTTATGCTTCTATCACTGTGCTAACACACCTCACTTGTTAGATACTGCACATATCCTTGAACATTTTCCCTGTTAGTATAGACACTTAACACAGATTATTTTTAATGACCAAATAAATGTTACATCCTCTACATAACCCAAACTCTCTTATGCAGTATTTAGATGGTTTCAGTTTTTAATTTCATAAATAATGCTCTGATGAATATATTTTCACAGAAATCATTTTCCTGTATTTATGCATTCTCATAAATGCATAGGATGCATTCTTAGGAGTTATGAAGTATAATAGTAGGACTATTTTAAGGGTCTTGAGATACATTGCAAATTTCTCACCAAAAGTGTCATATCAAATTACTTCCCCAATAATAAAGTAGGAGAAGGTTCTCTTTCACTAAAATCTTACTATCATTACATCTTACTATCATTAGGAACTCTTTTGTCAGTCTGGTATGAATAGCAAACAATATCTAATCAATCTTTTTTCAATTTTTATAAGTCAACAATATTTTGTAATAATTAAAAATGTAGACAAAAGATATGATCTTACTATTAAAGTTAACACCTTAAAATTAAATCCGGTATTTACTATGCTATTTAGCATCATTGAGACCATGAATTAGTTATGCTTGAAAAGAATCCAAATACTGCACAACTACACCAGTACTAACTCTTCCATCATTACAACACCAAGGGAGTAGCTAAGGAAGAAATATTATTCATGGAGAGCCCTGAAATAAAATGACCTGCCAAGACCTCATTTCAGTTAAAGAAATAATGAAGATTATACATAGGGAGGAAGAGAAAAAAATAATATTATCATCACAAGTTGATGTTCAAGTATGAAAATCCTTCTGAAAATTTTTTTAAAAAATAAAAAGAGTACTAATTCTTCCTATTGAGTGTCTTGATGCTTCCTTTAACTTTTAAATGCCCTTTCCAGTCGATGACATAAACTAGAGCCTTGAGAAGCTATAAATAGCTCCATCCATGCTCCCCCTCCACCCTTTCAGTGCTTGATGGCCTCCCTTAGGAATGTGTTTGGGCCAGATGGCCTTCAGCCCAACTTCCTGTAAATATTCATTTTTAATGATAATAATTAAAAACACTAATTTGCTCTTGCCCAGGGCCATTTCTATAGAGACCTATTGGTGCTGTACTAACACTAATGAAGTCTTAGAAATGAGACCTTCTTTTCTAATCTTACTAAATACCTGATGATTTGTCCCCAAAGCTATTTTCTAAGCATAAGCAGTGACATCAGACAGAGTTCCTGCCTCTTCCTTTCATCACGGCACTGAGATGAACTTGCATCATTTATATTCCAGTTTGGGCCCAACATGGGCTTTTTGAGGTTGCCCATTCTCCTTCTTTTAATCTTAGAAAACAACATTTACTCAATGGCTTAGAGCAGTGTTTTTCAAACTGAAGGACAACCCCATTAAACAAGGGCTTCACCTAAGGTCCTTAGGCCTCCAGAGGGCCTAGGGATAGAATTCTGTGTGTCTGTAAACTTGAGTGGGGAAAAAATTTGGCATCTTTATTTTCACTAACATTTAATGGAAAAATATTAATTCCCTTAATTACAAACCTATGATTTTGTCACCAACAGAAATGACAGATATCACATTAGGCTATACAGTTATATTGAAATATTATTAATATACATTGCTACTTTGAGATTCTGGTAGTTTATTTTGGATTTTAATTTAAGATCCCACACATTACTATAACACACATTTTAAGATATTTTAATACCTGTATTCTGTTTTCCTTTATAATCCAATGTACCTTATTTTATGCACAAAAACATAGTTATAGCAGAATGCACGTATTCTCAAGGATATTCTCCAGGTTAGATCATTTGTTAGGCCATGAAATAAATCTCAATAAGCTTAAAAGGATTGTACTCATACAAAATATCTTGTCCAAGAGCACTGAAATGAAGCTAGAAATCAGTAACAGAAGAAAAACTAGTAAATTTATAAATATGTAGAAATTAAAGAACACACACTCTTTTGAGAGAGAGAGAGCATGAGCAAGGGAGAAGGGGAAGGGGGCAGAGGAAAAGAGAGAAAGAACCTTAAGTAGCCTCTATGCTCAGCATGGATCCTGACATGGGGCTTGATCTCATGACCTTTGGATCATGACCTGAGCCAAAATCAAAAGTTGGACACTCAAACCAACTGAGCCACCCAGGCACCCTGACAGCATTGACTTTTTAAGTAAACAATAGGTCAAAGAAGAAATCACAAAGGAAATTAGTAAATAGAAACAAATGAAAATAAAAATGCAACATTACCAAAACTTATGGGATGTAGCAAAAGCAGTGCTCTGAGGGAATTTCATAGCTAAAAATGCCTACATAAACAAAGAGAAACATCTCAAATCAATCACCTAACTTTATGCAGAAGGGCAAACAGAAGCCAAGGCTAACATAAAGAAGGAAACAGCAAAGAATTGAGATAAATGAACTAGAGAAGAGCAAACTAACAGAGAGAATCAATGAAACCCAAAGTTGATTCTTTAAAAAAAAGATCAACAAAATGGATTTAACTAGACCAACTACAGAAAAGAGAAGAGAGATGCACAAAACTAAAATCAGAGATAAAAATGGAGATATGACTACTGACCTTACAGAACTAAAAAGCATTATAACAAAAGTAAAAAGCATTATACGCAGTATGAGAATTATTGTGTAAATAATTATACACAAAATAAACAATGTAAGTGAATAGAAATTCCTAGAAATGTACGAATTTTCAAAACTGATCTGGCAAGGAACAGAAAATGTGAACACACCTATAACCAGTCAAGAGATACTAATCAACCTGCCAGCTAAGAAAAGTCCACAACCAGTCTTCACTGGTGATTTCTACCAAACATATGAAAAAGAATATCTTTCTCAAACTATTACAAAATAACAGAACAGGAGCGACCACCTGATAACTCATTCTATGAGATTGGTATTAGCTTGATACCAAAGCCAGACAAAGGTACCATGAAATAAGAAAACTACAGGCCAATGTCCCTAATGAATAATAAACAAGTTTAATAAGTGACATAGTACAAGATCAACACACAGCATCAGTTATGTTTTATACACTAGCAATGAATAATCCAAAAAGGAAATTAAGAAAATAATTCTATTTATAATAATGTCCTAAAGGATAAAATACTTAGTAATAAATTTAACCAAAGAAATGAAAGACTAATACTTTAAAAACTAAAAGATACTGGGGAAGGAAATTTTTAAAGATCTAAGTAAATCGAAGGTTGTCTATATTTATGGATTGAAAGACCTAATATTGTTAAGATAGCAAAATTACCCAAAGTGATCCACAGATTTAAAAGAATCCTATCAAAATCCCATCAGCCATTTTCCCAAAAATAGAAAAGCTGATTATTAAATTCATACAGGAATTGTAAGCCCAACAATCTTGAAATTGCTCAGTCATAACAATCTTGAAAAAGAAGAATGGAGGACTTGCTCTAGTTTCAAAACTTGTTACAAATCTACAGTAATCAAAACAGTGTGGCTACCATTGTGTCTAGGCCAATGAAAGAGAACTGAGAGTCTAGAAATAAATCCATACCTCAATGCTGAACTGATTTTTAACAAGAGTTAAAGAGTTAAATTCCCCATTTAATGGGGAAAGATTTGTTTTTTCAACAAATGGCACTGGAACAAATGTATATGCACATGCAAAAGAATGAAGCTGGACTACTACCTCAAACCATAGAACTCTTAAGGAAAAAATATAGGAATACATCTTCATGACCTTAGATTGGCAACAGGTTCCTAGCAATAACACCAAAAACACCTATAATGATGACAACAACAACAAAAATGATAAATTGGATTTCACCAATTTAAAATATTTGTATATCAGAGGACATTATAAAGAATGTGAAAAGATAACCTAAAGGTTGGATAAAAATATCCATAAATCACTACCTTACAAGAGTTTAATCTCCAGGATATGAAAAACATGTATAACTCAATTAAAAAATGACAAAACTCAATTAAAAAATTAATAAGGGATTTGCAGGGCACCTGGGTGGCTGTCAGTTAAGAGTCCAACTTTGGCTGAGGTCATGATCTCACAGCCCATGGGTTCAGTCCTGCGTTGGGCTCTGTGCTGACAGCTTGGAGCCTGAAGCCTGCTTCAGATTCTGTGTCTCCCTCTCTCTCTGCCTCTCCCCTGCTAGTGCTGTGTCTCTCTCTCAAAAATAAATAAACATTGAAAAAGAATTAAAAATAAAGGACTTGAATAGAGATTTTTCCAAAGAAGAAACACAAATGGCCAACAAGCACATGAAAATATGCAAACATTGTTAGTCATTAGGGAAATGCAAATCAAAACCACAATTAGATACCACTCTACAAACATGAGGGTGGCTATCAAAAAAAAAAAAAAACAATAGGGGAACCTGGGTGGCTCATTCACTTGAGCATCTGACTTCAGTTGAGGTCAGCAGGGTCTCATGGTTAGAAAGTTCAAGCCCCACACTGGGCTCACTGCTGTCAGTGCAGAGGCTACTTAGATCCCCTGTCTCCCTCTCTCTCTGCCCCTCCCCCACCCATGCTCGCTTGTTCTCGGTGTCAAAAACAAATAAACATAAGACATAAACAGATATAAGAAGTGTTGGCAAGGATGTGAGGTGGTTAGAACCCTTACATATTAATGAACGTAAAGTGGTTCACTCTCTGTGGAAAACAGTTTGATGAATTCTCAAAACGTTAAATGTAGAATTACAAGCCTATCTTTCTCCTAGGTATACCCAAAATACTTAATACAGTTATTTTATTTTATTTTATTATTTTATTTTATTTATCTTATTTTATTTTAAATGTTTTATTTATTTCTGAGAGAGACAGCTTGAGCAGGGAGGGTCAGAGAGAGAGGGAGATACAGAATCTTAAGCAGGCTCCAGGCTCTGAGCTGTCCGCACAGAGCTCAATGTGGGGCTCGAACCCATGAACCATGAGATTATGGCCTGAGCCGAAGTCGGACGCTTAACTGACTGAACCACCCAGGCGCCCCAAACACAGGTATTTTAAAGCATGTATAAATATATTCATTGCAGCACCATTTGTAATAGCTAAAAGGTGGAAACAACCCAAATGTCCACTAATGCATGAATAAATAAACACACTGTGGTATATACACAGAATAGAATACTATTCAGCCATAAAAAGTAATGAAGTACTGATGCCTGATACATGATACACCTTGGATACACCAGGAAAACATTATGCTAAGAAACCAGACTCAAATGGTCACATTGTATAATATCACTTGTATAAAATATCCAGAATAGATATATCCAGAGAGACACAAGGCAAACTGGTAGTTGCCAAGAAGTAAGGGAAGAGGAAGAACAGAGTTAACTTCTTTTAGGCTGGCTCTTCTCTCCTTACTTTCTTGGCCCTTGGTCTTCCCCAGGATTCTGTCTGTGGACATCTTCTGAATATTCTTCCAGGAATTCTCTCTGCTCTTAAAGCTTAGAATACCACTCAGTGCCTGATGATCCTGAGCTCACCATCTGTAAGAGCACCAGTTACTATGCAACATGAGACAAATGACAGAACATGTTGGACCTTCTTTTTTCTTCTTGACGTGTCAGTACAAAGACAAAGATAATATTTAGCTCCAAATCAGAAATTGCCAACTGGCTAACTGGATGTATTGCCAGCTGCTAATAGACATTTCTTTTTGTTTAATTTTAGTTAAATCCAAGTTAGTTAACATATAGTGTAATAATTTCTATCATGATATTCTAGAAGCACTTTAATAATTTTTTTATGAAGTCTGTTGAGAATAACAGACTTCCCATATATATTTTTAAGTTTATTTATTTATTTTTGAGAGAGAGACAGACAGCATGAGTGGGAAGGGGCAGAAAGAGAAGTAGAGCGAGAATTCTAAGCAGGCTTCACCCCATCAGCAGAGAGCCCAATGCGGGTCTCAAACTCATGAAACCACGAGATTATGACCTGAGCCAAAACTAAGAATTGGACGCTTAACCAACTGAGCCACCCAGGTGCCCCTTTTCTGGCTTCCCAGATTAGTAAATGAAAATTTCATCTACTCACCTGATGCCCAAGCACTGGAAACTCATTATCACCTTTAACTCCTTCCTTTATCAAATTGTCCTGCTAGTTTTATTGGTCAACTCAAAGCTCTGAAATAATACTCCATCCCCACCCTCCAGATTTCCTTTGCATGGCTATTGTTCAGGTTTTTCTTACCTAGAACACTGAACTGAAATGGTAACTGCTCTGGCATTGAGTCTCTACCTGCCCTAAAATGTCAGTCTTCCTCAGAATTTCATAGTCTCCTTTTCCTCCTTTACGAGTCTTCATACCTCCTGTGGATGATTGAATTATTTTTCTTAGTTTCAACTTCAAATTGATTCTCGTAGGACTCCTAAATTAATATACATATTCTTGAAAGTCAGATTTCACAAACTTAAGACGGGTTTGCTGAAGACCCTCGCAAACATCTCTAACTGCTTCTCTGCTGTCTACATGCGGACGTCCCAAGCTGAACCCACTATCTTGTCCCTATGAATGTCACCGGTGTGGGTGGCACATGATCCACCCTGAGATTCAAGTACAAAATCCAACATGGCAGGTGGATTGATCACAAAGCTCAATTGGGTGAGGCCTAGCAAATTTTTATAAATTTGAATTATTCTGGGTCTCCCAAACTGTTGATGTTTTAGGCTACTACAAATCAGGATCCATCTCTGCCTGCAAGGAATCCCTTACATCTTTCTCTTAAATTTCACCTAGGAGGATAACAAGGTATAATTTTACCTACACAAGAATATTTAGACCTATTTCAGCCCCTTCCATCTCTATCTGTAATGGAGTTTCAGACTTGACCATTTATTACCTGGAAGGCTAAAACAGCTCCCTAATGATCTCCTCACCCTCAATTTACGTCCACAACAGATTCATCATCCATACAACCTACAATTGTTGATTTAATAGTTATGGAAGAAAAAACACCCCACAGACATCATTAGCGAATTCACTACTTAATTTGCATCTACTTTTTAGGACAAAATCCAAGTCCCTTAGTACAGCATTTGACAACCTCCATGAAATGGCCTGTGTTTATCATTATTTTTCATATTCTTCTTTAATTATCACAGTCCTGTTTGTCTGTTCTTGAAATACAAATCCACTTACATATACCCTCCCAGACCACCATTACTCTTTCTCTTGTGGGCTTATTCCAATCCCTCTACCACCACCCCCAATTGGAACTATCTATATCTTCTACCCAACTGTATGAGTCTGCTCAGGGTGCTGTAACAGAAAAGTCCAAAACGGGTTAAGCAACAGAAATGCATTTCCTCATGGTTTTGGAGGCTAGAAGTCCAAGAGCAAGATGCTGGCTGATTCAGTTTCTGGGGAGGGCTCTCTTCCTGGCTTGTAGACAGCTGCCTTCTTACTGTGTCCTCACATGGCCTCTCTTTGGTGCATGTGCATGAAGATAAGGGAAGAGTGAGCTTCTCAAGGTCTCTCATAAAGACACTAATCCCACTGGATCAGGGACCCTACCCTTAAGACCTCCTTTATCCTTAATTACATCTTTATAATTTCTAGTATTTCCATTTGATTATTTCTTTTTTTATTATTATTTTTTTTAATTTTTTTAAATTCTTTTTATTTATTTATTTATTTATTTATTTATTTTTTACAAATAGTTTATTGTCAAATTAGTTTCCACATAACACTTAGTGCTCATCCCCAAAGTGCCCTCCTCCATGCCCATCCCCCCTCCCCCCCACATCCATCAGTCCTCAGTTTTTGTCAGCATTCAAGAGTCTCACCAAACTACACGTCCGAAAAACAAACAACCCAGTGAAGAAATGGGCAGAAGATATGAACAGACACTTCTCCAAAGAGGACACCCAGATGGCCAACAGACACATGAAACGATGCTCAGCATCCCTCCTCATCAGGGAAATACAAATCAAAACCACACTGAGATACCACCTCACGCCAGTCAGAGTGGCTAAAATGAGCAAATCAGAGAACTCTAGATGCTGGCGAGGATGTGGAGAAACGGGCACCCTCCTACACTGTTGGTGGGAATGTAAACTGGTACAGCCCCTCTGGAAAACAGTGTGGAGGTTCCTCAGGAAACTAACAATAGAACTCCCTTATGACCCAGCAATAGCACTGCTAGGAATTTACCCAAGGGATACAGAAATGCTGATGCATAGGAGCACATGTACCCCAATGTTCATAGCAGCACTCTCCACAATAGCTAAAACATGGAAAGAGCCTAAGTGTCCATCAACAGATGAATGGATCAAGAAGATGTGGTTTATCTATTTTTTTAAATGTTTTTTATTTATTTCTAGGAGAGAGAGAGACAGCGTGAGCAGGGGAGGGTCAGAGAGAGAGGGAGTCACAGACTGAAACAGACTCCAGGCTCTGAGATGGCAGTCAGCACAGAGCCCAACGCGGGGCTCGAACCCATGAACCGTGAGATCATGACCTAAGCGAACCCATGAACCGTGAGATCATGACCTAAGCGAAAGTCGGACGCTCAACCGACTAAACCACCCAGGAGCCCCTCCATTTGATTATTTCTTACTTACAACTTCCAGCTCTACTGGTATTACTCATCTGACCATGGATGTTGTCTACCTTTTCAACTAGAACATTTTTTTAAAAATATTTTTACCTTTTTCCCCTGGATTAGACATTAACATCTTTTTGTAAAAATGTTTATTCATTTTTGGGAAAGAGAGCTCAAAGGGAGGACTGGAGAGAGAGGGAGACAGAGGATCTAAAGCAGGCTCTGTGCTGACAGCAGAGAGCCCAACACAGGGCTTGAAGCCACAAACCACAAGATTATGACCTGAACTGAAGTCGGATACTTAACTGACTGAGCCACCCAGGCACCCTTATTTACATCTTTTTTTTAAAGTTTATTTTACTTTTCAGTAATCTCTATACCCAACATAGGGCCCAAACACAATCCTGAGATCAAGAGCCACATGTTCTACCAATTGAGCTAGCCAGGTGCCCCTCAACTAGAACTCTTAACTTTTCAAATGTACTTATAAGTGAATTGGTTATTTAAAATTTCCCCAGACTTAAACATTCTCAACATCAGAAGACAAGGATAGCTCTACTTAATACAAATTATAGCCCTTTGTTTGAGGTGCCAAAATGAGATCACTTCCACTGAATAGAAACATTTCCAAGTGGCAATTAATTATCTGAGTGATTAAATGTAACTTTATTAACAAAAGCCAACAATAAAGAAATTTGAAGAGAATGTTTTAGAGTATAATAATTTGACATGAAAAGAAGAAATACTAAAACTTTTTTTCCTGATATCTAGAAAGATCTAGAATTGTGGTGCTCTGTTTACTGTAATACTCTGAGAAGTGAGAAAATTTTGTTCTTGGATTTTAACATTAACAAAGGAGCTTAGATATATGTATTAAAAGCTTATGTATGGACAAAATAATAACTAACGTTTATTGAGCATTTATTGCCATAAATGCCATATAGTGTTCTAATTATATATATATATATATATATATATTCATTTATTTACTCTTCATAATTACTCAATTAGGTAGGTATTATTATTATCCCCACTGAAGACATTAGGTATTTAAAATATAGAGAGAATAAATTACTTGGCTCAGAGTACACAATTACTAAATACAGAACAGAGATCTGAACTCAGATATGTGGCTTCGGAGCCCACACTCTTTAACAGTCTTTAAAGCCTATGGAAACCATAAAAGTGAAAGGGATATACAAGGGAACACCAACCCATCTCTTGTACTGTCAGCTAGTGCTGAACACAGGACATGTCCATCCTTTTGCCCACTGTGGGTATAACTGTTCAGAGCGTGGGGGTGAAGTTCACCCATAAATTCGTGTAGTGAATACACTCTTTCATGCTGGAACATACCTATTTTCATCCAATACACCCATGAAGATTTCAAACCATACTGGGATGAAGACCAACACGACAGCAAATGGAGATCTCATCAGTGACCAATACTCAATTAGCTAGATCACCTTTCAAAGAGTGGCCAATGAAAAATCATCACACATATGATGAAAACTCACAATTTACAAGGAGGATAGCAAGACTGCATAACAGAAAAATTATAGCTTGTATTGAAATACAACTGGTACTGGAAATGGGTTTTTCAAAGAAGTCTAATTATTACACACACACACACACACACACACACACACACACACACAAGCATACGCTAGACTTCCACTTTTAGTAATGGCAGACTAGGTAACTTGCAAGAGGACCACTAAAATGGCTGGTAAAGAGCCAGAGAGTATCTTAATTACTATCAAAGACCCAACACATTAGGAAATTTCTTGCTAAGAGGATGAAGCAAAAGGAGATGCACTAGAGCCCTCCCTTTCAGGGTATTTGCCCAGGCAGGTGACACACCGAGAGCATGAGTTCTTTAAAAAAATTTTTTTTAATGTTTATTCATTTTTGAGAGAGAGAGAGAGAGCACAAGAGGGGAGAGTCAGAGACAGAGGGAGACACAGAATCTGAAGCAGCTTCCAGGCTCTGAGCTGTCAGCACAGAGCCCAACATGGGGCTCAAACTCCTGAACTGTGAGATCATGACCTGAGCTGAAGTCGGACACTTAACGGACTGAGCCATCCAGGCACCCCAAGCATGATTTCTTTACATTGAAAAGGAGGGAGTGCTAATGACACCAGGAGTCAATACCCTGAGTAAGATTCCCTTCTTCCTAGGTGTCACTTTTATAGTAATTTGCCTATTCCTTGGGAAAGGGCTTAAAGGCAAGCAGATCTTTCATGGAAATTTCAGAAGCTGGAAGGGCAAGTCTGAATTTAGTGCCCACCAAAGGCAGAAACCTGATATAACTCACACTCTACTTGTGATAAAGACATAAGGGCTGCACTGTTAAGTTACGGTGCTTTGGCAGGTCAACGAGGTAGTTCAGAAAATCCTCAACCCTTGATCCCACACTGCTTCCACTCTTAGGTACCTGTCATGAAAAAACAAAATTCCTCTCTGATAGAAGATATATTCTAAATGCCACAGTATATCTCAAAAATAATTTTTCAAATAAATTTTTTAGCTAACACTAATGGACTATGTGACAATAGAAGTCAAAGTCATTACAAACCACAGACAAGAGAAATAAAACCCATATTTATGCATTACCAGATGTAGAAAGTAGTACAGTTATAGTTGCTATGATCAATGAGAGATAAGCTGAATTTAAGTATGATACAGCATAGGAAAAAGTAAAATATGACACTAAAGATCTGAAAATTAACTAGAAGTTATAGAACTGGAAAATACAGTCATGAAATTAAGAACTCAATAGATAGGTTCAACACCACCAAAGAGAAACTTAATAAACTAGAAGACAGATCAGAAGAAACTAGCTGGAAGGAAGTGTGGAGAGATAAAAATATGGGACTTTGGACAGGACGGACAAATTATTTTCAGTTTGTAATATACATTACAGTCTAATATACATTACTTTGAGTTCCAGAAGAACGAGAAAGATAAGAGACAGAAACAGTGTTTGAAAAGAGCTATTATTTGAATTCAGAGTCTTCATAATGTCAATATAAGTGTGAGTTTCTATGAGGGGCATTCAGCAAGTATTGTAGCCATTAATTTATTCATCCTAATAGTATACATTAAATATCTGATATGTCCTGGATACTCTCATAATTATGGAGAATAAAGCAACAAGCAAAATAAAGAGTCTTGAAGAGTTTATATCCTTAGAGACAACATTAAATAAATATATAACATCTTGTATTTTCTTTTAGTGTCAAGTCATTTTGACTATTAAAACCTGCATAAAAGGACATAAAGCAATGAATGAGGTGCTATTATAGACAAGATGGTTAGAAGGTACTTCTCTAAGGAGGTATCTGAGAACTGATCTATATAAGGTGGGAAGGAGACAAAGGAAGATCTGGGTGTAGAAGATTCCATTAAGAGAGAAACATCAAGTATAGAGACTGAAGGCAGAAGGATGCTTGTTGTGTTTAAGGAACAAAAACAAGGCCAATTTGGCAAGACTGGAAACAAGAATGAGGACAGAGGGACTCCTGGGTGGCTCAGTCAGTTAAGCATCTGACTCTGGCTCAGCTCATGATTTCACAATTTAGGGCTCGAACCCCGTGTCAGGCTCTGTGCTGACAGCTCAGAGACTCAAGCCTGCTTGGGACTGTGTGTCTCCCTCCCTCTCTGCCCTTCCCCGGGTCACACTGTCTCTCTCTCTCTCAAAATAAACATTAAAAAAAAAAAAAAAAAGAATGAGCACACAGGGACTCCTGGGTGGCTCAGTCAGTGAAGCATCCAACTCTTGATCTCAGCTCAGGTCTTGACCTCAGAGTTGAGAGTTCATTCCCCACACTGGGCTCCGCATTGGGTGCGAAGCCTACCTAAAAACAAAATAAGGACAGAATTTCAGGAAATAAGGCTGGAGAGATGGTCAGGGGTCAGATCATGTGAAACCTTAAAGATTTTGGATTTGATTCTAAATATTGTTATTACTGCTGAAAAGTCTGAACCACAAGAAGGATAAGATATGCTTTACATTTCAAAAGGATCACTCTGTTGAAGGACAATATATTCTAAGGAAGAAAGAGTAGATACAGACAGAGCCCTTACCAGGCCACTGCAGTCCCAGGCAAGAAAATATGGTGACTTTATCTAGGGAAGAGTAGTAGAGATATCGCAAAGTAACCAGAAGTCAGTATATATTTTGAGTGTATTTCCAACTGGTTGTGGAGATAGACTGAAGGTGAATTATGAAACCCAAAGAGATAAATCAAATATGACTCTAAGGTTTTAGCACACAAACTTAGCACTTGAATGAAAGGAGCATTCCTATTAAAGTCAAGAGCATAAGAAGGAAGATAGTATTTATAATTTTCAACACTATAATGGAGATTTTGGTTAATGCGATAAGAACAAAATGGAAACTATCAGAAAATATTGGAGAGGATGAGACATCATTATATTGTTTACACTTAATATGATATCTACCTAAATAATCCAAAGAATAAACTGAACAAAAGTAAGAAAACAAATAGAAAATCCAGGAAACGAACTGGATATAACACACACACACACACACACACACACACACACACACACAAGATTATTAACAGATTTCCTGTACAGCAGCAATAAAATTTTAAAATACATATAAATAAACTGTAGGGAAAAATGTGCAAGATCTTATGAAGACCATGATGTACTGTTTCATATTGCCGTGGAAAGCATTTACCAATGAAAAAACTCAGGAATACATAGAACAGAAAGAAAAGAACACTGAGTGTGATTCCTTTAAAAATCAACAACACAAGTTATGTGTATTTGTATGTATACATGTGTATATGTATGTGTATATAATTTTAGTTATAGCAAAAATTTAACACTGTGAACTGTTGGTGGTAGGTAAGTGGATGGGAGGAAGTTATTACTTAGGAGAAGTATTGTCCTTTCCCAATCTGTACAGGTAAGTACTTTTTACAATAAGCATTATAAAACTTATGACAAAAAAAAGAAAAATTATTTTTATTCAAAAGTATAATCAAAAATTCCCATAATAGCAGGCACAATAGTTAATATTTATTAAATACCAGATAATGCACTAAGAACTGTGCATTTACTAGTTCATGCATTCCCCGTTAGGATGAATGTTCAGCCTTATGACATTGGTATTAAAATTTTCCCATTTAACAGGTGATAAATTTCAGACAAAGGGGAAGTCGCTGAAGCTCACACAGCATGAAAGAGGCAGGGCCAAGCTTGGAATGGAAACAGTCAGATTCAGAAGCCCGTGCTCCTATCCACTATCCTGACTGAAAATAAAAACAGTCTTACACATCATATGTACACCACAAACAGTAATGCATTTGGAAAATAAGGACAGGGATTAAAAGGGAAGATTGTGTTGAAACGAAAGGAAGAAAGCAGAAGCTGACGTGATAGTTGAGTCCATAATAAAAATTCCTGCCTTCACGATAGAAGTTCAACTTCCCTATGGAGGGAAATCACTCTCATTATATATCCTCCCTGGTGATAGAATTACTGCTACTTTACATTTTCTTCTTTGTGTTTATCTGTAATTTTAAGCTTTTCCACTGTCTACGCAACTTCCTTAAGAATCAAACTGTTACAAAGTGCTCTGGGTACAGGCTTATCAGGCATATCAAACATAAATGACCAAATGTCAGATACTGAGAATAAATGGTGACACAACACACCATTCACAGATACAAGTGAATCCTTAGTAATTCTCACTGTGCTTTAGTTTTATATACATCGACTGTCTTAGTGACTTCAAATGCATTAATAAGTATCAAGAATCCTGAGAAGATGCCAGATAAATAAGCTTTTATTATGTTATCACATGCTTGCCTTGAAGACTAAACTTTGATGTAAATATCATGTCCACTATCCATAATTTCAACGTGTTAAATGGCTAAACCAAACTGCTTTATACAGGCTGATACCCTTGAAGTTATCATACAATGAAAGCACCTCATGACTGGAATAAGAGTTCATATATTATTTATTATAACCCTTCACATAACCAATAATTACTATCAAATTCTTTTTGTCTCAGTGGAAATAAAAAGGAGGTTATAGGATCAAACCGTACGGATCAGATGTTTTTTAAAAAAAAAAATAGTAGAAACTTGGAGTGCCTGGGTTGCTCAGTGGGTTCAGCGTCTGGCTCTTGGCTTCAGCTCAGATCATTATCTAGAGGTTTGTGAGTTCAAGCCCCGAACTGGGTTCCCGGCTGACAGTGCAGACCCTGTTTGGGATTCTCTCTCTGTCTCCCTCTGCCCCTCCCCTGCTTGTGTTTTCTCTCTCTCTTTCTGCCTCTCTCTTTGCCTCTTCCCTGATAATGCTCTCTCTCACTCTCTCTCTGTCTCTCTGCCTCTCCCCTGCTCGTGCTCTCTCTCTCTCTGCCCCCTCCACTCTGCTCATACTTTCCCTCTGCCCCTCCCTTGCTCATGCTCTCTCTCTCCCCTCCACCCTGCTCATTTTCTCTCTCTCTGCCCCTCCTCTGTTCCCTCTTTCTACCTTTCACAAAATAAATAACCTTTATTTTAAAAATAGCAGAAACTCTTGACATATTAAAGCCCCGTTGAATTCCTGGCAGATAAGCACATTCTTATGAAGAGCCTACAGTTATCCAGGAAAAAAAGTGAATCAAAATTAAGCAGGAAATTAACTTTTGCCAATGCTATCCTGGAAAAGTCTGCGTAATGCTTGATTTTGTTTTGTTTTGCTTAAACAAATAGGTGGATATTCCTCCAAATTCGGAACCTAAACTGGTCAAATAGTAAGAATTGTTACTTTCACTATTACTAAAAGAAAACCTGAAGAGTCTAATTATTTTACACTATGAATTCTGCACCTGCTGCCCTGCCTGTGGAAAGAGCCCTTCTGTCCTGCATTCACATGCTCGAGCTGAATTCCTCACCTTGAACTCTAAGATGGTAAAAAGTCACATAAAGTAGTCTAGCATGACAGTACCATCACCGAAAGCCATTTCATAGGGACTAGACCAAATGGTTCTATCCGGAGAGAAATGACCCCTGAGACCTGGCCTCGGAATGCCAGGCTGGAATTTAGAAGGGTCTCGGTCTTCTAAGTCCCCGGGACCCAGGAGGCACCTCTCTGTTCATGACCCACTTCCTCTGTTCTTTCAGTTACCAGGTATCACCTACACAAGTACTGATGCAACCCATGGAAAACTGAAAGGGGCTGCACTGGTCTTTGCACAAGGGAGGCTCATATTAACCCATGCAGGTGCAAACCGCTGAAATATAAGCCTAGCGAGGCCAAAGGTGAGAGATGGGTTCATAGTTAGTTCTCCAGTACTGCAGGCTGTTTTCCTTGTTTAGAACTCCCCTATGACCCAGCAATAGTACTGCTAGGAATTTACCCAAAGGATACAGGAGTGCTGATGCATAGGGGCACATGTACCCAATGTTCATAGCAGCACTCTCAAAAATAGCCAAAACATGGAAAGAACTTAAGTGTCCATCAACTGATGAATGGATCAAGAAGATGTGGTTTGGGGTGCCTGGGTGGCTCAGTCGGTTAAGCGTCTGACTTCGGCTCAGGTCATGATCTCACAGTTCGTGGGTTCGAGCCCCGCATCAGACTGTGTGCTGACAGCTAGCTCAGAGCTTGGAGCCTGCTTTGGATTTTGTGTCTCCCTCTCTCTCGGACCCTCCCCTGCTCATACTGTCTCTCTCTCTCTCTCTCTCAGAAATAAATAAAACATTAAAAAATTGAAGATGTGGTTTATCTATACAATGGAATACTACGTGGCAATGAGAAAGAATGAAATCTGGCCATGTGTAGCAACATGGATGGACCTTGAGGGTGTTATGCTGAGTGAAATAAGTCAGGCAGAGAAGGACAAATACCATATGTTCACACATATAGGTGGATTAGGAGGAAGTTAACAGAGAATGATGCAGGAGAAGAAGGAGAAAAATAGTTGGGGAGAGGGAGGGAGGCAAACCATGAGAGACTCTTAAATGCTGAGAACAAACTGAGGGCTGATGGGGGTGGAGGAGAGGGAAAGGGGGGTGATGGGCATGGAGGAGGGCACTTGTTAAGACGAGCACTGGGTGTTATATGTAAACCAACTTGACAATAAAATATTTAAGAAAATAAATACATAAATACATAAATAAATAAAAATAAAACATCGGATAATCTTGGGAACGAAGAATTGGAATCCAGTTTAGAAATTCTACATGGAGGGGTACCTGGGTGGCTCAGCCAGTTAGACATCTGACTTTGGCTCAGGTCATGATCTCACAGTTTGTGGGTTTGGGCCCTGCATCAGGCTCTGTGCTGACAGAGCCTGGAGCCTGCTTTGGATTCTGTGTCTCCCTTGCTCTCTGCCCCTCTCCTGCTCATGCTCTGTCTCTGTCTCTGTCTCTGTCTCTCAAAAACAAATGAACATTAAAAAATGTTTTTAAAAATAAATTCTATATGGAAAGGATAATAAGCATAAAGATGCATATTAGTAATAACAGTTGTGACAGAACTCAGGAAAATGAGGGTAGAAAAGCAAATGAATGCATGATGAATGAGTTGGTGCATTGGACGGGGCACCTCCCTTTGTTCATCAGCTCTTGGTGTTTTCTTCTCATTTGGCTTAGACAGTTTGCCAAAATGCATAAGCTTGGGTGTCAGTGCTCACTGTGAGCGATTCAGGGAGCAAACCAGGCTATTTGGGGAGCATCGAGAAGTAAGTGTTGAGGGTGGGATCAGAAGGAGGTGGCATTTCAGGTGTTCTGGCACAGCAGGGGAAGGAGCTTCTTGCAAAGGACAGAACATTCTCCCGGAAAGAAGCAACGGTCCTAACATCTGAAGACAGAAAAAGAAACACCGGTTTTCCCACGTGAAGAAAAAAATCAGTTAACTGTAAGTTGACTCAAAACGTCTGTATCTAGGGGTTCCTAAGTGGCTCAGTCATTTGAGCATCCAACTCTTGATTTGGGCTCAGATTATGATCTCAGAATTGTGGGATAAAGCCCCACATTGGACTCCACACTCAGTGTGGAGTCTGCTTGGGATTCTCTCTCTCCCTCTCTCTGCTCCCTCCCCTGCTCATGCTCTGTCTCTCAAAATAAGTAAATAAACATTTTTTAAAAAACGCCTGGGTGACTCAATCAGTTAAGCAACTGATGTGAGATTTTGTCTCAGGTCATGATCTCACAGTTGTTGGGATCGAGTCCTATGTCAGGCTCTGTGCCAACAGTGGTCAGCCTCTTCCCTGCTCTCTCTCTCAAAATAAATAAAACTTTAAAAAATAATAAAAATAAAAAATAAAATAAATTTTAAAAACTCAGGTGTTTTAAAAACACCTGAGTGCCTGAATTAGCCACAATTTACATAGCTAAGTCTGGCTTTAATGTAAATATTGATAGGATATGAAATTTTTTTCTCCTCAAGAGAAAAGCCTTTCAATCACTATCCAAAGAATATTGTTTTTCAGGCAATTAAAATAATTTTCATCTAAGAGGACAAAGAGAATTTAAAAAATCAGTCTGTGCTTCATTAAGAAAAATTATGTTTTAAGAAAAACACCATCATGGAACAGTAGAGATTGAATTCTCAGAGTAATCTGGCTCAAAATTCAGGGTCAAACACTACTTTTTGGGGCCCTAGTCCCTTGAGAGTGGAGATGATTTTTTCCCCTTGGTATATAACATCAGTGACATTGTCTACCCTCAAATAAATACTCGAAAAACCACCATCGTCGAGGGCAATTCCATGAGCAGGTGAAGACTTAGTCTATGGTCAGTGGGGGTGAGTGGCAAATGGGCCCAGATATGTCTTCCTGGAAAGTCTACGCATGAAAACCTCATTAAGAAAAAAAGAGGGCAGCTGGGTGGCTCTGTCAGTTGAGCACCTGACTCTTGATTTTGGCTCAGGTCATGATCTTACGGTTGGTGGGATGGAGACATATATTGGGCTCTGTGCTCAGCATGGAGACTGCTTGGGATTCTCTCTCTCTCTCTCTCTCTCTCTCTCCCTCTCTCGCTCTCTCTCTC
The DNA here is from genome assembly GCF_003009895.1 of Hyaena hyaena. Lineage (NCBI taxonomy): Eukaryota > Metazoa > Chordata > Mammalia > Carnivora > Hyaenidae > Hyaena > Hyaena hyaena. The sequence goes on along the minus strand of NW_024081129.1, from coordinate 1,164,450 downwards.
TCTCTCCGCCTCTCCCCAGCTTGCTCTTCCTCTCAAAATAAGGAAATAAGCTTTTTTAAAAAGAGAGAGAAAAAAAGAAAGAGAGAAGAGTACTCATGTAATATCTTAATATTAGTTTCCCAAATGGGACAAGGAGAGAAGATGGTCAGAAACAGAATTACCACACTTTCTTACAGGTGTGGTGTCAGGATATGTAAAAGTTATGCTCAAGGGAAACTATCGAACTTTATCTGCCTGCAGGTGGCTGTAGTAGGAGCTGTGAGAAGAACACAGTTTATGTACGTTTGATGGGAATCAGTCAGCAAAACCTTGGGATACTAGATACTGTAATATTCTCACCCTTGAGCATTTTGCAATGCAAGACACCTGTGTGAAGTGTGATGTGACTCATTCTTCTGTACACCAGTCTGCACTCTCCTAGACCCAGGGCTTCCCTCGTGTGGCATGGAACAGGAAAGGTGACCTGGGACAGAAGTCATGTGAGTAATGCAGAGCAGGAAGAAAAAGCTGGGGGCAAGGTTGCCCAAGAACAGAGCCTGCTCTGGTCCAAAAAAACCCATATAAGCTTGTCTCAATGGAGTTCTGGCAGTTTGAAGATGGGGAGTAAGTGTCAATGACCCAGCCTGATTTTCCCCAGGCAGCTCATCCTGAGAAAGATCATTTAGACCTCCCTTGGATTATATCAAACCCTCCGAACAGATGTTATCTACCCAGAACCTCAACAACTTGATTCGAATGACACAATGAGATAAGTTACAGAAGACAGAGCATTCACAGCAGACAGAGTGGCTGCCCGCTAGTTATGTGTGGTGATGGAGCCTGTGCACTGTGGCTGGTCTGAACAGAGATGTGCTGTGGCTGCAAAAAAACAAAAACAAAAACAAAAACAAAAACCTCCACACTGTTTGAAGGCTTCAAACAAAATAATAGTATAAAAGATCTCCATGACGTTTGTGCAGATAATACATTAAAAAGAAAACAATTTTGGAATACTGGGTAAAATAATATGTATTATTAAAACTTGCCCTCTTCTCTGAGCTGACAGTGTGGAGCCTGCTTAGGGTCCTTTCTCTCCCTATCTCTGTCCCTCCCCCACTTGCACACATTCTCTCTCTCTCTCCCTCTCTCTCTTTCTCTCTCAAAATAAATAAAAAATTTTTAAAAAGGAGAGCTCAGAAGTGCCAGGATTATGGATCATGAAATGATGAAAATATTAGAGCACACATCACAGATTATACACAGAAGTCACCGAATGTGTATTGTTAATGATCATGTTTCAGTTATGAAGAAAATTCACGGAGTTACAGAAATGATGACAAAGATGGTAGACTTCAAGATTTTGGGAAAAAGATGAGCTGTTGCCCAAATATAAAGATGGAATCGGTCATTAAGGCATATTTAGCTGGGAGCCCCAAATATCATTTAATTGGAAGGATGTTTTCTAGTCCATAAATCAGGTTCACAGATGTTTCCTCATTAAACTGCATTACACAACTTGGGGGTAGGGAAGGTTTTCCCTGGGCCCAGGGGATAGAAGCTCAGAAAGCCTTGCCTGCCTGTGCAGGCAGCAAGCCCAGGACAGATGAAGGGATGTGAGGGGCACTGTTTGGACAATCTCTCTACTCAGTAAGATCCCTCCTGAAGCTCCCAATGCCCCTGAGAGAGAAAGGGGCCCATGCATAGTCTACAGGGTGCTGGTCGAGTCAGCCATTTTATTCCTCTCTCTCTTAACATTTTATTAAATAGAGGGGCTTTTCGGAAAAGGGAGAATTTCTCATGTGAACTAACACTTGAAGACTGAATTCTCTGTATTTTATAAACAAAGAGTTGAAAGATCAAACGTAGTTAGAGTTGTCTTGGTGGAACAGGGGGATGCCTGATTTTAGGTTGCACTGGCCATTGAGGAAGGGTTGGATTGGAGAAGCTTCAAAATCCAGGTTGAAGAGGGCAACCCAATCCAGAGGGTGGAGGAGAGAGACTATCATACAGGAACAATCTTCAGTGTCTAACATGTGCTACAGACTTTTCTTCTTTTTTTGAGAGAGAGCGTGAGCAGGGGAGGGGAGAGAGAGAGAGAGAGAGAGAGAGAGAGAGAGAATATCCCAAGCAGGCTCCATGCACAGCCTGGAGCTGATGTGGGGCTCGATCTCATGAACCGCGGGATCATGACCTGAGCTGAAGTCGGACGCTTAACTGACTGAGCCACCCAGGTGCACCTGGGTCCAGTGGTTCTGACTCCAAATCCAAAGAAATTTAAATACAATCTCTCTTTTCCATCCTAGTTTTATTATTTTATTACATCTTTCTGAGACTCTCTTTGAAAGTATTTTCTGTAAACTCCAGAATGTGGATGATATTGCAAAATCCTAACATTTGAGCATCATAGGGAAACTAAGAGATTATCTGGGCCCATTGCACTCCTTATAAATAGGAGGACTGAAGCCCAGAGAGGTCAAATCATTGTTTCAAGGCCAAAGAGCCAGATGGATGGCAGATAAACTGTAAATGGGACCCAGTTATTCACTGCATTACAACGAACCTCCTGTCTTTTGAAGTTAGGCTTTAAAAGGACTGAAAATATTCAACATTGATAATAATTTTTAAAAACACATGTTTTTAGCCAGTATTCTTAGCACTTCTCATGTCTGATAGAACTTAATTTTAAATCAGTCCCATGAAGAAATTACTACTAGTTTTGCAATTTTACCCACTGGGAAACTGTAGCACAGTGAAGGAAATTTCCCCAAGACTGTTCAGCTAGTGAGTATCACAGCCAGGATTCACTCCCAGGCAGTCTGGCTCTGAAGCTCATACTTTTTTTTATCCACTCTGCTAAATTGACTCTCTTGAAAAATGTCTTTAAGGCTCCTAGAAACTTTGGGAGTCATCTGACTTTTTAAAAAATTTTTAACTTCAATTTGCTCTAATGAACCAAAACATTAATTTGCTAAGTGGCTGGTCTTTAGATATTATTCGTCCTTTCCAGAGTCTGATGGTATTGCAGATTTCTACTTTTTCGGGATCAGCTATGAAGAAAACTAGTTGACCCCTTAGTAGACAGAGTTCTCCACACTGATGCTTGGAAATTATAAAGTGAAACAGAAATCTCGTTAGCTGTGGCCTATATATTGGGGTATATATATATCATAGCCCCACACCGAGATGTAACAAAAGCTATGTCACGATAAGGATTTAGACGTATAACAAAGTAGAGAGCTCCATTCTACTTGATAGATGGGATGCTACTCAATTCATGAATCACTTAATAAAGCCAGTTAGATCTTTTAAAAACAAAAATGTGGAGCACCTGGGCTGCTTAGTCGGTGGAGTGTCCAACGTTGGCTCAGGTCATGATCTCATGGTTGGTGAGTTTAAGCCCCACATGGGGGCTCACTGCTGTCAGCTCAGAGCTTTCTTGGAATCCTCTACTTCCCCCTATCTGCCCCCCATTTTTGTTCTCTCAAAAATAAATAAAACAATAAATAAATAGAACAATAAAATAAATATGTCACCAAGTGGTATCCAGCACTCTGTGTTTTGAATGAGCCCCCTCTAGGTTATGAGGCAAGGTTTCCAGATGTGTAGCTCATTACTGACCCATTACAGCAATCAGTACCATGTACCCAGCTTTCTCTATGCCCTCTCTTGAATGGTATCTGCCTGCTCGGTAGGGCCTGATAGAAAGCACACTCAAGGGCCATGTACCGCTGGTTTGTGGGTGATGCCAGCAAGTGGAGACAAGTTCATGGGCCACTCCCAAAGATCAGACTCTTGAGTAAATGTACACAGCCTCTGGGATCCAGGCTGGTATTATCCACCTGCTCCCCATCTGAGCTCGCATTTAGTCATACACTGCCGTGGAAATGATTACCAGGGAAAATCCTACACAAGTACACATAGGTCTTAGCAAGCAGGTGCAAAGCATCAAACATCATGCTCCAGTGAATTCAGTCATGTTCTGGTTCTCTGCCTTTTGGGCCCTCTGATGAGCACTTTGGACACAAGGTTCACCTTGAGGCCAGCACACACTATTCTTATGATGACATCAGCCTGCCTTCTTACCAAATCACATGCCTAGGGCCTGCATTAAGGGATGAGTGGGTGGTAGGACCAGCATGGACTGGGGTCCACACATGCTGGGCTCCCGGATGCTTTGTTCATGGAAGGACAGATACTTATTCCAGGCCCTTGTTCTCATCACAAAAAGGTAGAGGTGCTCACATAACCTTGAGAGTCAACTGAATGCCTTGAACACAACTAACTTCAACAATGGAAAGGTATTTCTGTCATCTCTGGGTTTTTTAAAAAATTAAGTTGATTAATTTATTTGGAGAGAGACAGCATGAGTGGGGGAAGGATAGAGAGAGGGGGAGAGAGAGAGAGAATCCCTGCCAGCACACAGCCCAATGAAGGGCTCGAACCCATTAAACTGTGAGATCATGATCTGAGCTGAAACCAAGAGTCAGAGGCTTACCGACTGAGCCATCCAGGCATCCCTATCATCTCTGTTGTTAATTATTGAATCTTCAGATGTGCTTTTAAGTCATCACCTTGAAATCATTTTCTTAGAGATCCTGAGAGAGTGAATTCCTCAGTGGGGCTCTTCAAATGTTAACAAAAACACCCAAGAGTCTGTTATTACTAATGTACACACCATATGTTTATCACATGCTTATCCTGAATTGCTTAAAAATAAACCACAGTTAACATGACTCCCTGGGGAAGCTCAATGGTCCAGGAGACTGCAGCGGTCACAGACTTATGAGGTCACACAGTCTTTGAGAAAAACAATTTCCTCCTTCCTTTTTTTCCCCTTTCCCTGACTCTCCAGTCACACCTGCTAAGGCTTAGACAGATCTGTTGCTGCCTTACTCTATGCAAACACTGTAAACACAGGAAGGTGGGAGCGTGGCCAGTTTTCCATATTCAGACAAAAGCCACCTACAGCTACTAGAACATTCAGCTATGAGGGAAGACTTCAGGCCAGAAGAGGAGGCAAACCAGATAAAGGAGGGAAAGAGACTCCCCTGAACTGCTCTCAGGAAAAAGAGAGCTAAAGGCATCAAGACAGAGCTGTTTTCTTTTATTTCACTTATTCATTCATTTTATTTTATTTTTTTTAGAGAGAGAGAGCAGAGGAGAGGGGCAGAGGAAGAGTGAGAATCTGAAGCATGCTCAGCTCAGTGCAGAACCCGACATGGGGCTTGATCTCACAACTGATCCGAGATCAAGGGTCCAACACTTAACCAACTGAGCAATCCAGGCACCCTATACATTTGTTTTAAAAAATATACATTCACATCCTACTCTGTCGCAGGTACTGTGCACAGGATACAGAAGAGGACAAGATTTTCAAGTTCTCTTCCAGAACTTGGCCTTCGATAAGGAAAGATAATTAATATCTGCATGTATAAACATATATACACAGCAGACAATTACAGATGCTCATTTAGAAGCATGATTTAAGTTGAGAGCTGAATGACAAGATGGGGTAAAACCATGAAAAATCTGGAAGAGAGATTTCAGAGAAGAGGATGGGATAAAACCAAGGGGCTGAGTTGTAAAAGAATTTCAAGATTGGCTTTAAGAGGTAAGCAGAGACTCTGTATTCTTCTTTTTTGTTCCCCAAGAAGTGATTTTCATCCCCCTTGAAGGTGATATCACCTCTGGTGGAGAATGCATGGTCTAAATTTAGCAGAATGAAAAGGAAACATGACCTACATTCTAGCTTTCATGTAGCTGATTACATGTACTTTGCATGATTCCTTCGTATTTTTTATATTTTTCCCCATGAGCCATTAGGAGAAATACTCCATATTTTTTTTAAAGATTTAAATTCCAGTTAGTTACCATATAGTCTACGTGTAGTCTAATATTAGCTTCATGTGTACAATTTAGTGATTGAACACTTCCATATATGACACTCATCACAAGTACCCTCCTTAATCCCCATCACTTATTTCACCCATCCTCTTCCCCCCCACTGACCCCACGCTGGTAACCATTAGTTTGTTTTCTAGAAAGACTCCACATTTTATTTTATTTTTTAATTTATTAATTTTTAAAAAGCTACATCCAAGTTAGTTAGCATATAGTGGAACAATGATTTCAGGAGTAGACTCCAGTTATTCATCCCCTATGTATAACACCCAGTGCTCATCCTAACAAGTGTCTTCCTTAATGCCTCTCCCCCATTTAGCACATTCTCCCACCCACACCCCCTCCAGCAACCCCCAGTTTGTTTTCTGTATTTAAGAGCCTCTTATGTTTTGTTTCCCTCCTTGTTTTTATAGTATTTTTGCTTCCCTTCCATTATGTTAATCTGTTTTGTATCTTAAATTCCTCATATGAGTGAAATCATATGGTATTTGGAAAGACTCCACATTTTAGACCAGGGAAAGACTTTGAAATTTAACACTAAGGGGAGTGATAAGGTTTGATTTACTTTTCAGAAAGATCATTAGCTGCTGTGCAGAGGAGAAGGGGTAGAGGAAGAGAGTGAGGAGCTACTGCACAGTTTGAACAAAAGATGGCGGTATCTCAGAGTAGGGTGGTGGAAGCAGAGATCACAGAAAGGGCATGTATTTAAGACAAGTTTTGAGGTAGAACTGGTAAGACTGCTGAAGAATTGGATATGGGCTGAGAGGGAAAGAGAGGAAATAAAGATGGTATCTAGAGTTTTTTCTTCCCCTTCTAAAACTCTGAACAACTGTGGAATCATAAAATTGGAAGCCAACAGAAACCCTGGTCCAACAACCCACAAAATGTCTCCGTGTCCCCATGGCCTCCAAATGCTCCAATTTATGCCTTTACCATCCCTAATCTGTTAAAATAACTGCAATCTTAGTCTCATGTAACCACTTTCTGGCTGTTATATTCATCTCTCAAGACAGAAGATGTGATCCTTGAACAAAGGTTCTTCTCTGCCAACAAGAGAAAATCCAAATTCCTTACAGAAATAAAAAGGTGTTTCCTGATCTGGCTCCTACCTGGCTTTTGCCTCCCTACTTCTCTCCCTCCTTTTGTCTGTCTGTCTGTTTGTCGCCCCACCCCCCTTTTCTGTGTGTGTGTGTGTGTGTGTGTGTGTGTATGTGTGTGTGTACGAGACTTACATCCCTACATATCCTTCATTAAGGCCATAACAAGCTCCATACACTTTCTAAAACACACCATGCCCATTTCATGGTGCTGTCTTCCTTCAAAAGCCCTCCTCAACACCTAATTCATCTGGAATATTATTCCTCATTTTCTTTCAAGAGTCCAATAAGTTTCCCAATACACTTTCTCTGTCAAATTTTAGTTGGCACTGTACCTTGTGTATACAACAATTGCATTGTATTTGTGAGGTCTGGTTCACACATCTTCTTCCTCTTTGGATTGTAAACTTCTTGAAGGCAGGCACCCAAGGTTTTCCCCCTTCTCTATGTGCCTTTCACAGTGACTGGTATCTACCAAATGATCAATAAATATTAAGTGAAGAATTAAATTCAAAACCTCTACTTTATCTCCATCAAGCAGCCACCTAGCCTTTGCGTAAATACTTTTATTGACTCTGAACTCAATATGCCTCTTCTCTGTCCATCCCTTTTTACCCATTCATCTTGGGCTTCCTTGTTTTTTTAAGTTTTTCATGCATTTATTAAATTTCAGCATTAAAGGAGTCAAGCAACAAGATGGGACCTGTTTTCATGATATTATGTTCTAGTATGGAGGAAGGACAGAGTAACAGTAAATAAGCAAGGAAATTAAGTGTGTTAAGTTCTAAACAGAAAATTACACACGTTGAATTGATAAAATAACAGAGGTTCTTAAACTGGGGAATCATGGAGTGCCTCTCAAAACAGGTGACATCTAAAATGACATCTGCAGGGAACCTGGTTGTCTCAGTAGGTTAAGCATCCAACTTCAGCTCAGGTCATGATCTCAAGGTTCCTGGGTTCAAGCCCTGAGTCAGGCTTTGTGCTGACAACTCAGAGCCTGGGGCCTGCTTTTGATCCTGTGTCTCCTTCTCTCTCTGTCCCTTCCTCACTCACACTCTGTCTCTCTCTCTCAAATAAGTAAATAAATAGACATTTTTAAAAAATTTTAATAACATTTGAAAGATTAAAAAAACCCAAAGGATCCAGTCTTGGCAAGATTGGGACAAGAGGATTGCAGACAGAATGGTAGCTACTTCTAAAAATTGTCAAGGAATGGAGGCACTCTGTGGTTAGAGGCTCATAAGCTGTAGGGAGAGTAGCCAAGGTGGGCGTGGCAGGTTGGGTGGAAGCTGGATCACAGAGCCTGCTGAGAGTGTGAGATGGAGTTTGGATTTTATTCTAAACATAATGGAATGCAATTGGAGGACCATAGTCAGGGTAGTGGCATGACCTGACTTAGATGTTTTGAAGGGCACTTTGGCTGCTGTGAAGAGACCGTGTTTGTAAAGAGTCATGGTCATGCAAACAGAAGTGAATGAAGGCGGGTATCTCCTAAGCCTAGAGCCAACATTAACAGACATCAGGAAGCCTTTCATATACAGTAGAAGCTCAGATTGTGAGGAACTTGTTCTGTGAATGTTCTGCAAGACGACCAAACATTTCTAATAAACTTTAACTTGATCATTGAGTGCTGCCTTGCAATACGAGCAGTACGTGATGCCAAACATCACATGATCACAACTGAGCCAATGTTTCTTCTCTCTCCCTCCCTCTCTCTCTCTCTCTCTCCCTCTGCAGGATTGTGGGTGATGGTCTCCCATGCTCAGATGCTCAATCTCAGGCCATGGTGTTTGGCAGAAATCAGTGACTTTTCAGAAGGTTGGAAGGTGCCCACTACTGGTGATACTGTATCTTTTGTCACTTCAAAGCACCTATGGACAGTCCTTTCTTTCCCACACAAGAGTAAGCTTAGGAATGCTTTGCTTCATTCTAGGTCACGCTGCCAGTTACATTAAATATAGTGTATGACAAGTTTATTTTAATACTATACTGTAGTCAATATCCGTTAGTGACAGTGAAAGTCATTCTACACAATAACCCTCCTCTCGTCTCCCTCACATCAACTATGAAGGTTTTCAAAGGGAAGTGCAGGTTTATTTTTCTTTATATTTTGTACTTTCTTTATTCTTTTGTATTATATTACAGTATTGTAATCATTTTTATAGAAATATTTTGAGGTTGTGGAACACATTATCCGAGTCTCCATTATTTCTTATGGGGAAATTTGCTGAGTTATAAGCATGTTTCCGGAACAAATTATGCTCCCAAAACAAGGTTTGACTGTACTTGAATCATCTTGTTGCCAAGACAAACTCCCAGCTCTTGTTTATGGATACAGTGTGTTCCCCTGCTGGGCCTGGTAGCCTTCCTCAGCTAGGGGTTCCTGGACCTAGCACAATTCAGGGGATGTCTGCGTTGGAAAACTATTCCCTCCCTTAACCTAATACAAAGTTCTTCTGTTATGCAGTCAGGGTCACACTAGCCCTAAGAATTTCTACTGACCTCTGAGTCAATGTCCCCCTACCCAACTTCTCATCTTTACTTTCCTCTTCCAGTCCTCCCACACATCCCCAGGAGCCTCTATGTTTGAAATAACCATTGAATTCATTAAACAGCAGGAAACCCAGAAGGGTCAGCAATGGCTCAGTCTAAGGACCAAGTATTCTCTGGAAGGAAAAAGGAGACTATTTAGATTTTTAATTTAAAAACAGAATTTGCTTTGATCTTGCTATTGATGAATTAAAGTACTTGTGCATTTTATAAGCCGTTTGAATATTAAAGTCTCCTCTTTGAACTGGAGAGTCAAGCTTAGGAAATAATGGATGTGCTAATGTGAGACATAATTAGCCTAGGAAATGAGAGTAGTGGGGGAGATATGAAAAGCAGGGTTTGGGATTTGTTAAAGATACTTCCCAATTATGATCATTTAGCTTTGGTTTTTAATGAGTGTAGGTACTCATGGAAGTGGTTCTTAGAATAACATAGGTCTGTGAAATATGCCAGAGAGAAGAGGGTCAGACTTTCCCATGACTGCTTGAGACCTTCAGCATCCTTTCATATACCTGGGTTTTCAGCCTCCTTTCAAGGACATGTCTATAGAGGAAGATCTTTATTTATTTTATATTTTTAATGTTTATTTATTTTTGAGAGAGAGACAGAGCATGGGTGGGGAAGGGGCAGAGAGAGAGGGAGACACAGAATCCGAAGTAGGCTCTTAGCTTTCAGCACAGAGTCCGAAGCTGGGCTCAAACTCATGAACCGTGAGATAGTGACCTGAGCCAAAGCCGGAAACTCAACTGACTGAACAACCCAGGCACCCTTAGAGGATCTTTACACACCATACTTCTCCAAAGTGTCTTTTCACCTCTCCCTTCAACTCTTATCACCACATCTGCTACCACCCCCCCCAACACCAAATAAAAAGGACCAAATATATTTAAAGCAAAAGGTTTTCCCTACATTAAGTTCTATCATTTGGCAAGTTCTGCCCTAGAAACAAACCACTCTTTAAATGTGGCAAACCAATGCATTCTTGATTGACCAGAATGAGTAAACCCCACTTCATAAATTCATCAGATTACTTAAGGTTTATTTTGGGTAAAGCCAAGCTTATGGGTAGATGCTGAACAGGACAGTAAAATCAGAACATTCAGCATAATTGTGCATGGATTTTCTGGAGTTTTGAAAATCTCGCTGATCATTTTTCCCCCAAGTAAATGAACACATTTCACTTAAATAGGTTTTTTTTAAAAGTTACAGTTTCAGGAGATTAAGGATGGATATAAGGATAAGCCGGCAAAGTAGGGCAGACAATAACTACTTTAAGGCACAGATATGACAAAGAAAAGGCTTAGTCCAAGTGCTCTATTAAAATATAGAAAAAACACACTGTAAGCTAAAAGCACCTAATACCTATTAGGATTATTTATTTTTTCTGAACTGTTTACTGCGATAACTTCTATAAAAGCTCCATTCTGCAGACAGTAGGGGCTGCTTCAGCTCGACCACCTTGCACTACCAAAGTTTTTGAAGAAGGGCGATCTGCAGAAATTAAGTGACCTACAGGAGGGTGGATTTTCGATATCTCTGCCTAAATATCAGTTTTAAAGAAATGAAAACTATTTGTCATTTCACAGAAGCTGATACCTGCTCCCCACAATCTCAAAATCAGTAAAATAAAGGTTTCTAATCTGCACATATACGAGATTCAGACACTGACTGCATTTTGGGAGAAATTTTTCCCTTTAGGTAGAAATAATTTAAAGGTCTTTTATAAAACGTCTGCTTATTTCAAAAAATAAATAGTCTATGGAAATGCTGAGTATACTTTTATGTTTGCTATCATTTTGTGTTACTTTTCTATACAATGGAGCCTCTTCTAAAAAGTCTATAGCAAAATACTGCAATATACTTTCAGGTTTCTTTTTTTTCCCCAGAAATACTTTCATTAGATAAAAATATTTTTTGCCAGTGAACCTCAGAATAAAAGATCTATAAACTTTATCATTAACTTAGCACAACGTGTGCTGTCAAGTTTTTTTGCTCCACATCTTCAGATCTCCCACAATGACCATGTTAATGAAGCCCCCTTACAGGCATTTGCTTATGATGTAAAATAAAGGTCCCTCAAGCAGAGTGCCAAGACTCTCAGATGAATTGCATAATAAGGACTCAATAAAGATTTAATAAGCATCCAACCATCTAACACAACCATGAACTCTGAAAAGTAACTCTACAAGATTCACCATCTGTGAAAAACCCATGGTGCAAAGAGGGTAGAGATGGAATACATCTACAAAGAAGAAACAAGAAGGCAAAGAGAAAGAGATCTTCCTCCTCCTCCTCTTCAAATATCCTTTCCAAGAGCTTTTTCTCATTTTCTCAACAAATGAGAAAAAACACACTGTTAGGGTTTACCTCTGTGAGCTTTAGGTGAGCAGTCCAGATGAAAGATCTTTCATTTACCTGTTGTGTCTCTTCCCATTGCTTCTGTTGGGCACAGGTTGGAAACTAACTTCAGCCTCCATGTGGGCTTCACCAGGACCTGCATTCCCACAAGGCAGCCTTGTCTCCCCTCTGATTATTCATTCTAGACTTTACTTTTTTTCTTAGGGGTTGAAGGCACCAGGAAAAATATCTAGGTTCACTGCCCCAGCAGCATCCCAGACAGAATGGAAGGCAGCCTTTGGGCTTTGCTGGGAAAGAAACCAAAAAACAAAAACAAAAACCCTGCTGTTTTCCCCATTGGCCAAATACTGAAAAAGATCTTATTGGCCACTTGGGATGTACAGAAAGGCTACTGAAGAAGAGCTCCCCCTGCAGACATAGGCAGAGATCTTTTGGATGAAAGCAGTGTTCAACAAACCAGGAAAGACCCTGCCTATAGAAGAGATGCAGGTGCTGGCCAAGGTGCTTGCAGATGCAGTGGGTGGGTCAGGAACAAGTCAGCAAGGTTCACAGCCCCAGTTGCTCTCTTCTCTTTCTAGTCCCTGCCTTCGTCTCAGGTAGCCATGCACACTTGTCATAAAAGCATCTCATCCATCTGTCCTTCTGTCCCCCGCCCCCCACACACAGTAGTACAAGGAGGCAATCCCAGGATGCTTATCTGCCATAAACTGATTTTTATTGCTCCTCTCTGTTAGCTAAGTAGGAAAGAAAGCATTACCCTCTGTGCTTATATCATGGAGCCTGCTTGGGATTCTCTCTCCCTCTCTTCTCCCTGCCCCATCCCTGCTCTCACTCTCTCAAAATAAATCAATAAACTTTTTAAAAAATCTGTTTTGTAAGGCTCTGAACTTCTGTTAAGTCATGGTGACTTTCCACCCATGCAAATCACATGTTTATAAAGGCTAAGAGGCAATAAAAGTGGGACAAGCAGGCAGTTTGTAAGGACAGCACCATAATTCAGTGTTGAGAAAAAGTCTGGGGCAAACAGAAGAGCACTTGCTCCCTCCTACAAGCAGTCCATCTGATTGCTATCAGGACACCATGTGGAACTAGTATTAAGGGAGCTTTCAATTATTCAGAACTAGTTTCTAACCCATGCCGAGCAGAAGCAGTGGGAAGAGATGCAACAGGTAAATGAAGATCTTTTATCTGGACTGCTCACCTTATTATTGTAAGTCTATATATTTTTCTGTGAAGTCACTCTATTTTTTTAATTTTTTTTTTGAGAGACAGCATATGAGTGAGAGGGGGGCAGACAGAAGATTTGAACCAGACTCTGCACTGACAAGCTGACAGCAGTGAGCCCAATGTGGGGCTAGAATTCACGAACTGCAAGATCATGACCTAAGCCAACATCGGATACTCAACCAACCAAGCCAACCAGGTGCCCTGAAGTCACTCTTTTTAAATATTGTGCTAATATGGCTCACCCATGAAACCATATCAACCTTCCGTGTACCGTCTGGCCTGATATGTCCTTAAAACCTTAAAGCCAGAGTAATCTTATTTCCTAAGGTCTGGGAGTCACCACCTCCTCAGCACTGCGGGTAGGCAACGAATGGTCTCTCAACAGCTGGAGAGAAGCATTCAGCATCTTTCAATTAGTACCAGACTAAGACTCAGAGTGGGAATAACTCAGTCACACCAACGTGGCTCTAAGCGTGGCCCAAAATAGACTATGGCACCACTTACTCTTAATCCTGCCTGTGCATTTCACAGACTCTTGCCTGCATTCCTTGAGGGGGCATTGGACTTCATTATATCAGTTATAGGGTCCAATTACTCGCCATCTCCTGGATGCCGTTTCCATCAGACTCCCTGTGATGTGCCCTGTGCACTCTACCTCTTCATAGTCTCAGCTGACATTTCCATCCAAGTACTGAAAATGTCTCTAATTTTATTCTGACACATCAAAGCAGATATAGCTGCTTTTCATTTCTAAACCTCTGGTCTTGGAGAACCTTTGAACATGAGCTCAACATTAAGCGGGCTGGCTCTCTGCTTCCACTTCTCTTGAAACCCTATGTGGGTGAGCCTAGAAAGCCAAGATTCCAGCCATGAAGAAGCAATTCCATCAAGGTCCCAATTCTAAATCCAAATGTGCTGAGAGATAACAGAGAACCACACTGTCTTTGAGGAGAGACATCAATGAAAATAATGAAGCTTGTTTATAATGTAATATTCCTTCTACTAACGGTTTATCCGGAAGCTAATATGAGACTTGGTATTTCCAGTCTCCTTACAGGACCATACAAAATGAACATGCAGAATCACAGTGGCATTGAAAGATTTCTGTGAATTTACCTAGAATCTTAGCAAGATTTTACTAGAAATGTACATGCTGAACTTGGTGTGTACAGTGCACTGAAAACCACATGGAGCCAAGGAAACCAGGCAAGACTGCCTGAGTTATCAGAAAAGCTCACATAAGGAGAACATTACGTGAATCGGAAGTCACAAAGATCCTAAGCCACTCCTGTGACCCAGAACCCAGGATGATAAATTTCAGCACTGCTAATTTGACCTGAAAATCTTCTCATCGTTAGATCCACTGCAATTTTTTTTTTTTTTTTTTTGCAGGAAATCAGCATACCTCTTGCTGAAAAACAAAACAAATGCTTTCCATTCATATTATCTCTTTCTCTCTCTCTGGAAGCTAAGAATTTTTTTTAAATTCTTAGCTGTTTAAGCCTTTACTCATTCAGCCTAAGTTCAATTTATGCCTATTTTAATAGCTGGATTGATTTTCTTCCAAATTTGAATCTATTATTGCAATATTGTCAGGGAAAACTTCTTCTTGGACATCTACAATGAGCGTTTAGGGTACCATGTCTGTATCCTCTACCAAGTTGGTCCATGGTACTTCAAATTCATGACCTTAAAGAAACAAACAAACGAGTAGCCTTCATTGCCTAAGAATCATCAGCACAGCTAATATAATGCCCTGCTTCTTGACTGCTTACACTTTCCTCACACTTCATGTTATACAAAAACCTTGTCTCCATAGTACTTCACTCTTGAAAATTTCCTACCAGCTTCAATCTGAAATGGATATGGAATGGTCCACCTGTGCTGGGTGACCTTCCATGCCAGCGTTCACTAGGAGATTTGGGCCTCTCCACTTGCTGTTCTGACACAATTACCAACAGGGGCCCTCTACTTCCTGGAAGTATTCCAGCGTGAATGACTCATCAAATGGTCACTCTATGCCATGACTCCATTCAGAGTACTCTCTGCAGCTTCCAAGCTAATGGGAACAACTTCAATGAATTTCAAAATATTTGTTATCATGGGAGCAAGCCGGTAAAATTACTTGGAAATGTTTGCTTTAGATAATGTATCGTATCTTTCTCCAAGATCAGAAACCCATGCGATAAACAGTTGCTGGAGTTTAATTTCAAAGGCTGCGTTTTCTCTTCTGCAAACACATCTGATATCATTCTCTAGCTGGTAAATGAGACTACAAACCTGCATCCAACTTATTTTTTGCTTTAGCTGCCAGGAAATAAAGCCTAACTTACTGTATAGGCGATGCAATTTTTCACAAAAGTACCTAGAAACATCTATGCCCTCTGTTTCCTTCAGACAGACTATGAGCTCTTAGACCTGTAAATACCTTACTTTTTACTATCATCAACCTCATATTTTTTTGGAAGTTGGTCAAGCATACACTTTATGTGAGGTAACATATTCAAAAAATAACTAAACTTCTCATTAGCCTTTCCAGTTCTAAGTGAGATAAATTATAATAGGCACTACAGATACCATTTAATGGTGGAAATATCTTTGGTCAATGTTCTACTGAGGATGATGGGAATCCTTATTTTTTTCTTTTATTTATTTATTTATTTAGAGAAAAGGAGAATGTAAACAGGGAGGGGCAGAGAGAGAGAATCTGAAGCAGGCACCATGTTGTCAGTACAGAGTCTGACTCAGAGCCCAATAGCACAAACCATGAGATAATGACCTGAACCAAAACTAAGAATTGGATGCTTAACTGACTGAACCAACTAGGCACCCCAAAGGGAGTGTTGTTAATATCATTGTGTGGATAATACCCACTCAGAAGCTGAAATCTTCTACATTAGCCTTGAGTCCCTAATATACATTTCCCCCGTTTTGCCCACATAAGAATCTGGATGAAACAAGGAGTCTTATACAAGAAGGTCTAGGACTAACAGCCTTGAGTGAAATACCTATAACACAACCCAACTAATGAAGGAAGCATGGAGAACCCTCTATGCCAGTCATCCTCCTGGTGAAAAGCCTCAGGTCTTGCTCTAAATCAGGATGGAAAACAAAAGTAAGTTCAGAGTCTCAGGTGCGAAACATAAAGACAAGGCTGAATTCTGAAAATAACTGTGTTTAGAGAGGCACAAGGAGGGCTTCCAATTAAACTCAGAAGATAAATATCAAATCCAAAGATCCACCTGAAATATCATCCTTTCCTAAGGAAAAAAAAAATACACACAGAACTAAATCAATAATAGCTACCCTCCTGAATGCTTGCTAATGAGTTAGATACTGTTGTTAGCAATTTCCATAGATTAAATAATTTACCATCTCTGATTAAATCTAGGCTTCTGTTGATTATAAGAAGCATCATTACCTTGTGTACCAGTAGAAAAGAAAAAAAAATGCCATGTATTATAACGCAGCATTGATTGTATAGTAGGCTCTGATTTCAGAGATGGTAAAAGCTTTTTAAACATGTGCTTTTTTTTAATGTTAAGTTTGAGATACAGTCATTTTACAAGTACGTCAGGAAATAGGCACTGTTGCTTATCTCTGACTTTCAGATAAGGAAACTGAATCAGTGTCACTCACCCAACGTTAAAGAGCTAGTTAAGTGGAAAAGCTAATAATGAATCTTGGGCAGACTGGCTCCTGAGACTGTGCTCTTGACCACCAGGCTGTAGCCCCAGCCATATTCCAGTTGTAGTAAAATCGGTACCTTCCAAGGCAGCCCATACATTCTAGTTTTGGATAACTATAGTGTTGTAATTAATAACAACAGCAGACGCCTTGAGAGCTACCATTTACATCTGGGTAGGGCGCCAGCTGCTATATAACCAAAACTTGGCCAAACAACCGATGCTGGGCCAAACACGCACCAGCCTCATCCATCATCTGTTAAAAATAGAGTCTCCGGGGCCTTTACCATGAGCTTCTGATTCTGCAGTGCTGGGCGGGAGGGGCGTGGGGTGGGGAACGACCCAGAAGTCAGATATTCTGAATTATTTGCTTATTTATTTTGTTTGAAACAAAGAGAGAGAGAGAATGGGTGGAGGGAGGGGTAGAGGGAGAAGGAGAGAGATAATCTTGGGCAGGCTCTGCCATCAGTGCAGAGCCGATATGGGCTCGATCCCATGACCCTCGGATCTCGACCTGAGCCGAAATCGGGAGTTGGACACTCAACTAACTGAGCCACCCACGGGCCCCGGGAGTCAGATAATTTTACAGGGGCTTATAAAAAAAAAAAATCACTTTATCATTCAAATATCCCATAAAGTAGTAGAATTGTATCCACTTTGTAGTCACATCTTCATCCCCTAAATCACAGTCTCCCCCATGTGGCTAGGCTTGCAAAACACTTGCTGTGTTTTTGGACACCTGTGGGGGGTGGTGCTCAGTCGGTTAAGCATGTGACTTTGGCTCAGGTCATGATCTCAGGGCTCTTGACTTCACGTCTCAAGTGATCTTGAGCCCCACTTCGGGTAACCCGCCCTTCTCTCTCTCTCTCTCTCTCTCTCCTTCTCTTTCTTTGCCGCTTGTGAGATTCTCTCTCTCTTTCCCTCTCTCTCTGCCCATCACTCACATGTGCCCTCTCTCCCCCCTCCAAAGAATGAAACCACTTGCTGTGTTTTCTAATATGCAAATTAGCATCGCATGGCTGGTAAGAAGCTTATAGCCTCCTAGCATTAAACCTGAGACAAAGATCACTCTTCCAGGCTCATGACTGGACCCTTTTACTGCCATGGGGCTGGGAGACAAGGCAGGAAGTGTGGCCCCTTTGGCAGCCACATGGTTCCGCTCACACTGGAAGGATGAACCATTCCTACACCTCTATGGAGCCTGGAGCTGAATAAGTTCAGAACATGCCACCACCAAACAACTCTTTGCTTATTATTCTGGGATGAAGGCACGTGAGAAACAGCAGATGTAGGAAGGGGTCTGTGACTTCCATTCTACCTCACAGCAGGTCATCCAATTTCCCATGAGAAAGATGCCCTCCCTGAACCAGTAGGAAAAGAATACTCATCAACAGAGGCTGAGAGTCAATGGCATAATGAGACCTCTCCAAACAAACCTACTAAAATAACCCTTACCTTCCATTAATTTCTCCCATATATTTCCTAATCACTGCCCCACAATAAGCAAATTGTGGCCTGGCCCAAGTCCCTATCTTGTCACACATCCCCATAGCTTATTAGTCTTTGTATAAAAAGATATACAAGCTTATGGGGGTGGCTAGGTGGCTCAGTCGAGTGAGCATCCAACTCTTCATTATGGCTCAGGTCGTGATCCCAGGGTTGTGAGACTAAGCCCCATATTGGGCTCCATGCTGAGTATGGAGCCTGCTTTGGACTCTCTCTCTTTCCCTCTGCCCCCTCCCAGCCCCGCTCACTCTTTCTCTAAAATTTAAAAAAAAAAAAATTACTGCCTTTTTTTTTAATGTTTTTTAAGAGAGAGGGAGAGTCAGTGTGAGAAGGGGAGGGAAAGAGAGGGAAACACAGAGTTCAAAGACACACTCCAGGCTCTAAGCTAGCTGTCAGCATACAGCCCAACGTGGAGCTTGAACTCACGAACTGTGAGATCATGACCTGAGCCAAAGTCAAACACTTAACCAACTGAGCCACCCACGTACCCCCAAAATTATTGCCTTAATACTGCCTAAATAGTGAGTGTCCACAGAAACAGATAATGTAGCAGTTGCTGCATATAGGGCTTATGAAATTCTACACAAAACTGTCGTTCTTTGTGAATATTACAGATGATGAATACTTAATCTACTGGGTGAAGATTCATAGATGCTTCCTTGTGTTTACATAATCTTAACACTTCTGGGAGGATGACGAATATAAACATGGCTCTTGAGAGACAGCTAAGAGGTAGTTTTTCAATACATTTTTCCGGGGAATTCCCAATACATCCTTGCTACATTTTCTAAGAATGTCTAGACTGGCACTTGATAGCTTCGTGGGTCACTAAAAATTTTCTTTTACAGTTGAAAAATATCCTTTAGAGGTAAAAAGGCCCTTGGGGTGCTCCAAAGACACCCTCCAAGATGTTTCAGGCACCTTGTTTTAAGACAAGAATTTATCTGTGACTCTTAAGACAGCAACTCCCAGAGCAAGAGATTAGGAATCTTGTTTATCAGCCACACCCACAAAGGTGGAAATTTGGGTCTTTTTAGGGCAACCTAGTTTTCTCTGGTTCTACCTCCAGGTGTCACTGAAGGATCTTGCTTTTATTTTCCTTTATTTACTTTAATTTTTATTGATCTTTAAAATTATTATTTTTAATGTTTATTTTTGAGACAGAGAGAGAGGGAGAGAGAGAAAAAAAGAGAGAGAGAGCATGAGTGGAGGAGGGACAGAGAGAGAGGTAGAGAGAGAAAATCCCAAGTAGGCTCCACACTGTCAACACAACACCGACACAGGGCTCAAACTCTTAAATGGTCAGATCATGACCTGAGCATTAAGTCAGACGCTTAAGAGACTGAGTCACCCGGGCGCCCCAGGATCTTGCTTTTAGATCCACCTTCACTTATCATTCTAGGATGTTCCCGGGAATCATCGACCCTTCCAGGTGACTCCAGTCTGCTACTTTCTTCACTTCCTCTCTAACTTCCCTTGGGGACATCTACCAACTGACATCCAATGATGGAAATGATGACCTCTCCAGCTTCTTCTGCAGGATGGATGTGGGTGGATCTGTCTGCTACTCAAGGGTCTGTTTGCCTAAGGGGCTCCAAAGTGTCCTGATGTACTCTTTGCCGCAAATATTATTGTTTGCTGCACTGGGTCATTCTTAACCCCAATATGTTATGAACATTAGAGTATAATGCAAGCAGTCTGAGCTTGGCATGGTTCAGAAACGCATGACTTTCCATTACTATGGTTTAGTTAAATAACACCAGCCCCCTCAACCACACAGTTTAAATTTCAGTTACCGCAGTGTATTAACCATGAGAAAGTATACAATGGACCCTTGTGCGCTTTGCTACCACCTCTACTGATCACAAAGAGACTTAACCCAAAGTCTATCACTGGTTGGTCACTGTTCATGTGGTATTCAGTCCACACAAAGACAGCGAAGCAGGTAGTTGTCCCTCAGCGATAAACCACATGACATTTTAAATAAATAGTAATGGACGGAGGGGACGCTCAACCAAGATGAAACTGGAGCAAGAAACAAAAAATATTATAACTGGAAGCCAAACTAGAATAGAAGGTAGACAAGGTTACAGAATAAATCACGAGATCATGAGAAGGTGGGCAGTGCCCACCTTAAGAGACTCTGATAAGCAGCCAGAGAGATCTGGTGAAGGTGAATTTATGGATTAAAGGGTGAAGATGTTCTAAAAGGAGTGATGTGAGAAAAGACCTTGGAGCAATTTCATGATACTGAAAGCACAAAGCCGATACAATCCATACGTAAGGAGGAGTGTGACAATTCACCGAGGCACAGAAAAGACGTCCACTCCATAGAGTAACGAGCATGACAAGAAGGACAAGGAAAACACTGTTCCAACTATTCTTACTAGATTGTTTGTAAAGAAATAAAACATTTCATTAAAAAATGTTTTTAATGTTTATTCATTTCTGAGAGAGATAGACAGAACATGAGCAGGGGAGGGGCAAAGAGAGAGGGAGACACAGAATCTAAAGCAGGCTCCAGGCTCTGAGCTGTCAGCACAGAGCCCAATGTGGGGCTCAAACCCATGAACTGTGAGATCATGACCTGAGCTGAAGTTGGATGATTACCAGACTGAGTCACTGGGGCACCCCTAGAAATAAACTATTTTAGTTCTCAATATTTCTGTTAAATTACAGTATACTAAATATTAATTTTGCTATCTTTTTTTATTTTAGAGAGAGAGCAAGCAAGCAGGGGATAAGAGTAGAGAGAGAGACGGAGAGAGAATCCCAAGCAGGCTCCAAACTCAGCACAGAGCCCGGCACAGGGTTGATCCCACGACCCTGGGATCATGACCTGAGCCGCAATCAAGAGTCAGATGTTCAACCAAGTGAGCCACCCAGGCACCCCAAGTTTTGCTATTTTTTTAAATTTCTCTACAGATTTAACAGTAAAACAGTTAAATCAGTAAGACAGTGTTTGACATTTTGACAAAAATTCTGAACGACCATAGGACCATCTTAATTTTTCCCATCAGTTGTGGCACCTGAGTGGCTCAGCCAGTTAAGCATCCTATCTCAGCTCAGGTCATGATCTCACAGTCTGTGAGTTCGAGCCCATGTCGGGCTCTGTGCTGACACCTCAGAGCCTGGAGCCTGCTTTGGATTCTGTGTCTCCCTCTCTCTCTGCCCCTCCCCCACTCATCTCTATCTCTGTCTCAAAAATGAATTTTAAATAATTTAAAAAATTTTTCCCATCAATTATTAAGATCTCCATGTACATTTTTGGCTTGTACACTCATTATTAAGGTCTTGCTCTACTGTGCAAAGTGCATACCACTTACAGTTTGCTGTTTAGCTGACAGCCTCTTTTGTCTTAGGTTAGGGGATGGATATCTGCATGACAAACACTATACCAGTCCTCTTGTTTCTTTTCTTTCTTTGGTTTCTCTTTTCTATTTTCCAAACCTAAGACATAATATTCTGATTAATCATATGTGACCAGTTTCTTAAGAAAATCGGAGTGAACAGGCACACCTGGGTGGCTCAGTCGGTTCAGCGTCCAACTCCAGTTCAGGTCATGATCTCACAGTGTGTGAGTTCAAGCTGGGCGTGGGGCTCTACACTCACAGTGTAGAGCCTGCTTGGGATTCTCTCTCTCTCTCCCTTCCCCTCTCCCACTTGCACAGTCTCTCTTAAAATAAATTAACTTTAAAGTAATTTTTAAAAAAGGGAAATTGGAGTGAACACAGCTCACAAATAAGCTAAGAAGTTCTAAACCTCTGCCATGCCCACTGACTCCTTGTCTTTTCCTTACACACCTCACAGATGCAGGCATCACACCAGATACTCCTGCTAGAGCAGAGAGGAGAACCAAATCTACCCTTAGATAAGGACTCAACTCCATCGTAGAAAGGACTGTGCAGGCATGTCTTTAGCAACTTCAGGCTACTAAAAATATTAGGTGATTGATTTAACTATTTTTTGTGGCTGATCTATTAGATAGATAACTTTAACTTGAAAATGGACCCCAACTCTGTCTTCACTCCTAGTCCTTTCATTAAAAATGTCTTCAGGGGGCTTGCTCAGTTAAGTGTCTGACTCTTGATTTCAGCTCGGGTCATGTTCTCACATGTTGGCAAGATCCAGTCCCAAGTTGGGCTCTGTGCTGACAGTATGCAGCCTGCTTAGGATTCTCTCTCCCTGCCCCTCCCTGACTCATGCTCTCTCTCACTCTCAGAATAAATAAATAAACTTAAAAAAATTAAAATGTCTTCAGAAGTTACCCAAGAGGGAAGAGGTTATTCACTTTAGCCGACATTTCTAGCACTTTCCTAGCTTTTTGGTGCCTGCCAACAATGCAGCCAGAGGTCAAAATCTAAATAATCCAATGTTATAGTGACCTTTTAATGTAAATGGATTTTGAGGAGATGTTTATTAGCAGAGGGTGACAGATTCATTCTTCAAGTGAGTTAGAGGGGAAAGCAAAGAGCTGTAGGAAGTTGTCCTTGACAGGTCAGGTCAGCAAAGATACATCCTCATTCATTTGGTTCACATCAATCCTTGGTCCTATTCATTAGGCAGTGATACCATCTTACCATTTCCAGGGAACACACATTTTGCTTGAGTTTGGTCCTTGGAATGATTTGGCAAATCAGAGAAAGTCTGTTCCAACAAAAGTGTTCATTTTATTCTTCATTGATTGAGAATATTCCAGTAATTCATTGATTTAGATTTTAGAAATTACTATTATGTTAGATGACAAAAGGCATTACTTACTGAGGCTTCTAAATGCAGTTAAAGTAATTCATTTGAAAGTTAAAAACCAACTGGCTTTGGAAATCTCCTTGGGATTATGATGATCACAAATGTTTTCCTGTTTAATCAGCCTTAAAATAATGTACAGTAAGACTCAGTAGAATGATACAAATATTAGATTTCTTTAGTTTTACATGATGATCATGTTGACTCCACTTGGCATAATTATTGATCGTTGCCTAGCCTTTCTGGGTTCTCAATGATTTATTCTGCTTTAGAAATAATTCAGTTCAGAGGCCAAAATGCATCATTATAATAGGCAGAATTTCAGACATGAAAAATGTCCTTGACATTACGTTCCTTTCCTAAATTTCAAAAACACCATTTATCTCTACCTAAAAGTTTAGGCTGCCCTCATTGTCTAAAGGAATCACAAAATGATTCTACCAACAGGATATATAATCACCTCAAGTTACGTTTGTTAGGTATTGTTATGGGTATAAATAAACAACATGACAGTATATGCTAGTCTTGTTAATATTAGATACATTTTTGTCTCCAAGAAATATTTGGGTATATAACAAGGCAGGTGTTTTGTTTTGTTTTGTTTTTACTGTTTATTTACTTTTGAGAGAGCAAGCATAGTGGGGGAGGGGCAGAGAGAGAGAGCGGGAGACAGAGGATCCAAAGTGGACTCTGTGCTGACAGCAGCGAGCCTGATGCGGGCCTCAAACTCATGAACCATGGGATCATGATCTGAGCCAACGTCAGACATTCCACTGACTGAGCCGTCCAGGCGCCCCAGTAAGGTAGTTTTCCAGAGAGAGCTACTTTTGTAAGAAGCATGGAGACAGTTTTACAGACAGAATGAGAGAGACAGCTTGGCATTCATGAAGGTACGAATTAAAATCAGGGACAATTCAACCAACAGATCAGAGAAAACCAGAAATCAAAGCCATTGCTCTGTATTAAAGCCTAAAGATCATCCTGATGTTATAAGAAATCGTTTCTACCCTAGTAAATCTGTCTGTAGATTTCAATTTCCCTGAGGGATTGGAGGCCACACCAAGTCAACTGGCCTTCTGAGTGAATTCCCTGGGAGTTGTACTGGGGGTGGCATGGGCAAACGGGGTGACATGGTGGTGAGAAGCAGCCCGGAGAAAGAGAAGGATCATTTACTGGTTGGGTGTGTTAAGTGTGTCAATTCATTCCGGACTCTTCTCCAACATGCTAAATGCACCTTGGCAGTGTTGGTTAGCCATCCTGGACCTTGACCTTGCTTTCCTCATCTGTACACTGAATGACTTGTATCTGGATCATCTCAAGAAGCTCTATGGTTAGGTTTTTGTTTTTGTTTTTGTTTTTGGTTTTTCCTTTTTTTGAGAAAGAATACTGAAATTTGTCAATAAAATTGCTTATATTGTTATTTTGCCGTCAGATAAATAATTCTAGAAGAAAAACAACTCATCAGACCTGCTTGAAACAAAAACACCACTATCCTGTGTGTGAACGCAGGCCATGTGGGGAAATTAGCAAATCTACTTTTGATACAGTTTCCATGTAAACTTGGGCAATTCATCTTACTCTCTGAACCTCTTGTTAGTAACAACAGTCTCAAGGAGATTAAGTATAATAATATATGTGAAAGGCTTTGGTTGATATAAAATGCTACACAATTGCAAGACATTTTATTACTTGCCTAGAGAGAGAGCACATCCATCAATAATCCTGCTACCATTCAGGCCATTTTAAGTCTGACCAGACATCCAAATTCCTCTCTCCCTTCTTCACCTGCATACCAAACGCCACAACAGTGATAGCTGGACCGGAGTTTTTGATTAAGGAGGAAACTTATCCTGGTTTTACCCCAGAATATTTATTTTCATCAACTTTGACGCCTTAATCTTCCTTTATTATTTTAAAGGCTTAAATGTTTTATCAGCACCTGCTTTTGTTTGATGAATTTGTTTGCAACTGGCTGAGCCCATTAATTGACAATTCTTTTTAAACAGTGTATGCATCCTAAACCCATTATTCCTTGGCTTTTATGCCGAGTAATTTGACAGCCATTAACATTTTTTTGCTTTATTTTATTTAAGGGTTTCATTTTCCAAGTTATTATTGAGTTACAGAATAAACCAGCAATTCTAGGAGCTCCAAAATGAAGCCACCATTTTAAAGAAGCCAGCCCACTAAGAAAATGAATTGGAATTTATGTCTTTAGAGCCATAGTCTGCCATATTAAGCTCACTAAATATAGCTTCAGGCAGCACAGTTAGTGGGAAACATAAATTCAACACCAGGAAGCTGGTTCTATCATCTCAAACTTCAGCAAGGAGACATGTCTGGACCAGCGTCTGAGGAAATCCACATACTTCTTTTTCTTTCTCTTTAGCTCTCTGTCTCTCTCTCTCATTTTAAGGAAACAAGCAAAAGGTCTTCCTAGCTATTAGGTCCAAAAATGCCATTGATGGTCCTGTCTGATCTGGAGTCTGTTTGCTACCTGCTCCAAAAGGAAAATGGTACAGTCACTTTTAATGACCCCTTCCTGTTCTGGGGCACCTGGGTGACTCAGTCAGTTGAGCATCTGCCTTCCGCGAAGGTCATGATCTCACAGTTCATGAGTTTGAGCCCCGCGTTGGGCTCTGTGCTGACAGCTCAGAGCGTGGCGCCACCTTTGGATTCTGAGTCTCCCTCTCTCTTTGACCCCACCTGGTTCACACTCTGTCTCTCTCTCTCAAAAATAAACATTAAAAAATTTAACTACTCCTTCCTGTTCTTAGGAAATTCTCCAATTTGGTGACAGCCTTAATTAGATGCATATGCAGCTCCTTCAAAGCTCTCTTTTAGTTCTGGATTTGCAGGATCACATCATTCAGGAGCGTCATCAGGAATATTTGTATCTCATTAGACCAACTGCTGAGGTGAGGTTTGCCAGGTGTCAGATTAATGCCAGAGTCAACATTAACCATACTCACCTTGCAGATACCTCCAGTGAGTTCTTCCTTTTGGGAGCTGGTACTCCAGCTGGTTGGAGCTGGCTTTAAAAGTGTGGGTTGATGACAGGGATTTAAATGTGGTTTTTGTACCAATCAGGGACTCTGAATGGAAGCTTGCTCATCTCCTGCTGACTCCTGCCCAAAGTAAAACTTGTTTTGCTTGTCTACAACCTAAGTAGGTATCCTAAATTGTAAGTGCTTGCGCTGTCGTCCAAAGTCATCCTAAGTTTTTGTTCCTCTTTATCTTTCTGTTGAACTTTGAGAACTTACAATACATTTCTTCTAAGCCACGATCCAAACAAATCAGATAAAGGTTTTTCTTTTTTCTGTATGAAATACACAAGGTACCAAAAATTTGGTCGGAACACATAGTATATGTTTATTTCTTTATTTTCTGACATCCCCGCTATTACTCTAGTTCCATGAAATGAGAGAATTGGTGTTCGCTGCTATATTCCCCACTGCCTAAGCAGCATTTGGCACATAGAAAATACTCAATGACATTTGTAAGATGAACAAAGTGAATGAATGAGTTCAGAACAAGGCATGTTGAGACTCATGTGCTGCCAAAGGAACGGCTAATTTCATTTCTTTTATTTAATGAAATAATTTGTAATGGGAGAAACGACACAAAAAGGGATAGGATTTTTTTTAGATAAATAATCTACCGTCTCTACATTGCATTCGCCTTATGAAATCCAATGTAATATATTTTTCTACTCTTTTCATATGTTTGCAATGATATATTAAAGTATGTAGAGATAGGTTTTCTTCCTTCTTTCCTTTCTTCCCCCATCTTCCCCTCTCCCTACTTTTTTCTCTTCCAATAATTTTTTAAATGTTTATTTATTTCCAAGATAGGAGGAAGGGCAGAAAGGGAGAGCGAGAATCCCAAGCAGGCTCCACACTGTTAGCACAGAGTCCATCTCCAGGTTCAAACTCACCAACTGTGAGATCCTGATCTGAGCCGAAATCAGGAGTTGGACACTTAACTGACTGAACCACCCAGGCGCCACTCTCTCTTTATAACATTTACTCTGAAGTACCTTTCTTGCACTTTTGTTAAGACAGATTTCACTCCAGTGCAATAGAAATAGAGCTAACATTGGTTTAAGGACTGAACAGAGAAATAATTAAATTAATGTAATGATTCTTCTTTTGATGGACATTCAGGTTGTATTTCAATTCCTGTCACTGTAAATAATGCTTATGTAAATATCTTTGTAAACAGATATTTACAGAGAACTGAATTTCCATCTGTCAGTTATAGTTACCAGAATGGAATTTCTGGGTCGAAACTATGCATATTAAACATACATATGCACATACAATAGACAAACTCACTAAATATTTTTTAATGTTTATTTATTTATTTTTGAAAGAGAGAGAGCACTTTCAAAAGGGAGAGGGGCAGAGAGAGAGAGGGAAACAGAGACTCTCAAGCAGGCTCCCCACTATCTGTGTAAAGCTCAATGCAGGGTTCATACTCATAGACAGTGAGATCATGACCTGAGTCAAAATCAAGAGTCAGACCCTAAATGGACTGAGCCACCTAGGCACCCCTTGCTGTAAATATTTTTATGAACTTTATTGTTTTACTTCTAAGTTTGTCTATGCCATTTTGGGGAGATAAGTCTCTATGGGTCTCTTGACTTTCTACCTGCCTCCTGAGCAGAGGCACTGACTGCCTGTGTCCTGCACTATCCTCACCAGGATGTTGGTACAGAAGACAGCATTCCAGAGATAGTACTCCACACTGGAGAAAAAGGTACACATGCTTATTGTCCATCATAAATAACTCAGGGTCTCTAAGTTCCGGGTACCTCTCCCACAATGCTTGCAAATGTCATCTGACATTACCCACTTTGATAAGTGGGAATTGGGGCTCTGGAAATAGGTAAAAGAAAATATCAATACTCTGGCTACTGCTATTCCTTTGCGCAATGAAGTGTTTGTCTCTGAAGCAGGAAATGTATCTTCTGTGAGTATCCGTAAAATGGTGGCAGGCTAATGTGTTAGCTTGCAAGTTGGTAAAGTGTCAAATACTTCATGGTTCTAAATAGCTACACACAGGTTACAAAAATTGATAGTGCAATATATATATAGTTAAGCTTTCTGGGTGTCATGTCTCATTTTTTAATGTTTATTTAGTTACTTATGAGAAACAGAGAGCATGAGCAGGGCAAGGACAGAGAGAGAGAAGGAAACACAGAATCTGAAGGAGGCTTAATGCAGGGCTTGAACCCACTGACCATGTGATCATGACCTGAGCCAGAGTTAGACACTTAACTGACTGAGCCACCCAGGTGCCTCATATCATGTCTCATTTTGATGGTCTTCATGCTCACAGTGGATATAAACACTCTCATAAATCTTCTCCTAATATTTTTTACATTTAACATTCAAAATAGATTACATTTTTGTTCCTGTAGAAGAGCCTTAGCATTTTCTTCCACAGGCCAAGAATCTTTATTTAATAAATCATCCTTTACCCATTGAATGAAAAGTTTATTCTCATTGTACACAAACTCCCATATATACTCGAATCTATTTGGGAATATTTTAGGTTCCACCCACTCACTTATTTACATTCTTGTGGAAACAGAATAATCTTTTTATTATAGCAGCTCTGTGTACATTTTAACTTTTGTTAAGTCATGACTATTTTTGCCATTTTTATTTAAGATTTTTCATATTCTTTGGGGTGCCTGGGTGGCTCAGCCAGGTAAGCATATGACTCTAGATTTCAGCTCAGGTCATGATCTCATGGCTCATGAGACTGAGTCCCACATTGGGCTCTGTGCTGATAGCACTGAGCCTGCTTGGGACTCTCTCTCCCCCTCTCTCTGTTCCTCCCCACTCACCCACTCTCTCTCACAATAAATAACACTTTAAAAAAAAAAGGTTTTAGTACTTATAAGCATTTATCCTACTGTGTGAGTTGTTTAATATAATTTTTTAACTATTTCAAAATAAATCCATTGAAATGCTGAGTGGAAGTGCATTGATTTATGTAATATGTTTGTAATGATTGCTATTTTGTGATGTAGATATTTTTATCCAGACATATACTATTTGTTTGGGTCTTATTAAGTCCTTTAAAAATCTTTATACTCTCTTTATATAATTAAGGGCTTTTTTCTAGGTGTTTTATGCTTTTTTTCTTTGGATCAGGATATATACAGACACATACACAAATTATTTTCTCCCCAAAATAATCTGCACTAACTAGATACTAGTTTGCACGAAAGCCATATAATTTATATATATACATATATATATAATTTAGTGCTTTTACCAATTCCCAATTGCCTAAGTGCTCTCAACAAAGCCTCTTGAGATTTCAAGTATAATTACATTGTCAGTAAATGCAATTTTTTAAATTCTTTTCAATATAGGTTTTTCAAGGACTTAAAAAATATTTTGCCTAAAAAATTGTTTTGCCTGATTACATTAAATATAATTGTCAAAAATGTACTGAATAATAGTATTGATAAGTATATATCTCTATATTATTCATAGTTTTATTGAAAATTGATTTCATTTTTAAATAATAAGAGTAGGTATTTATAGAAATAATTTTACCTTAAATAATTTCCTTCTCTTCTATAAGTATTTATGAGGAATGATGAATCATAGCAGTGCCTCTAATGTTACATAATATATGACAGTGGTACCTTCTGATATAATTACATAATTCTAATTAAACGTTTTTTGATATAGTATATTTGCCTTAATAATGTTGAACTATGCTTGCATTCCTGAATTACATTTCAGTAACTAAGAGATTATTATTTTATTATTCTCTTAAACCTGGCTGGATTGGATAAGCTAACATTTTATTTAAATTTTCATATCAATATTCATAAGTGAAAATAACCTTCAGTTTTCTTGGGGGAGGTACTATTTCTATAGAATCTTGGCATTAAACTTCTGCTGATCCCTTAAAGTGAGTCAAGAAGCTTCCCCCCCTTTTTTTTTTTAATATCACATAGATTATTTAAGTAAAACAGAAATTGCATTTTAAAAATGTTTTGTTAAGGGCACCTGGGTGGCTCAGTCGGTTAAGCTGTCTGACTAGCTCAGGTCATAACCTCCTGGTTTGTGAATGTGAGCCCTGCCTTGGACTCTGTGCTGACAGCTCAGAGCCTGGAGCTTGCTTTGGATTCTGTGTCTCCCTCTCTCTCTGTCCCTCCCCCGCTTACGCACTCACACACACTCTCTCTCAAAAAAATAAATGTTAAAAATTATAAATACATACATAAATATGTTTAGTTAAAATTCAACCATAAAATCATTTCAGTCTATTGCTTCAAAAAGTTGAGATTTCTAATTTCCTTTCTAGTACCTCCTATGGCTCTGGTTTGTTTGGTGTTGGCAGCTGATAATTCAAAGGCTTTAACACCTATGGCATAAAATAAAGCTCTCAGAAGCTTTCTTCAAGAAAACTGGTAAAATAAATGTCTGGGAAGAGCAAAGTCCCACCGGAAAACCACTGGAGAGTTACTTCACTCACACTGCAAAGAACCATCTTTCAGGGTGCCTGGGGGGCTCAGTCGGTTAAGCGTCTGACTCTTGGTTCCAGCTCAGGCCATGGTCCCACAGCCATAGGATGCAGCCCAACACAGGGCTTTGCACTTTCAACGCTTGGGATTCTCTCTTGCTCTATGATCTCATGGTCCATGAGTTCGAGCCCCGCATCGGGCTCTGTGCTGACAGCTCAGAGCCTGGAGCCTGCTTCAGATTCTGTGTCTCCTCCTTTCTCTGTGCTCTTCCTCCACTCACCCTCTGACTATCTGTCTCTCTCTCAAAAATAAACATCAACAAAATTTTTTTAGTAAAAATAAACAAAGGTCAGAAAACAAATTTGTCATTTCCTTCACAGACATCAGTTGTTAAGGTCCTAAATATATTCCTCTCCATATTTTCATAAGCACCTCCTTTCTAGTATTTATTCTTCATACCAGGCAACTTGCCCTCTCTTCCTTCTCAAAGTCTTTCCAGTGGCTTTGTTTTTATCAGCCCCCTAAAATATGTCCCCAAATGTCAGTCATTTCCTAAAGCACTAGGTTTGTCCTTTTATCTTTGCTTCCCTCGCTGGACTATTGTCCAAGCCCCCCTTCAGCTACACACCCACACCAGACATGGGCTTCCTTCCATTCAGCTCTTACTGCTGCTCTGAGTCACCAGAAGCACCCCTCCCCACTTCCCCAAAGAGCACACTCTCTCAGCAGTGGTCCCTTCAGAAATGATCTAATTGCCTCTGATGCAGGCTTTGAACCCCTCCTCATCATCAATAGAGTCAAAATGGAATCTGTTCCTGGAGAAAATGAACCACAGTCAGCTGTACCACCAGGAGAGGAGAGTAAAGATGATACCGACAAGCTCAAAAAAACACAATTAAGTCACATCAAAGATGGCCAGGAAGGCTGCCTGTACTCTGCTCTCCTTCATCTCGACCCAACAGAGAGGAAAACAGGGACACACACTTTCAGAGGAAAGGGCCTTGACAATTTGATCTGTGTAAAAGGAAATAGATTGCTCAGGCTGGTAAGAGGTGGGTTAGCAGAACTGCATTCCAAATTTACATAGATTGCTTTACCTGCTCCTCATGGTACAACCTTAGAATTTTTTTTAATTGAATTTTAGTTCAATAGAGACCAATAACCCAATTTTTTAAAATCTTTCAACACTAAAAGCAAGAAAAATATGGGTTCTTCTGGGAATATTACCTATTTCCCAAGAAACAAAAGAATATGAAGGACTGTACTGTAAATCTTTTTTTAGAAAAACCACTGATGGGCGCCTGGTTGGCTCAGTTGGTTAAAGTGTGGCTTTGACTCAGGTCATGATCTCACGGTTCAAGAGTTTGAGCCCTGCATTGGGCTGTGCTGACAGCTCAGAGCCTGGAGCCTGCTTCAGATTCTGTGTCTCCTCTCTCTCTCTGTCCTTCCCTTGCTTGTGCTCTCTCTTCTGTCTCTCTCAAGTATAAATAAACATTAAAAAAATGTTTTTTTAAGGAATAACTTTATATGAGGATAACAAGGTACCTTTTCTGAGGAAATTTCTGGTCTCTAAATGCACATCATCTTTACTCAGATGATTCTGCCCTTCTGCATCTGAATCATGCTTCTCTCACTTGGCACACGTGCCAGAGTTACTGTTTACCAAATATTCACTGACTTGCCCAACATGTCCCAGCCTCCTTTGTGGTGACCCTAGGGCCATGTGACTCAGTTTGGTCAATGGGCTGTGAGCTCAAGGATCACCTGTGAACGGAGTCACTTCAAGGTGGGTGGGCTTCCTCCAGTCTTCTCTTCCTCCCTATGCTACTCCAACCAAAGAGGACACAGGGTGAAAGCACAACATAGCACTGAGACCTGCATCACCTGATGGAGGAGAGAGTCTGCCAACCCATAGTCAGGTGAGAGTTAAAAATAAACCTGTAAAGGCAAAACCACTGAGATCTGGGGCTTTATCTGTTGTAGCAGCTAGCATTAATTACCCTAAATCATACAATGCATTATCACAGGACATTAGGGAAGAAATAGACCCAAGAGATTACCTGTTCCAGTGTGTTTCATGGTTTTGATGGTGCTTACCAACATGAAATATAAAATACTGATAAGAACAAAACTGCACAGTCCCACTGTGCAGATGCTATTGTTGCTCTTCTCAATATTTTCAGAAATGTTTTCTTTTGAGTTAAATTTCTTTTCTAACCTGCACTTTGATGTCATGTGTTCCCTTTGTCTTTCAAAATCCAAGGTTCCCCCTTGGCCCTCTCCTTTACCCCAGGAAGTCTTCTTGGACACCTTACCCCTGGCTCTTTTGACTTTGTATACTTTAAATAATTTAACTACCTTTAATTACTTAAAAAAAGCTTTATGATTTTCATAACTTATTGCCAATTTTAATGGGTTGTTAATTTCAGTCCTGTAGTTTTATTTTGCGTAGACAGGGCTGGCCAAGGAAAAAGAAAATAAAGACAACCATATTTAGTAGTGCAGTTGAGTTGTGTGTGTAATGTTAGACTATCCTTTGTAAGTAGCACTTTAACAGCTTTCACTGCTTCTCTGTATGAAGTGTACCATCTTGGCCATACACAGGCCTCAGCATATACTTACTTGTTTTTTGTGCTTTTCCTGTGCCTCCAAAAATATTTTATCCTTGATTGTGCTATGTTTGAGTGGAAGAAAGTCTTTGAAGTAGATGTGTGAAAAACTGCATGCCTTTAGAAGCCCATTATTAGAACTTGCTAACTTCAGGTGCTGGGAACTTAATGAAAAACATGACAAATTCATTTCTCTGGCCCAGGTAAATTATTTCTGGTTTTACTTGTAATTACTCTTGGCTGGGTCAAAATGTTGCTCTATATATTTGCTTCCTTTTGACTTTACCAAGGAAGGCAGTTCAAAGACTCTGCTAACTACCATGGAAAGAAAACGGAAGCCAGTGATTAAGCTTCCATTTTGTTACTCGCATGGCATTCACGTACATCACTTGCCTAGGGCTGGAATTTTGTAGTTCATTCGGGAGAACTTGAGGTGCTGCCGTTTTGTTGCATATGTACAGGTTAGTGGGCTGGAAGCCTTCGTCACGAATCTATAGTACCAATTTCAACTGTCCCCTAGATTACTCCTTCCCTGGGTTTGTTTTCCTTATGGGAGGGGAATGGATTGTATGATAAGTAAAAAGTATTAATTTTTAAAAGACAAATCGACTTTGAAGATATAAAAGTTAATTGCAAGAAATAAAAATTGTGCATGAAGAATTAAAAAAAAAGTGTTGAAGGTTCTCCTGGGACCCCAGTCTTGTCTCTTCATCCCCTCTCCCCTCCCATACCTTTACCTTCAGCTACCAAATAATCTCCAACATGCTCACTTTCACAGACACACAGAGCACGATCACCACAGGACAAAGTTTGAATCTAGTCTAGCTCCTTCCACTTGCAGAAGCTCTAGGAACTTCGGTGTTTTGGCCAGATTCTCTCATACGTGTAGAGGCAGAACCAGGGTTATTTCTCTCTCTCTCTCTCTCTCTCTGTGTGTGTGTGTGTGTGTGTGTGAATTGTTTCAACCCACATCATGAAATGAAAGTTTGACTCTAGCACATAGTGAAGTATTTTTTTCTTATGTTTATTTATTTCTGAGAGAGAGGGTGCAAGCAGGGTTGGGGTGGGGCAGAGAGAGAGAAAGAGAGAGAGAGAATCCCAAGCAGAATCCCAAGCCTCTTGGTGGGGCTCCATCTCACAAACCATGAAGTCATGAACTGAGCTGAAATCAAGAGTCAGACACTTTACCAACCTGACTGAGAAACCCAGGAGCCCTGCAGACAGTAAAATTTTTGAGTAGAGGGGGTGCGACAGTGATTCACTGGTTTGCCTCTAGGGCAAAGCCCAGCCCACTGCCTACCTATCAATACTTACTGAATAGTTATTTGATGGATATTTATCAGAGAATGTATCAATGTTTGCATAAATCCAAGGGACCAATAAACAATTTTAAGGAACAATGAGAATTGCTTCAGTCACACTGGAAATCAGTTTGACATTATCTCTTATAGCTAAACAACCACATAACTCCTGGGGCCCAGAAATGTCAATCTTATGAATAGATTCCCAAAAGAAACAGTATGCACATGTGTGACAGAATTCCCATCCAAGAATATATGTAGTAGCAGGGTACCTCGGTGGCTCAGTCACCTAAGCATCCAACTCTTGATCTCGGCTCAGGTCATGATCTCATGGTTCATGGGTTTGAACCCCACATCAGGCTCTGCATTAACAGAGCAGAGCCTGCTTGAGATTCTGTCCCTCCCTATCTCTCTTCTCCTCCCCCACTCATGCTCTTGCTTTCTCTCTCTCTCTCAAAACAAATAAATGAACTTAAAAAAACAGAGTATTTGTAGCAACATTGTTCACTACAGAAAGAACCACCATGAATAGTGATCTTCCATTGGAGAGCTGATGACTATGATATAGTTCATTTGAGGGAAGTTGAAAGAAGCTGACTATAGTGACCTGAGAAATATTGATGAATCTTGGCAACAGAATATTATAAAAAATTAATTCCCAAGAAATTACATAGAGCATAATATTCTGTTTTATAAAGTTAAACACTAAGTGTGTATAGAGGTGTTTCAACATGTACGTGTAATCCACATGAAACCAATAGCTACGTATTTCACACACACCAAGGAAGGCAGGTTAATGATAAACACAGAATTCAAAATAATTATTAGGCTGGATTAAGGGAGGCAAAGGGATGGAGGACATATTAGGGGCTAGTCACTCTCTCTGAGGTCTTAGCTTTTGCGTTAGGTTCTGGGTTCACAGGTGCTCATTGATTTTAGAGAGTTAGACAGATAGTTATGGACCAAAAATGGACATGTGGTTTGAACATTTACTACTGTGATGAATCCAGTCCTGAGCCTTTGGTCTAAAGGAAAAATAATGTTAAGGAAGCTCAATGGATTTTTCAGACCAAAACACTGGAAGCAAAACTTGTTTCTTTATCCATCCAGAGGGACACCAAATAATACTTGGGTGCTCTAGGTTTAAATATCAAAGGAGAAATTAGCAATTCTCTGTTAATGTTGGTAGCTTTTGGAAAGATAAAGAACTATTCTAGGTGACTTGAAGAATACAACTGGTAAACCATACCCAACTGAAGAATAATAATGAATTTTCATGTCCCAAACAGGAGAAAATTATCTATGATCCATTCAATTACAGATGGATGTTTACATACATAAAAACACATACCACTCACCTAAAGAGGATACATTTGAAAAGAACAGTTCAAATCAGGCAGGCTTTGAATTCAATTGCACTTCTCATTTTACAAACCCAGCACAAGCGTGGTGACCTTTGACTCCGACTAGTTTTCTTCTCTTACCATGTGGGTAATCTTGAGCTTATCACCGAAAGTTTTTATACTCTAGTTTCTCCATCAAGTTTTGCAAGCCTAAGGAAACAAATGAAAATACTAGTACAGTGTCTGATATCTGAGTTTTCTGAGAAATGTTGATTGGATTTAATCTCAAAGTAGACTAAAAAGCAAATATTATTGAGATACACATTCAGTGATGTTCCAGGCAAGCTGCAAGGTGATGAAACAGATCTAAGTCCTTTACAAATGAATAGCTAAGTCTCACCCCTTCAATCTTCCCTAAATCTGTACATCCAGAACCACAGAAAAAGAACTATGGATAGACATTGGCAATCCATATGTATAGTTCAGAGGCCGTCTATTAAGGAATGGATGTTCCCTTATAGAAGATCTCGAATTTCGGAGTAATTATTTTGTTCTATTTGGCACTGTTATAATGAAGGTAATGAATTTCATCTTCATTTTTGTGCTAGAGTTCCATTAAAACATTTACTAAAATTAGGGAATTTTTAAGCCATGGAAATTTAATTGCATTAATTATCCTTGCTCACCCTCAAATGTTTTATAATGAAACTAAATAATGGATGCAATAATGAAGCAAAGGACAAGTTAGATTTGCATATTTTATAAACATGCTCAGGAGAGTAGCTGTGCTATTTTATTGGGAATGGTAGTTAGGTTAATCATGTGTTGATGAAAGAAAGAGCCAATTTACTTGGGGCAGGGAGGGGCACAGAGGGGTGACTTTGAAATGATGTCCTGGGTGTCCTCCTTTGCTCTTAAGAGACAGAAGAGGAAAAAAACAAAGCTCTCAAAAGTAATATTCACATTTGCAGAGAAGTTAATTGTGAAACTTTGAGCAGTTTCTTCATCGTCCCCCAGGAGGGTCATAAATATGTTTAATTCACTGAGTGCAAATCTAGACAGATTACAAAACTCCTTTCCAAGCTCTAGCTCATAAAATATCCTGAACTTGATGTATGATTATAAAAACCATCTTTAAAAAGAGTGAGACAGACCAAGGCAGTGGACCAGTGTTTGCTGCTCAGTCCATTCCAAGGAGGCAAACTTCTAAGTAGGTTGGCATCCTGCTCGGAACCCTAGATACTACCCTGCAGGATAAAGAGAATGTTGTCCTTGGCCACTGTTCCCACCCTTCTTTCCTCCACATTCCCCAGCCCCTCAACACACACATCAAACTGAGACAGCAGATCCCTGATCACTGGGAAGTTAGTAGCACAGAGCATTTTGGGTGGATCCAAACCCCATCTCACTGGGTGAAGGATCTATGAATGAAGAAATCCCCTAATTCTTCCAGTATTTTTTTTCTTTGATACCTTCCATCAGTTCAATCAAGTAACAAGGCCCTGGGAAGAAAGAAAATGGCATCTTAGCACAAAAAAATGTACTATATGAAATTTTGACTGAATCTTAGAATTTAAGTAAAAACTACCTTTCTACCCTTCAGCCCAATCTGATTGTTGGAGAAGGCAACATTTCCATCACACATGTGGACAAAGGGCAAGGGCAAGGTCAGCCCTCTCTGTTCACTGAAAAATCTGATTTTGCATAGTTTGAGGACAAGAGAAAAAAACTGCATGTGACCCATGAAAATTATTGCCAAAGAAGGTAGAGATTCAGGATATAAAAGATACTTCTGAGAGTAATTTAGAGTGGGACTCAGGAAAAAAACAACTTCAGGAACTGTTGACATCTTCAATGAAGTTCAAACTACATGGTCACTATAAAGCAAAAAGCTACGGGTTATAAATAGTAACTTGAGGCAAAAAGTTAAAAAAAGTCAAGTGGATGAGATCAAGATGGATGGCTTACCAACAATAATGCTATAGCCAAGTTAAAATTCATCTTGGAGACTATAACAAGAAGTAGACATTCTTTTTTTTTTTTTTTAATTTTATTTCTAGGAGAGAGAGAGAGAGAGAGAGACAGCGTGAGCAAGGTAGGGTCAGAGAGAGAGAGGGAGTCACAGACTGAAACAGGCTCCAGGCTCTGAGCTGGCAGTCAGCACAGAGCCCGATGTGGGGCTCGAACCCATGAACCGCGAGATCATGACCTAAGCGAAAGTTGGACGCTTAACCAACTAAGCCACCCAGGCGCCCCAAGAAGTAGACATTCTAAGGAGATGTACATCAGTGAAGTGTATGAAAAACTCAAGAGCCTTCTCAGAACTCAGACATAATTAAAATAATGAGACACAATTAACATAATGCAAGAGTTTGGAGCATCTGGATGGCTCAGTCGGTTAAGCCTCTGACTTCTGCTCAAGTCATGGTCTCATGGTTCATGGGTTCAAGCCCCACATCAGGCTCTGTGCTGACAGCTTGGAGCCTGCTTCAGATTCTGTGTCTTCCTCTCTCTTTGCCCTTCCCCTGCTCTCTCTCTGTCTCTCAAAATGAAACATCTAAAAATAACTTTAAGTAAAGGAATATGCTAATGTTAAAAGATTCCTGATGGCTACCACTGATTATTTAGTTATGTTTTTACATGAAATCTTTGTGATTTATAACAGAAGAGAAGGAATACTGCATGGTTTAAGGTGAACCATTAGTTTCTATAACACTAATTTAGAATTAAGTTTAATGTAATAACTCAGGATCAATAGTATTGATGATGTGTTCTGTTCCTATTTCCAACTGAGACTAGACCATTAATTCTCCATTCAGTACAGCCTCTCAGGTTAATGGTTTACTCCGATGTGCTGTGTTCTACTTCAACTCAAAACATAGATTGTCAGTGAAATTAAAGACCCTGGGATTCCCACAAGTTTTGTACTATTATTTATCTTTGGGATGTCAGTACAAGATTAAAAGTATTTTAAAAAACTGAAATTAGTGGATTAAAATTTTTCACTGACTTCAATACTTGGAACTTAATTCATTTAAATATATTTTTGCCAGCTCAGATGCTAATGGCCTAGAGACCAATTATCCTACAGCTCTACCTGTAACAGCCTAATGAACAAGACATTTCATGGGATGGTAGAAATTGGAAAAGAGGACAGGAAGGGATTAAGTCATCTACTTATGGTCACGGCCCTGGAATATTCACCTTTCCTAATTGCACAAAATTCAGCAAAGCAACCCAGCCTAAAGTTTTTCTTAATTGCCTGTCACAGTTTTTAAACCATAACTGGTAAACTTAATTCACACAGGGGTGAGAAAAATATTAGAAGCAAAGGCTAATAAATGCGACCATGGTGGTCACTGTCAGCATAACTCACCACAACATCATCTACCATCAGCGACACACATGGAAAATCAAAGAACAGCCCTGTTTCCCCAGGAAACTTTAAAAGAGAGGCATCCCTACTCTTTGGGTTTATCTCTTAGAAATGAAGAATTCTACTGTAGCTCTAAACTTACCCTTCAAAACTCTGTTTGAGAACTACATTCAAAGGAGAAAATTAACTGCCAATCCAGCTGAAAAGAAATTCAACCTCTTATTTTTTTTAAGTTCATTTATTTTTTTTGAGAGAGAGAGAGAGAACCAGCAGGGGAGGGGTGGAGAGAGAGGGGGATAGAGGATCAGAAGCGAGCTCCGCACTGACAGCAGAGAGCCTGACGTGGGGCTCAAACTCATGAACACTGAGATCACGACCTCAGCCCAAGTCAGAAGTTTAACTGACTGAGCCACCCAGGTGCCCCTCAAACTCTTAGTTTTAAGGCAATTTCCTTAACTTCTATTGTGTTCAAGCACCACTGTTCACTCTGTAAGTCTGTTATAACAGGTTGCTACATCTGTCTAAAGCATCAGGCATTCAAAAGAAAATAAGAAAAAACTTGGTGAAGTGTGTTCCAGCCGTGAGGATGGATCTATTACAAGTTCAAGTCTGTTTCCAGCCAAGGCTCCATCCTTTTTCAACCTTTACCCTTGTTTTTGGCTCTAAACAGGTCTTATTTTTATTAAACCTTAGTTTTATTATTTTGGTAAATGCAATATTCAAGATTTTCTCTTGTACTCCAATGCTAATAAACTGTATGTAAGTATATTTTGTTTATGTCACCTAATAGAGCCCAAAAAGTAATCCACATGTTCCTTATTTTATTTGAGACTTATAAGGAGAAGGGGTTCTGTGTTTACTCATTTTTCAATGAAACAGAATTTGATATTAAAGAAGCTGAAAGGACATCTCAAGACTGGAATTCTATTGTTCCAACACAGTGTATACCTGAACTTCAACCCTCTTAATCGCTTAATGTAAAAATGTATTTTCAGGGCCCCAGTCAGTTAAGCATATATCTTCAGCTCAGGTCATGATCTCATAGTTCGTGAGTTTGAGCCCCGCATTAGGCTCTGTGCTGACAGCTCAGAGCCTGGAACCTGCTTCTGATTCTGTGTCTCCCTCTCTCTCTGCCCCTCTCTCACTTATGCTCTGTCTCTTTCTCTCAAAAATAAATAAACATTGAAAAAAAATTTTAATGTATTTCCCTGTTTTTTATACTTCCCCAAATTACAAGCATATATCAATCGGAATTCTACAAAGGCTTGGAGCTTCTTCCTCTTTCTCCTCCCCTTCCTCCTTCTCTCTCTCCTTCCCTCCTTCCTTCTTCCCTTCATCCTCTTCCATCATCACCATCATCACCATCATCACCACCACCACCACCACCACCAGTGTCTGGCACACTGTATGCACTCAAATGTCTACTGAATGAATGAATGAATCACCAACTGCCCATCTACTGTGTTTCAAGAACTAAGCTTCATACTTTTCACGTGTACCTCACCTGAACAGGTTTTTTGTTTTTTTGCTTTAAATGTTTATTTATTTATTTTGAGAGAAAAAGAAAGAGAAAACTGTAGCAGGGGAGAGGCAGAGACAGAGAGAATCCTGAGCTGACAGCACAGAGCCCAAGGCAAGGCTAGATCCCACAGTGAGATCATGGCCTGAGCCCAGATCAAGAGACAGGTGCTTATCCCACTGAGCCACCCAGGCGCCCCTCACTTGTACATGTTTTATGCTTAATATCCACAGCAACCTGACAACTTAGGAATTCTAACCCTCGTTTACACAAGAGGAGAAAGGTATGTGGAAGTTCACTCAAAAACACTATCATACAGCCCAGAGTGGGAAGAACTAGATTTCATAGGTTTTTGTGGGGGTTTTTTTCTGGTTCTGAGACAGGTAAGGATTCTGGGGGGCCTGCCTAGAAAAGCTTATCCTTGCATGAGGTTGCCCTAGGCCCTAATCTTAAAAATTTAATCTATTTCAAAATGAAAGTTCCTTGAATATCTGCCTGCCCACTTGTCATTTTCTTTTCTGAGGCATTTCTTATACAGAATAGGAACTTGCAGAAAACCTCAGGCCCCCTCAGATAACCCATTTATCTAGCCCACCTGGCAGGTGCTTTACACAACCAGGGAGCCAGAAGCCCCAAGCCTGAAACAAGCTTCAGGACCCAGTTTACAAACAGCCTTGTTCCTGCAAAGCCCAGACCAGACCAGTCAGAGTGGATCCCATCTCTGACCTTTCACTAACTTCCCCTCTCATTATAATGCTAAAAGCCACGCCCAGGGGTGGACACTTAACATGCAAATGAAACATGGTTTTTGAAGCAGCAGGCTCTGTCAAATGTGCTTGCCCCCTCCTCCCTCCATGCTTAGAAGTTACTCCTTTCCAGTCTCAGCCTTGTTGAGAAGTTCTCTGGCCGTCTTCAAGCAGCAACCGGGTATCCCTCTTCCTAAGGCGTCTCCCTCATGCCCAGGCTTGCAATAAACACTACCTGCCTTGTGTCTGTTTCTACACAGAGAGTCAAAGAACCCTGAGGTCATTAATGGTTCCAAACTTTGCTTTTTTTCTACTAAGCCCGCTACTGAAAGTATGAAGGTACTTAGGGTAAAATTCTCAGTTCAGTTAAAAACTCTATCAAGTGCAAGGTACAAAGATCTGTGTGCTCTAGAGGACAAAACGAGAAATGGCCATAGGCTGTCCCCTCAAGGAGTTTACCATCTACCGGGAACACAGCTGGGTGGACAACTCATGATGTCATTATGGTGGAAGTCAGAGGAGGTAAGAGCAGAGAACTGTAGTACAGAGCACCCTGGAGACCGTAGTGCATGAGAGTGTTGTCTCTGACAGGAAGAAGATGCAGGAATGCCTCCTGGGTTAGAAGTAAATGCGTCTTGAAAGTTATACACAGTTTGTTAGGGAACATTTTTAGCAGAGGGAATGGCAGGAACAAAACCAAGGAGGCAGGAAGATACTGTATGTTTTTCCTTCATACTTGCATGCATGTATGCATAGATTCATTCAAAAACTTATTAAGTACATGCATTTTTTTAAGTTTATTTATTTTGAGAGAGAGAGAGAATGAGAGTGCCAGATGGGGAGAGGCAGAGAGAGAGGCAGAGAGAATCCAAAGCAGGTCCCACGCTGTCAGTGCAAAGCCCGAGGTGGGAGTAGATCCTTCAACCCTAGGATCATGACCTGAGCCAACATCGAGAATCAGATGCTTAACTGACTGAGTCACCCAGGCGCCCCTCATTCAATAACTTATTGAGTATAATAGTTGGGCATATCAC
Organism: Hyaena hyaena; assembly: GCF_003009895.1. Classification (NCBI taxonomy): domain Eukaryota; kingdom Metazoa; phylum Chordata; class Mammalia; order Carnivora; family Hyaenidae; genus Hyaena; species Hyaena hyaena. Next base: position 1,121,971 of record NW_024081129.1, on the reverse strand, counting down.
AAGCTGGACAAAACCTCTGCCTAACCAGCCTTGCCTAAATTGAGTAAAATACCAGGAAAATGAACAAATGAAACAAAACTGTCAAAGAGCAATAAGAAGTTTGTTCTGGATTGAGTGGCCAGGAAAACAAACAGGTTCAAGGGAAAGAAATTCAGTTGTGTCTGCTACAATTAGATACTCACCTGTGATTTGATGTAGCTGTCTTCCTTTACATGAGAATAAGTGTTCAAGAATGTTTATTATTAACAGTAGCAATAACAAAACAGGCATCATCTTAGGACGTACCAGACACCATGGAACATTATACTGCTGTTCCCAAGAAAATGAGTTAGATCTCTCATTTTGGATTATGCCCTGGCATTCATCACCCTGCCCTGTCCTAAGGGATTAAATATTTGAGTTCAATTATAGACTCCCAGTGGCAGCCTACTCTCAACAAAGAGTCCTATCACCTGTTTCAGAATTGAAAACTCCAGATGAAGTAGTTAGCACCAGCAAGCACAAGATGGGGACTTCTTCATAACGGACATGGGCAGGAAGCAACAAATAAATGCTGATTTTGAGACCAGAACCACCTGCTTCACCAAAAGTCTGGCTTTGAAAAAAGTCTGGACTCAGCAGCCATGAGAAGATGGACCTGGGTCATGCCTCTCTAAGGTACAGTATCTCCCTTTTATCCACGGCTTTGCTTTCTGTGGTTTCTGTTACCTATAGTCAACCACAATCTGAAAATATCAAACGAAAATTTCAGAAATAGACAATTTGTAAGTTTCACATCAGGAGCCGTTCTGAGTAGTGTGATCAAATCTCACACCAGCCTGCTCTGTCCCACCTGAGATGCGAATCATCCCTTTGTCCAGTATATCTGTACTGGAGATGCTATCTGTCCCTTAGTTGTGATTAGCAAACATCTCGGTTATCAGATCAACTGTCACAGTCTGCAATGCTGGTGTTTAATTAATCCTCATTTTACTTAATAATGGGCCCAGAGTATAGGAGTAATAATGTTAGCAATTTAGATATGCCAAAGAAAAGCCATAAAGTGTTTCCTTTAAGGAAAAAGGGAAAAGTTCTGAACTTAACAAGAAAAAAATATCATATGCTACAGTAAAAGTGACTCTTCTATCCATGAAATGGCAAAGGTAAAATAAATTTGTGTTAGTTTTCTTGTTTATTTCTCCCTATGCCTAATTTATGAACTAATCTTTATCATAGGTATGTATATATAGGAAAATGTATAGTGTATTTAAGGTTTGGTGCTATCCACTGCTTCTGGCAACCACTGGGGGTGTTGTAACATTCCTCTGCAGATAACGGGGAGAATGACTGTAATCTGACAATTAAGCCAACGACTTTGACTATTAGTGCCAGTACCCTAAATGTACCCAACTGTGTGCTGGCAAGCTTGGTGGGGGGCAGAAGTATAAGAGAATTACCCTTAGTCTGCCAAGATGAGAATTTTACCATCAGCATGGGGCTGCCAGGCAATGTTTAAGATTGCCCTAAATAAATAATAGGGTAGTGAGTACAGCCTGGACTCAGAAATTGCTTCTAGACGGAGCAAGGGAAGGTGAGAAGCTGGTGTCTATCTGCTACATATAAAAATAACTGGGTGACATACCCAGAAAGAGTACTTCATTAAGAACTTTATCTTCAAAAATATGTTTCTCCTTTCCAACTGAAAACCATTTTTGTTGTCCAGATAAAACCAAGAAGTATTTTTTAACTTAATATTAATTTATTCAAGGACCTAAAAGAAAATCTCACAGAAGACTGTCTCCCCAAAAGTAGTCATTGAAGCTTGCAATCAATTCTTTAAAATGTTGACATTGTGGGGCGCCTGGGTGGCTTGGTCGGTTAAGGGTCCGACTTTCGCTTAGGTCATGATCTCGCGGTTCGTGGGTTCGGGCCCCGCGTCGGGCTCTGTGCTGACTGCCGGCTCAGAGCCTGGAGCCTGTTTCAGTCTGTGACTCCCTCTCTTCTCTGACCCTCCCCTGCTCATGCTCTCTCTCTCTCTCTCTCTCCTAGAAATAAATAAAAAACATTAAAAAAATTTTTTTTAAATGTTGACATTGTAATATGTTTTTCTTTTTTCTTTTATTTTTTAATTTTTAAAAATGTTTTATTTATTTCTGAGAGACAGAGAGAGAGAGACAGCATGAGCAGAGGAGGGTCAGAGAGAGAGGGAGAGACAGAATCTGAAGCAGGCTCCAGGCTCTGAGCTAGCTGTCAGCACAGAGCCTAACACGGGGCTTGAACCCACAAACCGTGAGATCATGACCTGAGCTGAAGTAGGACACTTAACCAACTGAGCCACCCAGGCGCCCCTGTAATTTTTTTTTTAATTATAGATTCATCTTTATCACAGTGTTCTGGTTAAAACAAACCAAGGATGTAATTCTCTGTGCTGATACTTAATCCCACGCCAAAGTGCTGTCTCTCATAGGAAACTACCATTAACGTTAAAATAAGAACAAATTTATTTACTCAAGAAATATTTTTGAGCACCTTTTACATAGTAGGACCTTTCTGAAGCACTGAATGAGCCTTCTCAGGGGTTACAAAGACAAATGAAAAGTTACTTTCTGGGTTTTTTCCTTAAGTTATTGATATTCCAACTGTTTATCTTTTTCTTAGAAAAGTGGCAGTCACCTAGTAAAAGGAATGAGCAACTAATGGTTGAAAAAGTCAATATATTGAAAATAGTTGAAGCCATAGGCAAAGAGGAGAGTCCAAGTGAAATAAATATTAGCTGACCTAACTTTAACATTTTTTTTAACCGAATCACCATGTTTTACATTTGAATTGAACACACATATTTTACTATAATTTTTACTCACTGCTATTGCTTATATCCCACTCCATTCCTTGGATTCACTTTTCCTCTTGCTGGAGCCCATGCTTTTGTAGTTCTCTCAGCAAGAATCTGTAAGAAGTAAATTATATTAGATTTTATCCAAAATCTACAGAGCCTCACATTGTGTGAATCCTTTCTTCTCAGCATTTAAAGATTTTATTCCATTGCCTTCTAGCATGCATTATCACTTAAAAAGACAGGAAAAAATCTATAGCCAGCATACTTGTTGCTACTTTGTAGAAAATCCTTAAAACAACTACTGTTTAGATTCTTTCTCTTCTCACCATGTAGAGTTCTGAAATTACTGCCCTATACGAAGGAATACAGCTACCAGAGGAAGTGGGGGCTGAAAATTAGGTCATGGGCCCCTCGACCCAAGTCATGAAACTGAAGGACAGCATTTCCCATGTTCTGTGTTACACAGAAGTGTCATATAGGGTAATGTTATCATCATACTATATAAAGAACTGAATTTTTATTTCTTGTACTCACCACTTGGGTCATTGTCCATCTGAGGATCTATGTCTTTAATTTGGAAGATAATCTCTATCATAGTTCTTATTTTTAGAATATATATCAGGCATATGTTGGAACAAAATTCTCATCTGGGTCTTTAATGTCTTTAATGAATCTATCTTTTCATCTGGGTCTTTAATGTCACTTAAAAAAAGACTCTCAGTATTTTGTTTTGGATCTTCCAACTTATTAATTATCTCTTTAGCTATATTCACTTGTTAATCTTTTTTAATGTTTATTTATTTTATAGAGAAACAGGGAAGGGGAGGGACAGAGAGAGAAGGAGACACAGAATCTGAAGCAGGCTCCCGACTGTGAGCTGTCAACACAGAGCCCAACACAGGGCTCAAACTCATGAGCCATGAGAACATGACCTGAGCTGAAGTTGGACACTCAACTGACTGAGCCAGGTGCCCCTTCCATCTGGGTCTTGATTTCAGCTCAGGTCATGATCTCATGGTTTGTGGGATCAAGCCCTACATCAGGTTCTGCACTGACTGCAAGGAGCACACTTGGGATTCTTTCTCGCCTTATCCCTCCTCCTTCCCCCATCCAAAATAAATAAATAATTTTTTTAAACCACCATAATTTTCAGTTCTGGGATTCCTAATTGGTTCTTTCTTGTGTTCCCTCTTCTTGAGACATATCCTGCTTTGTATTTCACAATTCCTTCTTTTTCTGTTATGAATATTACTTACTCCTGTATCTTTTTAGAATTTCAAAACTACTTATTTTAAAAATTCATTTTGGAAGGCTGCCTTAGTATTTGTATTTCTTTGAATGGTAATTCACTAGCCTCCTGAGCTTAATAGCCACTTTCCATGAAGTTTTGTTTCTGTATTCTTGGGTGATATTTTTCATTTCTTTTGCTCACTTCCTTAAGTGACATAGCATCTAGATACTTTAAATATGTATTTTAAAAGATTTTTGACCAGCATTGCCTTGTCAGAGGTGTTGAGGGAGACAGTCAATGCACCAATTAACAATAGGATTTTAATCAGATTCAAATATACATTTCTGATGCATTACGTGCTAAACCAGATGCTGTGCAAAAATATTTTATAGGTTTGATTTATGAGGTTAACATTCAGAACTTTTTTTTGCAAGATCAATGTTTATAATTACACAGTCCAGAGATCAGCAAACTATAACTCATGGGCCTAATCTTACTGGCTACCTGGATTTTTTTTTTCATGCCCGTCAGCTAAAAATTATTTTCACATTTTTAAAGAAGTGTACAACAGAAACCATACAAGCCCCATAAAGTCTAAAATAATTATAATTTGGCCCTTTACAGAAAAAAGTTTCCTGATCCCTGATACATTCTATCATCAGATGCCATCCAGGGTTTCTTTTCTCCTCTTGATTTTTAAAAATAGATTTTATTTTCAAGAGCCACTTTAGGTTCACAGCAAGACAGAGATTTCTCATCTACCACCTGCCCCCACACATCCATAGCCTCCCCCATTCTCAATATGCCCCCCAAAACTTTTATTACCATTTGATGAATCTACATAGAACCATCATTATTTCCCAAAGACCATAGTTTACTCATGGTAACATAGGGCTCACTCTTTTTAAAAAAAAAAAAATTTAATGTTTATTTTTGAGACAGAGACAGAGAGAGACAGACACTGAGCAGAGGAAGCACAGAGACAGAGAGGGAAACAGAATCCAAAGCAGGCTCCAGGCTCTGAGCTGTCAGTTAGCACAGAGTCTGACATGGGGCTGGAACCCACGAACCGTGAGATCATGACCTGAGCCGAAGTCGCACCCTTAACCGACTGAGCCACCCAGGCGCCCCACATAGAGTTCACTCTCCATGTCATACATTCTCTGGGTTGAGACAAATGTATAATGACATATGTCCACCATTATGTAATCATAGAGAGTAGTTACACGCCCTTAAAATCCCTTGTACTCTACTTATCCTCCTTTCCTATTAGCCCCTGGCAATAGCATGTAGCCTTTTCAGACTGGCTTCTTTCAGTTAGTAATATGACTGTAAAACCCCTCCACATGTTTCCATAGTTTGCTAGCTCAGGGGTTTTTCAGTGCCACATAATATTCCATTGTATAGACCACGGTTTATTCACTTGGATTCCATCAGTTTTGTAGTTTTCTTCATATTTCTTATATGTATTTCGTTAAATTTATATCTAATTATTCAATTAGGGGTGTGCCAATGTATATGGTACTGTGTTTTGAATGCAATTCTTTCAGATTTTCTATGTAAAGGTCATGTCATCTGTGAACAAAGGCAGTTTTATTTCTTCCTCACCAACCTGTATACTTTCATGTTCTTTTCGTATTGCATTAACTCAGACTTTAAGTATGATGGTGACAAGTAGTAGTGAGAGAAGACATCCTTGCCTTGTTCCTGATCTTATGGGAACACTTCCAGTTTCTCATCATTAGGTAGAATGCTAGCTATAGACTTTTGTTGATATGATTTATCAAGTTGACAGAGTTTCCCTCTATTCCTACTGTACTGAAAGCTTTATTATGTTAGATTTTGTCAAATGCTTTTTCTACATCTTTTTCTACATCGCAGTGGGTTTTTTTTTTTTTTTTTGACGATGTTATTTATGTTTTAAGAAAACTCTACATCCAACAGGGGGCTTCAACTCACAACCCCAGGATCAAGAGTTGTATGCTCTACAGACTGAGCAAGCCAGGCACCACTACCATCCCAGTGATTTTATTTTTTAAAACTCTGTAGTGAAGAAAGTAATTTTTACATAAAAACTCACATGATTCTGATTCATATGGTCTTTGACCACACTTGCAGATACCCTATCCTAGGAAGCCCATAGACATTGGCTGTAGGGACAAACAGGTCCACCAACCTAAGTTTTCCCAAAGTGTTCATGATGGAACCCAATCATTTGAATATTTTTAATTGTCGCTGATTATAGAGACCTATGCTCATGATCAATTATCTTCTTTGTTAACCCAACTCCAATACCATATATATAAGTACAGCCTCCTTCTTTAGATCACACCTAAGTAACCTAAATAAGTTACTTTCTCTTTGATGTTTTTTTCTCACATTGTTGAAATTTCAAACTACTTTTCTTTTCTTAGTATAGTAATGTCAGGCTGAAGGGAGAAATAAGAAGTCATTGGTTGACAGAAAGTGAGTCACTGAATCAAGACTTGAAAACCACAGATAGGAGAATCCCAGTGAAAGTAAATGCATCAAGCCAAATAATGTGCTTTTCAATAAAATAACTGAGCTCTACATTAGAATTTCATTATGTCGTACACCTGAAACTAATACAATCTATATACAAATTATACCCCAATAAAAAGGAACCAAATGCTACATGCGTCCGTGAGTATCATTTGGTTAGCAGGTTAATTAATAAAAATCCTCCCAATTCTATGTGGTGAAGCCCCACAACTTGTTTGTTTTTTAGTCTTATTCTGGGTACTAAAAACATGCTGAGATCATGACCTGAGCTAAAGTCACTTAACTGACTGAGCCACCCAGGTGCCCCAATTTATATCCACTTCTTAAGATAAAAGTGCCAAAGAGCTCAGTTTTTTTTTGGCAGAGATGTTTTCCCAGCAATGTGAGGTCTCCAGGTGACCTTTAGCTGGTGATAAAATATCAACCCACTGTTGTCATCCCCCCTCCTCCCAGACTGGGGGTCCTGGAACTAAGTGACACAGAAACACATGGTGAAATTTTTAACATGCAGAGACCATGGCTCAAGGAAAGAATGCAAAGGGAAAGGTCTGACTTGTCATGACTCTGTGTCTTGGGTTCTAATCTGATTTATGGATTTAACTGCGGTGACTGCACTTGACTATTTTTCAAATCCTGGGGACAGTGCAGTCCTTTCCCGCCTCAGAGACTCAGCCCATAATCATGCTGAAAGGGTTTTATGCTACTGAGTGTCACAACGAAGAAAAGTAACTCTCCTTTGCTATTCTCTATCTAGCTACTGGATTCTTTCTCCCAGCTAAATATAAAGTACATTTTCCACTTTAAAATCACCCTTTAGAAATTTTGTTCTTATTCACTGTGGCAGAGAGGATAAAAAAAAGTGATTAGAGTTTCCATCCTGAGCCTTGGATTCTGGTTACAGCTGACAAGCCCATACTCTAGTAGGAATAAAATCTTAAATGATTGCTATCATGCTGGCTTCCTATACAATACAAAGACAAACTGTGAACTGAATCTTTTTGAAAAATGGAAATATTTCATTAAGTCTATCCAAGTTACACTCTTGGCAAGGCAAAAATCTTTCTGTCACCAAACCAGAACATTTTGCCTCTTTTCTAAGCCCCTGGCTATGTGGAGGTGGTAAGTAAACCTTTCCTCTGATCTTGGTTCCTTCCAAATGAATAATATGAGAGAGAGCATCTCATTATTCATTTGGAACTGATGATACCACCTGCTTCTTGTTACCAAAACCATGAGGTTGTAACATAAAAGTTAGGCATTGATGACTTCACTGATTTACTTCTTTTAATTGACACTGAGGTTGCTTTCAAATTTTTTCCTCAGAGAAAGGTATTTTGTTTTGTTTTGTTTTGTTTTGTTTTGTTTTGTTTTGTTTTGTTAGAAGATTCAGAGTTCTCAAGCCATGGCTCTACTTGGTCCAAATTACAATTGCTGATTCAGGTGCCATTAATCCATTTTCATGATACATTCTTTGAAAGCAAGTGTTTGACTCCCATATGTGGAGCCATTGACTGCCCCACCCTCCCCAAGGAAGCACAGTGATGAGCACAGGAAGGAACTGGGGAATATATGGGCAATCCTCCACCCCTTCTTTAAGCATTTAGTGCTACCAATGGCTGCTCTGAGCTCTGTCAACTTCCTCCTCCTTCTAGTTAAGTTCCTACACCTGAATAATCATTGAGGCTTTGAAATGCCTTTGCATTTGTTGACTCTCTGTCTAGTAGCAAAAGTGTAATAATCTTTCTGGCTGAAGTTAGCTTCAATAGCAAGTGTTCATTATTTCTTTCCATTATTATCTAAAGCAGAGGTGGACAAACTATGGTCCACAAGCCAAATTCAGACCATCATCTATGTTTCTAAACAGTTTTATTGGAACACAACCACGTTCATTCTGTATAGTTTCCATGGCCATTGTCATTGCTACAATGGCAAAGCTATGTAACTGCGAGACAAGTCATGCAACACTTAATATATTTACTAACCAGCCCATTACAGGAAAAGTTCGCTGACCCTTGGGGTTTAGAGTCTGGACACTATTTAGGACTTTCTCTTACTTTCTGTGTGAAGTTTCTATGGCTCAACTTTCTCACCTGTAAACTGGGGAGAGAAATCGTAACTCTCTCGTGGGGTTCTTGTAAAGATGAAACCAGATAATTTGAAGCATTTAACACAAGGTCTGGGGAAGCACTCAGTAAATGTTCATATTGTTGGGGCCAGATGTCTATTTGGAAGCTATCAGTTTGAACTACTTCTTGGAAATCAGTTTGTACAAAGGACAAGACATCAAACCCAGGCTCAATCTGTATGATAGACATTCTTACTTATACTATCTTGAGCAACTTATTCTACCTTTCTTTCGTAGCTATATAATGGGAATAAAGAAAGCTACCTTGGAGGCTGACTGTACCAGTGAGCTACCAAGGAAGATGGGAGACTCAATGCATGTCCCCTTCCAAGTCTCCCAATGCCCAACTGAAAAAAGACAGTAATTGAGTAAAAAACCCAAGCTCTGCAAAATCAAAGATGCTGGCAAAGAGCTGAAGCAAATAAGAAATGAAATAGGAAGGGGCGCCTGGGTGGCTCAGTCAGTTAAGTGTCCAACTTCGGCTCAGGTCATGAACTCACGGTTCGTGGGTTCAAGCCCCGCATCGGGCTCTGTGATGACAGCTAGTTCAGTGCCTGGAGCCTGCTTCGGATTCTGTGTCTCCCTCTCTCTCTCTGACCCTTCCCTGCTCACACTGCCCCCCCCCAAGAAATAAATAAAACATTTTAAAAATTTAAAAAAAAGAAATGAAATAAGAAGTGCTAATAGATATTTATAAGTCAGGAAGCAGATTATTAAGAGTAAATGATTAGAGAATGCTAAAAGCTAAAGGTAGACAATGAGGAAGATAAAAAGCAAGATAAGACCCAATTCAAAACAATGAAAAGGCTGAAAAGTGAGAAGAAAAAAGTCTCTCGGGAAATAGATGAGCATCTGTAAAATAAGCTATTAGAGAGGTTCCCCATCAAGATGGCATAACAGGTGACCCTGAGCGCACCTCTTCCCACGGACACACCAAAGCTACAACTACATACAGAGCACCCACCCCTCTGACGATGATACTAGCACAACAGCTCTTCCACAGCTAAAGATATAAAGAAAACCTCACATGAAGAAGTATAGCAGGTGCAGAGGCAAGGTCTGATTGGAACCCATACCCCTGGGCTGGTGACACACAGGTAGGAGGGATATTTCAGGCATGGAAGTCCTCCCTGAGGACCAAGGGCTTTAAGCCCCACACCAGGGAGACCCACCACTACCACGGGGACCTGCACAGGGAAGACAAGACTTCATAATGTCCGGCTTTAAATATCAGCAGGGGTAATTCCAGGGACTTAAGGAAATCAATGAGGCTTAAGTCCAGGAGAGCCAGAGTCCTATAGGAAACAAGATTCTGCTCTTAAAGGGCCTGTATACAAGCTTACTTGCTCTAGGGCCCAGAAGAGAAGCAGCCATTTGAACAGTACCTGAGCCATATGTGAAGGAAATTTATTGACTAATTTTAGTGTATGTGCCCAAGGAGCAGGGATTTGTAGGAAATTTCTACAGGAAAGAAGTGCATGTGGTCACCAGTTCTGACATTCCATCTACCTTGTTAGCACCATCATACTACCCTGGCTTCCTCATGGATCCACCCTTGCAGCTACCCCTCCAAAGTGGCATCCCCCCCCACCAATACCAACAGGCAGCTTCAGCCAAGACTGGCGCCCCTTCCCAAGGCAGTACCCACCATACCACACCACACCCAGCTGCTGGCCTTGGCTGGGACAGCACACCTTTAGCTTCTATCCCACTAAACCTGGCAGCAATTTCAGCCAAAACCAGCATGTGTCCCCTGGCTCCCACTCTACCAAGGTGGCTCCCAATGCCTCACACCCAGTGGGTGGCCTCAGTCAGGACTAGAAGCTCCTCCCCCAAACTGGCTCCTGTCCTGGGGGTGGTGGCAAACTGTACCACCAGCAGCAGTCATGGCAGGACCTTGTAGCTAGTCATACTAGGGCTGAGCCTTGCTCACCAGTGAGCCAGAAGACATGGATATAAAGTACATTTATATGGCTGCTGACCATACCAGCCAGCCAGACCAGGGGCCAGCCATACCCACCAGTGTGACTTCAGCAGTTATGGCCCAGCTAAAACAGAAGGGCACATACAACCCACACAGGGAAACCCCCCCGCTCTGAAACACCTCGTTCTGGTGACCAAGGGGAGTTTTTCTTCTGGGCCCCAAAGGCACCTTCTTCTTAAGGCCACTCCTTTAAGACCAGAAGACATAGCTGACCAACCTAATACATAGAAACAACTGCAGAATCAGGCAACATGAGAATATGGAAGAATATGTTCTAAATCAAAGAACAAGACAAAACCTCAGAAAAAGAACAAAATAAACGAGATAAGCAATCTACCTGATAAAGAGTTCAAAGTAATAAAAAGTCTCACTGAACTCAGGAGAATGAATGGACACAGTGACAACTTCATCAAAGACATAGAAAGCAAAGAAATAACCAATCAGAGCTGAAGAATACAATAACAACTGAAAAATGAATGAGCACTTGGGTGGCTCATTCAGTTGAGCATCCAACTCCTGATTTCGCCTCAGGTCATGATCTCAAGGTTTGTGGGATCAAGCCCCATAGCAGGCTCCATGCTCAAATTGTGGAGTCTTCTTGGGATTCTTTCTCCCTCTCTCTCTGCCCCTCCCCTGCTCATGCTCTCAAAATAAATAAGTAAACATTTTTTTAAATGAAAATTGACTAACTGCTGTAATCAAAAAACATAGGGTGACTGAATGGGTAAAACAAGAACCATCTATATGCTGCCTACAAGACACGCATTCCAGACTAATAGACATACACAAATTGAAAGGGGGAGAGATACAAAGATATTCCATGTGAATGGAAAGAAAAAATAGCTGGGTAATAATACTTATATCAGAAAAAGTGGACTTTAGAAGAAAGACCATAATAAAAGACAGAGGAAGGCATTTCATCATGATAAAGAGATCAGTCCAAGAAGAGGATATAACAATTATGAATACCTATGCACCCAACATTGGTGCACCTAAATATATAAAGCAAACATTAACAGACATACAGTAAGAAATTGACAGTAACACCATGATACAGAAGTGCTTAAAAACCATATTTACATCAATAGAGAGATCATCTACACAGAAAATATTTAAGGAAACAGTGACTTTGAATGACATATTAGATCAGGTATATGCTGAACATTCCATCCAGCAGAATACAAATTCTTTTCAAAGGCACATAGAACACTTGCAGGATACATGACACATTAGGCCACAAAACAAGTCTCGATAAATTTAACAGCACTGTAATCATATCAAGAAATCTTTTCCAACCACAACAGTACAAAATTAGAAATCAATTACAGGAAAAAACCCTATAAAAATGCCACCATGTGGTTGCTAAACAAAACACTCTGAACAATCAATAAGTCAATAAAGAATTCAAGGAGGAAATTTTAAAAAATAGATGGAGAAAAATGAAAATGGAAACAACAGTTCAAAATCTTTGGGATGTAGCAAAAGCACTATTTAGGGGAAATTATACAATGGTGCAGGCCTACCTCAAGAAATAAGAAAAATATCAAATAAACATTCTAACTTTATACCTAAAGGAATAAGAAAAAGAATAACTAACAGAGCCCAAAGTTAGTAGAAGGAAAATAATAGTAAAGATCATAGTGGAAATAAATAAAATAGGGACTCAAATAAATAATAAAGGTCAGTGAAACCAAGAGCTGTTTCTTTGAAAAGAAACAAAATCAATATCATTTAGCCAGCCATACTCATCAAGAAAAACAGAAAGGATCCATATAAATTGTATCAGAAATGAAAGTGAAATCCCTGACACCACAGAAAAACAAAGAATTATAAGAAATAATATGAGCAATTATACACCAGCACACTGGACAAACTAGAAGAAATGGACAAATTCCCAGAACCATACAGTTTTCTAAAACTGAATCAGAAAGAGAGAATCTAAATAAGTAATTAATACCAATTAAAATGAATTGGTATCAAAGTCTCCCAACAAACATAGGTCCAGGCCCAAATGGCTTCACAGGTAGATTCTACCAAACATTTAAAGAGTTAATATTTATACTTAAACTATTCCAAAAAACTGAGAGGAAGAAACATGTCCAAAGTTATTTTAGGAGAAAAGAATTACCATGATACCAAAAACAGCCACTCCAAAAAATAAAAAATTAAAAAAAAAAACACAAAAAAACAGGCCAATCTCCTTGGTAAACACAGATGCAAAAATTGCCAACAAAATATTAGCAAACTGAATTCAATAGTACATTTAAAGAATCATATACCATGATTAAATGGGATTTATCTGAGGGGACGCAAAGAGGGTTCAACATCCACAAATCAATTAATATTATATACCACAATAACAAAATGCAGAAAAAGCATTTTACAAAATTCAATATCTATTATGATAAAAACTCTCAACAATGTTGGTATAGAGGCAACATATCTCAACATAACAAAGGCCACATATGACAAACTCAGAGCTAACATCATATGCAATGTGCTAAGCTGAAAACTTTCCCTCTAAGATCAGGAGGAGGACAAGGATGCCCACTCTTTCTAACTTTATATAATATAGTACTAGAAGTCCTAACCACAGTAATCACACAAGAAAAAGAAATAAAAAGCATCCACAGTTGTAAGAAAGGAATAAAACTGCCACATTTGTAGAAGATATACTATATATAGAAAACCATAAAGATTTCATTACAATCTATTAGAACCAATAAATAAATTCAGTAAAATTGAGGTATAAAAGTATCATACAGAAATCTGTTGTGCTTCTGTATATAATAATCAACTATCAGAAAGGGAAAATAAGAAAATAACACCTAGGAATAAATTTAACGAAGGGAGTGAAAGACCTGAGCTCTGAAAACTCTAACACACTAATGAAAAAAACTAAGATGACAAATATAAATGAAAATATACACCATGCTCATGAATTAAAAGAATTAATATTGTTAAAATATCCGTGCTACCCAAAGCAATCTAAAGTTTCAATGCAGTCTCTACCAAAAATACCAACAGCGTTTTCAGAGACCTGGAACAAATAATTCTCAAATTTATATGAACAACAAAAAATGCACCCAGATTTCAAACTATGCCACAAAACTATAGTAACCTAAACAGTATGGTACTAACATGAAAACAGATACATAGATCAATAGGACAGAACAGAGAGCCCAGAAATAAACCCATACTTACATGGTCAATTAATCCACAGCAAAGGAGTAAAAAATATACTATAGATGAAGGACAGTCTCTTCAACACATGGTGTTGGGAAAACTGGACAGCTACATGCAAAAGAATGAAACGGACCACCTTCTTGCACCATACACAAAAATAAACTCAAAATGGACCAAAGACCTAAATTTAAGAATTGAAGCCATAAACTTCCTAAGAGAAAACACATATAGTTAACTCTTAGACATTCCTGTAACATTTCCTGGGATCCACCTCTTTAGACAAAGGAAACAAAAGCTAAAATAAACACTTGAGACAACACCAAACTCAAAAGCTTTTGCACAATGAAAGAAGCCATCAACAAAATGAAAAACAAACTTAGTGAATGGGAAAAGATATTTGCAAACAACTATCTAATAAGGGGTTAATGTCCAAAAATATAAAGAACTCCTACAACTGAACACCAAAAATCAATCAGTCCAATTAAAAAATGGGGAGAAGACATGAATAGACATTTGTTCAAAGAAGACATCCAGGTATACAACAGACATATGAAAAGACACTCAACATCACTCATCACCAGGGAAATGTAAATCAAGACAACACTGAGATATCACCTCACACCCATCAGAATGGCTAAAATCAAAAACACAAGAATCAACAAGTGTTGGTGGGGATGTAGAGAAAATAGAACCCTCTGCACTGTTGGTGGGAATGCACACCAGTGCAGCCCCTGTGGAAAACAGTATGGAACTTCCTCAAAAAATCAAAAATAGAAACACAATATGATCCAGTAATTCTACTACTGGGTATTTACCCAAGAAATATGAAAACACTAATTTGAAAAGACATATGCACTCCTATATTTATTTCAGCATTACTTACAATAGCCAAATTTTGGAAGCAGCCCAAGGGTCCATCAATAAATGAATGGATAAAGAAGATGTGGTGTATGTGTGTGTGTATAATGGAATATTATTCATTCCCATTCACCAACCTTGCCATTCACAAGGACATGGATGGAGCTAGAGAGTATAATGCTAAGTAAAATACATCAGTTAGAGAAAGACAAACATCATATGATTTCAGTCATATCTGGAATTTAAAAAATAAAACAAATGGATTTTGTTGGAAATGGATTTTTTTTGTTTTTTTTTTCTACAAATAGTTTATTGTCAAATTAGTTTCCACATAACACTCAGTGCTCATCCCCACAAGTGTCCTCCTCCATGCCCATCCCCCCCTCCCCCCCACATCCATCAGTCCTCAGTTTTTGTCAGCATTCAAGAGTCTCTCATGGTTTGCCTCTCTCCCTTTCCCCCACCGTTTCCCCCCTTCTTCTCCCCCTTGGTCCTCCGTCAAGTTCCTCCTAATCCTCCTATACGTGCAAACATATGATATTTGTCCTTCTCTGCCTGACTTATTTCGCTCAGCATAACACCCTCAAGGTCCATCCATGTTGCTACACATGGCCAGATTTCATTCTTTCTCATTGCCATGTATGGAAATGGATTTTTAACCAGAATGCTCTCCTTACCCAAACTATCTAAAGGTCTTTGTAAAATAAAGATATATCAGGAATTCAAATTATAAAACAAAACCACCCATAAGCTCTTTCTTGGTTATTTGCTGTAAGGTGTGTTAAATAAGAAAGAAAAATTAGCCAAGAAAGAGGGAGATGTGGTTTCTGGAGGCAGGCTACCTGGGAAGCAGGTAGGGGGTTGCAGTGTAGATTTAAATCTCCCTGAATTACCCCTAAAGAAATAGTAAAGAGGATAAATTAAGCAAAAACTAACAGAAAACACCTACAACAAAACGTGGTGACAATGTATCCCATCCATCATGAAGTAAAAGTGGGTGGGAGGGATGCCTCGTGACTCAGTCGGTTGAGCATCTGACTTTTAGTTTCAGCTCAGATAACAATTTCATGGTTCATGTCAACTGCGCTGACAGTGTGGAGCCTGTTTGGGATTCTCTCTCTCCTTCTCCCTCTCTCTCTGTACCTTCCCTGCTCATGCTCTCTCTGTCTATCTCAGTCTCTCAAAATAAACAAATTTTTTTAAAAAAAGAGTAGGTGGAAAAGAAGTACTAAAACAGCAAGATCTGAATTTGATTAACAACGATGGGGGAGGAAATGTATGGCACACGGCAGGGAAGGCAAAGGGCTTCTGATGGCCTTGAGAGCTAGAAGACCTAAATATTTATAAGTCTTTTATTGGATTCCTAGTCTAAAATTAGTTAACAACCTCTACCCCAGCCTTTAATTTAAAGGAATATTCTCTTACTCCCAGGAACATATCAAAGGTAATTTTTAGGCTCGTCCTACTTTTTGTGAACTCATTCAGCCCAAGTTCCCCCATCACTAACATTATGTTAGATATATATATCTGCATTGTTAGAATACGTTGCCTTTACACATGCTAATACCTCCCATGGTTTGAGGATATTCATATAATTTACTAAGTCAGAAAAGGTTTGAGAGTTAACTTTGAGAGTTAAGGCCAGGGAAAGAAATATAAACTGGAGTGTACTGGCGCATATATGATCATCCCATTTATGGCAACCATTTAGTTTTACTACTACAAGGTAATGTCTATTTCATGTGTATCACCCATCCTTACAGTGGTATCTCTCCATTCTCATCTTCTAAAACCCATTGCTTGGTAAATCCTGCAGGAAGAGCTCATGATTGCAATATACCTTGAATCTCTGCATACTCATGGGGGTTCTATCAAACCTTTATACTTGAGGTTCAGGTAGAATGAAGATAAAATGTGATTCATATTTCTTTTCATCAATAAAAGCTTTATAACAGCTTTATTGAGATAATTCACAGACAGTACAATTCACCCATTAAAAGTTTATAGTCCAGTGCTTTTAAGTACACTCACAAGGTGGTTCAACCATCACTCCAATTTCAAGATTTTCATCACCCAGAAACCCTGTCCCCATTATCCATCACTGCCCATTTTCCTTCATTTTTTCCAGCCCTAGGCAACTACTCTTCTCTGTCTCTATAGATTTATCTTTGAAGGGCATTTCATATCAATGGAATCACGCAGTAATTCTGGTAACGGCTGCTTTCTTTTACTTAGCACACTGTTTTCAAGATTTAGCAATGTAATAGCATATATTAGCACTCCATCCTTTTTAAGGCTGAATACTATTCTATCTTGTATGAAGAATAAAATAAGCAAATTAATATTTGAATGGAAATAAGAGCTCACAAAAATTTTTAAGAAATGGTTTGAATGCATTTTTTTCTCTATCAGCTTTGGCCTTGATATGGTTATCATATTCAGAATAGGGCATATATTTAACATTTAATGTATATTTAACAAATCTATAACATATTTAATATAATAAAATACATTTGATATTTTAATGTATTTTAAATATATACTCTATTTAATATAAAATACTTTAACACTGATTTTAATAAAAATTCAACACTTAATTGAATTCAGATGTTGGGTTCTTTATGAAACCAACAACAGGGGGGCCTGGGTGGCTCAGTAAATTAAGCGTCCAACTTCAGCTCAGGTCATGGTCTCGTGGTTCGTGAGTTTGAGCCCCGCATCGGGCTCTGTGCTGACAGCTCGGAGCCTGTAATCTGCTTCGGATTCAGTGTCTCCCTCTCTCTCTGCCCCTCCCCCCTTGTACTCTGTTTCTGTCTCTCAACAATGAATAAATGTTTTTTAAAAAAGAAACCAACCACAAATGTAGTTATCAATGTGCAGAAGTAATAAGCCCTGTTCAAGGTCCACACATAGACACAATTGATAAAGATAGAAATGTGGCTAAGGAAAATATTTTCTATATATAGGGGAAATGCTCTCCATAAAGTCATGTTTCAGTATTCCAATCAGTATCCCACCTTAAACATCACAGTTTTTCCAGAGCAAAGGAACTTCACATTCAGTGAACAAAGCACTGAGTGGCTAGTTTTCTAAGTGAGAAATGGTTACAACTTTTGAGGTCAAGTATATATGTGAGAAATAGTGAACATATCAATTCTAATAACTGAAGCATAAACTATTTACCTCTTTGTTTTTCTTCCCAACCATCCCTAATAACTATAATTTTCTTTAATAGGTATTTAGACGCTTCTTAGAATTTAAAAATTACTGCCTGGGTAGCTTAGTAGGTTAAGCATCTAACTCTTGATTTCAGTTCAAGTCACAATCTCATGGTTCATGGGTTTGAGCCCCGCACTGGGCTCCATATTGACAGCATGGGGCCTACTTGGGATTCTCTCTCTCTCTCTGTCTGCTTCTCTCTCTCTCTCTCTTTCTCTCCCCCTCTCCTGTTCATGCTCTGTCTCAAAATAAATAAAAATAAACTTAAAAAAAACTACCATAGTATCATAATTTTTTTCACTTTGGTTGTATGAATATGAAAACTCACTCAAGTCTGGTATAGTAAGGGCATGTATGTGAAGAGCATTATTATTACATGATACAGAGGAGCTCTGGGAAGTAGAACAGTTTTCAACGCACTCAAGATACTTGACCTTGTGGAGTTTTTAGGCTAAGGATGAGTTTGTAAGCCTGACTGCCCACATAGGGCCTGGCTACACCTAGGGAGCTTTATCTTGGTACATGGGGTGCCTGGTACATGGCTCAGTCAGGCGTCAAGCTTCAGCTCACAGTTCAGAAGTTTGAGCCCAAAATGGGGCTCTGTACTGACAGCTCAGATCCTGGAGCCTGCTTCACTTTCTGTGTCTCCCTCTCTCTCTGCCCCTCTCCCTCTTGTGCTCTCTCTCTCTCAAAAATAAATAAGCATTAAAAAATATTTTTTTTAAGTCTTGATACATTGGGTTCCACCTTTAGAGACTCCAACTTCATTGGCCAGAGGTGGAGCCTGAGAATTAGTTTTGCAGAAGCAGGCCAGCTCATTTTAATGTGCAGCTAGGGTTGAGATCCACTGTTCTAGAGGGACAGGCTGATCAACACACTTTGAAACCATGGAGCAGATTCGGCCTTTGGACACCATCTTCATGCATTTCAACAGCAGTGAAAGAAGCTAGTATGGGATGGATAGGAAGGTGGGATTTAAGGCCCTTTATTGTCTCCTGGACGTTAAAGGCAAAATCTTGCACTGAGAGTGAGGAGCAGAACGAATCATAAGGCAAGGGCAAAGGTCTGGACTGGTTCACCCCATAGCTTGGGAGGGGATGATGACACAGATACACAAGAAGACCTGAGAACCAAGATGAAGTAAGAAATCTTAAATCTTTAGGAGTCTGATTTGAACCTAGGCTGGATTTTCTGTCCTGGATGGAAAGAATAATGTATGTCTTACCTCACCAACAAAATGTGAGTTATGCACATTGTTATTTTAATCACTGAGCCCATGGTGGGATGTTGGCAATATTACGAGCACAGACTCAATAAGCAGCATTTAAAGGCCCAATTCCAGGACTACTTCCAGCCCTAATGAAGTCCCACTGCAGATTCTTGTTCCGATACACACTGCCTACACACCAGCCTCTTCTGGGCTTTACATATATAAAAATCACTTGTGACTCAGATGGAGTTTCTCACTTAATGACTAAACCCACCATCACTTTGATTCTTTGTGATTAGACATTGCCATTCCTTTCTAGCAGATAAGTGGCAAGGCTGGGTAACTTTAGAGTACTGGATAACACTGGAGAGATGAATACCATTTAAGAAAAGAGTCTCATGTTTTCTTTCCTCAAACTGCCCTCAAGAGGTAAACACAAACAGACTTAATGTTCCTGAAAGACATTCTGAGACAGACAGTGTATTAGGAATGTTCCTGTTTGCCTTTCTTTCAAGAACAAGAAACAAAATCCTGTAAGGAATTAGGGGAAAAGAGCAGAAAATAATGTTCCCAGGCAAGATCTGTAAAAAAGATGCATAAGATGTGAAAAATTGAGCAGCACGGATTTGCTTAGAACTTACCAGTCTTTCTGCAAAGATCATACAGTCTAATAGATATGGATATGGAAAGTTGGCCAACAACACATGGCCACTTAAAACACTTGTGCAATGACCAGTATCATGGAATTGTCTCAGCGCTGGACATTTTTTATTCTTCTTTTCACATATGAGGACACTGACTCATACGAAAGCTAAAACCCCATTCAAAGCACAGTTAGTTCACTCGTTGACAAAAAAAGGCACCAGGTAGCCATATTATCTATGGATGTTGTGAGGTCATGAGAAAGTGAACAACATGAGGCTGTGTGTGCAGAGAGCAGTTATTATGGGAGGTCTCCTGGGAGACCCCGGGTTGTTGTGCTACATACTAAAAGCAGGAGCTTGTCATAAGGGAACTAGACACAAAGACTCTTCCCTCAGCTCCCACCCAGACCAGCTTCAGAGACAGAACCCACTGCACATGCCCACTAAATACATACTGAGTACAGGAAAGTCTACAGAAATAAAGAGGGGTGTGGTAAATAGGCACCAAGATGGATCTGGGTGGGCACAGCAGAGGAAATTCTAAGTGAGACATATGGCGGACAATGCTCGAAATCCAAAAAAGCAATTAAGACTCTGACTGGTTAAAAGACAGGCTTGGCTGGAGTGGAGACACTTGATCAAGGAGGAATAGAACGTCAGATAAAAAACATGGACTGGGGACAGACGTATGTGAATCCTTGAGTCTGAGGCTGGGACCTTTTTACTCTAGTCTATAGGCCAAAGAGAAGCAGTAGAGTGTTACAAACAGCTGAAAATCATGGGGAAGGGGTACTTGAGGAGAGTTGCTGGGGTCTTATGGAAGATGGACTGCAGTCAGGAGAGGAAGGCAGGGGGACCAGTCAAGAAGCGGCTACCCCAGTGCTGGTGAGCCATGGTGAGGGATAGGACAGAAAGCAGGAGCTATTTGAGAGATATTCAAAGTGAAGAATGACCTGGATCTGGTGCTAAAGAAATATGGATGGAAGGTAAGTAGAGGAAGGGAGGAGGCAAGTTGAGTTGGAGAATCCAAGCTCGGGGCAGGGAGGAAGATGGAGTCACTGAGAGACATAATGGGTTTGGGAGCTGTGACTGGAGGAAGAGGCAAATTTGGTGTTAGACACACTGAATTTAGGTGTATCTTACCATCCAAATGAAAATAAGCACAGAGGGGTTGGATATTAGGAACTAATCTTGGAAGAAGGTGGGGAGGGGGTCTTGAGAGCTTCAAATGTGGCAGTGCATGTATTTGGGGCTGAGAGCTAAAGTTATAGAAACAGGTGTCTTGGTTAGGTAAGTTAGCAAACAAATTAAAAACATTCTTGTTTCAGGGGCTCTTGGGTGGCTCAGTTGGTTGAGTGTCCAATTCCTGACTTTGGCTCAGGTCATGATCTCATAGTTTGTGAGGTCCAGCCCCACATCAGTCTCTGTGCTAACAGTGTGAAGCCTGCTTGGGATTCTCTCTCCCTCTGTCTCTGTTCCTCCCCTTCTTGTGCTCTCTCCCTCTCTTTCTGCCCACCTCCCTCCCCCAACTCATTCTCTGTCTCTTTCTCCCTCTCTCAAAATAAATAAATAAACTTTAAAAAAAATTGTTGTTTCAGGTCAGATTTAACTACTATCCTGGAGTTGTCTACTTTGTACAAATAAAAACAAAACAAATAAAAACGCAAAAGCAATGGATAAAAACCCAACTAACTAGCATTTATAACTACACCAATTTTCTAAATGTTGATCTTCAAGTCTTTCTTTCAACTGAACTGTAAAGAACAGTTACAGTGGGAAATTACTAGTCAGTACTATTTAGTACATTAACAACCTTACTATTAGAAAATAACAGTATATATCTGTCCTTTTCACACTGTAATCATCTGTAAGAGGTAGATGTCTTTGAAAAGGAATGACTTACATAACTTTTTTAAACCTGGAAGTATTATCACTTACAATTTTTTAATATACTGCTCAGAGCAGTGAGAATATGGACATTTTAAATTAGGTGTAAAATACTGAGAAAGACGTATTGTTTTGCAGTGCCTGGCTGGCTCAGTTACTTGAGTGTCTAACTCTTGATTTTGGCTCAGGTCATGATGTCACAGTTCATGAGTTTGAGCCCTACCTTGGGCTCTACACTGACAGCATGGAGCCTGCTTGAGATTCTTTCTGTCTCTCTCTACTCATGCTCACACATGCTCTCTTGCTCTCTCAAAATAAACATTTTTTAAAAATTATTATTTGTAAAATAGAAGGCGTTCTTACATGAGTTCTATTTAACTCTTCATTTCATTCAGATTTAAATAAATCCCCATTGGTACATTTTGGGGGGTTTCTTTCTAAAAAAGAAATCTTCTCAATGGTCTTTATTCCGGTGGTATGTTCTGCTTAAAATTCCATTTACATTTGTGATAATTCTATTGTTTGGTCTTCTATACCACCTACAGTAACCAAGACTCATTCTGTTTAATTCATGCTTCTGTTCCTTTTTCTTCTTATAGATTATTCAATAATAGGGCAATTAGGCCACAACCCATTGCACACTAAGTATTGTGGGAATGATCCAAAAAACACAAAATGAAGTTAATATTACATAAAAATGACTGTGTAGCATATAAAGAAATCATATTACTGATAAATGTCATTAGAATCCACTGTAAAGCAGCTTATCAAACTTAATATCTTTAATGTCTTCCACACAGGGTGATTTAGCCAGATTATTTTCAAATATGTTTAAATGTATATATATATATATATATATATATATAAAATATACAAAGACAGAACCTCAAGTGTAAGTACACTTCCTACTAGCTTTCTGTGTTTCACAACAACCAAAATTTAGTCCGTGTCACCTCTGCACAAGAATGGACAGTGTTTTACCAGAACATAGAAATGGTCTGAATTAGAATAAAAAACCTGAAGAATCCTGTCAGGCTTTCAGCTCCATGTAAGCTGGCTCTTTCTTACTATTCCTCAGCTGGCTCAATAGATGTGGTGTCCTGCTTAGTGCTCATTATGAAAGAACGCCACATACGATTTTCAAAGTGAATCTTTAATGCAACAATGTCATGAAGTGATATCTTCTCCTATCTAGCTTTGGAAATTATACTCAGAAGGAGATACTAGGTAATACAGAGGTGACTGTGCAATCTCAGTGGATTAACACAAGAGAGTTTGTGACTTTCTCACTCTGCATGTCCAAAACCAGCAAGGCCAGAGCTGTGCTCTGCAAACTCACCGAGGCTTTGGGGGCTCCACCATAATGTGCCCTTGCCATTTTAGAAAAATAAATCAAGTGGCTACAGGGTATGCTCACAGACAGTAGTACATCAATGTTATAAAAAAAAAAAACAAAAAACAGAGCAGATTCAATGTAATGTTACCTACAATTTTTATCACACTCAACATCCACATAAATCTCAGTGAAACCATATGTATTCATGGACTAACTAAGAAATGACAGAGAGCATCCCCACAGAGAAGAAACTATTTCTTGAATATACCTCTATAATTCCATTTCATGTTATTAACACTGAAACAATCTCCTTGTAAAAATAAATCATTAAAGCAAAAGCGAGAGAGGAAATAGGAAGAAGCAAAAAATCGTGGTATTTCAGAATTTTCAAAAACAAAGGAAGGAGGAGGACTTTGCAAATGAAGGACAAGGGAGATTGGAAGACTTTCTTCTGAGAAAAACAACAACTTAACAGGTGTATGTTATTAAAAAAAAAACAATCATTAACATTAATCATTCATATTCTCCGGGAATTGCTCTAAATACAAACAGCCAATGGAGAGCCATTCACTCAACAAAATCTACTACATCTCAGTAAAAAGAGAATCTGTGGTATTTGAGCCATGACTCAGTGTATGATGCCCATTCTGCAGCTCATGGGAAGCTTGACCCCAGGCATTTGTGGCCAAGAAGACAGGAGCTCCCCTCTCCTCAATGCCTCCCAGTTTTAAGCTCTGGATTCAACCGAAGGCGGAGGTGGCTTCTGGCACTTCTCATCTCCCCACTCCCTCAAACTGTATGTTCCAAAAGCTCTGTTCCAGGCAGATGAGGTGAACAGGACCAGGTGCCCCCTAGGGGGTGGAAGTTCTACCCCAGTCACTATAGGCAGAGAATACTGGGGGTGATCCTCCTCCCCCACTCATCATAGGCTAGAAGTTCCACAGTGAGCAAGGCAAGATGAGAGGAAGAAAATCTGACAGAATTGAAAGGAAAAACAGGCAATTACCATTGATGGTTGGAAACTTTATTACCTCTCTTCCAATAGTGGGTAGAACAACCTGGCAGAAGATCAAGGAAAGGTAAGACTTGATGAATTCTATACACCAACTACAGTTAATGACTCTCTCTAGAGCAGTCCAACTGCACTATAGAATACACGTTCTTCTCAAGCACACACAGAACATATGCCAGAGCATACAAATGCTAAGCCATAAAACAAATCTCAATAAATTGAAAATAATTGAAATATAGAAAGTATGTTTCCTGATCACACAACAATTAAAGTGGAAATCAATAACTGAAGGAAATTTGAGAAACTGACAAGAATCTGGAAATGAAATGTGCTAATAACAATTTGGCCAAAGAAGAAATCACAAGGGATATTAGAAAATATCTTGAGGTGAATGAAAATGGAAACGCAAAGTAACACAACTTGTGGGCTGCAAATGAATCAGCATTCAGAGTCACACTTAGAGCAGTAACTTCTATGTTAACAAAGAAGAAGGATCTCAGTGAATAACACCATATTCCACCATAAGGAAGTACAAAAATAAGGAAGTACAAACACAAGGCAAGCAAAATGGAGGTAATAAAGATTACAGCAAAAATAAACGACAGTGAGAATAAAAATTTAAGAGAGAACATCGATAAAAACAGAAGTTGTTTCTTTGAAAAGATCAACACAACTGACATGTCTTTTTCTAGAATGATAAACCAAAAAAGGGGGTAAATACAAATTACCAAAATCAGGAACAAAGCCTGTCCTTCACTACCAACCCTAGAGAAATAAAAAGAGAATACTATGAAAAACTATATGCCAACAAATGAGGTAGCTTCGATGAAATGGACAAGTTCTTATAATGACAAATTATCAAAATGAACTCAAGAATAAATGGAAAATCTTTGTAGGCCAATCATGAACAAAAAGATAGAATTAATTATTTTAAAACTTCCCACAAAGAAAATCCCAGGCCCAGCTGGCCTCACTGATGAAGTAAGTCTACCAAGTATTCAAAAGAGAATGAATACCAATCCTTTATAAACTCTTTCCCCAAAAAAGAAGAGGGGGAACACTTCTCAACTAATCCTTTGATACTAATATTATCCTGATACAAAGACATCACAGGAAATGAAAGCTACAGATTAATATCCCTTATGAATACAGAAGCAAAAAAATCTACACAAAATATTAACAGAGTGAATCCCACAACATGTTTAAAGTAGTACATACTGAGGCCAAGTGGGAAGTATATCAGGAACACAAGATTGGCTTAACATCTGAAAATCAATTATAATCACTATGTTAATAGCATCAAGGACAAAAATCATATGATCATCACAATGGAGACAAAAAAGTATTTGACAAAATCCAATTCTCACTCATGATAAAAGCATTCAGCTAACTAGGAATAGAAGGAAACCTAGCCTGATATTTTAAAAATCTTCAGCTTACAGCATATTTAATGGTTAAAAACAAAAATGTGCTTGCTCCACTCAAGTTCAAGAACAAAGTAAGGAAGTTTGTTGTTTCTATTCAACATTGTACTGGAGGTTCTGGTCATAATAAGTAGAAATCAAAAAGAAAGAAGGGGCATCTAGATTGGAAAGGAAGAAGTGAGGCTATCTCTATTCACAGATGACATGATTCTTTATATAGAAAATCTTAAGAATTCCACTAAACATTATTAGAATAAGTAAGTTCAGCTAAGTTCCAGGATAAATGATAAATTACAAAAATCTAATAAATTTCTATCCACTAGGGATAAAAAAAAATCCAGAAATGAAACTGAGAAAACAATTCCACTTACAATGGACACAAAAAGGATAAAATACTTAAATATGCAGTTTGCAAAAGAAATATAAAGCACACCCTTAAAACTATGACAATTGTTAAAAGAAATTAAAGATCTAAATAAACAGAAAGATATCTCATATTCATTTATCAGAAAACAAGTCACTGTCAAGTTGCCAATATATCTCAAATTGATTGATAGTTTCAATGAAAACCATATTAAAATTCTAGCTGGCTTTTTTAAAAACAGTTATGGACAAACTGATCTTTAAATTCATATGCAAAGGCAAGGAACCTAGAAGAACTAAAACAATCTTAGGAAAAAAGTTAAAAGACTCACACTTTTTAAAAATGTAAACTTAACTACAAAGCTGCAGTACTTAATACAATGGGTCATTGCTATAAAGACAGACATATAGATCAATGAAAGAGAATCGAGACTCCAGAATAAATCCTTCCATTATGGTCAACTTGTTTTGCATGGGGTGTCAAGGTAACTGGATGGAGAAAGAGTAGTCTTCTCAACAAATGGTACTGTATGAACTGGAGAGTTATGCAGAAGAATGAAATTTGGCTCATTCCACACGCCATACACAAAATTTAACTAAAAATTGACCAGAGAGCTAAAATTATAAAAATCTCAGGAGAAAACAATAAGTTACATTGGCTAGGTAATGGTTTCTTAGAAATGCCACCAAATACTCAAGGGGCAAAAGGAAAAATGGGTAAATCAGATTCTGTTAAAATTTAAAATTTCATGGTGCAAATAATAACATAAAGTAAAATTATAACCCATCAAATAAGAGAAAACATATCCCTGATATGTTAGGAAAAAGAAAATCTCTCATGAAGAATTTGTATACAAAATATGTAAAGAAACTTTACAGCTCAATAAAAAGACAATCCAATTTAAAAATGGGCAAAGGATCTGAACAGACATTTCTTCAAAAAAGATACACAAATAACCGATAAACACATGAAACAATGTTGTTGTTTTACATTTCCATCAGGGAAATGTAAATCAAAATTACAATGAGATATTACTTCACGAAGATGCCTATAATAAAAAAAAAGAAACCACAGTAAGGATTGGGAAAATGTGGAGAAACTGAAATCCTCCTATGCTGGTAAGGAATGTAAAAATGATGTAGGCATTTTGGAAAAACAGTTCAGCAATTCCTCAAATGATTAAACATAGCGTAACCCTAAGAACCAGCCATCCCACTCCTAACTATCAACCCAAGAGAAATTAAAACATATGTTCACACAAAATCTTGTACATGAATATTCATAGCAGTGTCATTCATACAAACCAAAACGTGATCAACAGATGAATGGATAAATAAAATAGGCTATATGTATTCATACAATGAAATATTATTGAGCCATAAAAGGAATGAAATACTGATATGTGCTACAACATGGATAAAGACTGAAAACACACTCAAGAAAGAAGCCAGTTACAAAAGACCACATATTATGTGATTCCATTTATATGACATGTCCAGACGAGATAAATCTATAGAGACCAAGAGTAAATTAGTGGTTGTTCAGAGCAGAGGAAGTTGGAGAAGGGGAGGGATGCAAAACGAGTACTGATGGATATGGGCTTCTTTTGGGGGAGGGGGATGAAAATGTTCCAAAATTATATTGTGGGGATGGAACCACAACTGTGGGGACATTCTAAAAAACATTGAATTTTACACTTAAAGGGTGAATTGAGATGTGAATTACATCTCAATGTAGTTGCTTACATTTTCAAAGGAAAGAAGAGTGTAGAATCTCAGAAAATGTGATCAGTCATGGAGGGGAAGCACCTGAAGAGTTGGATGTGGGGGAAGAAGCCAGAGGAGGACTGCCAGAAAAAGACAAGATGTCTGGGTGGCTCAGTCAGTTGAGTGTCCGACTTTGGCTCAGGTCATGATCTCACAGATTGTGAGTTCAAACCCTGCATCAGGCTCTTTGGAGGCATCAGCAAAGAACCTACTTCAGATCCTCTGTCCCCTATTCTCTCTGCCTCTCTCCCTCTCTCTCAAACAAACAAGCATTTAAAAAAAGACACAGGACACCTGGTTAAATGTAAATTTTAGATAAACAACAAACTTCTTTTTTAGTATAAGTACACCCCAGATGCTGCATGGGACACCTTTTAACAGCAATGATAATATGTTTTATTTATATGTGTTGCCAGGTGTTTTTTAAAGAACTTTTTTTTGGATAGTCAACAAAAAATGTTACATTATTTTCAGGTGTACAACATAGTGATTCAACAAGTCTAGATGTTACACTATACTCTCCACAAGTGCAAACTACCATCTGCCACCATACAGCACTAATCACGATACCATTGACTATACACACTCCCTATTCTGTACCTTTTATTCCCATGACTCACTCATCCTATAACCATAACCTATAACCATCCCACCCATAGTTCCTTCACCCATTTTGTCTGGACAAAGATGTGGTGTATATATATACATACACACACACACATACACAATGGAATTTTACTCAACATAAAAAGGGATAAGATATTGGGGCACCAAAGAGGCTCAGTCGGTTGAATATCTGACTTCAGGTCATGATCTCACAGCTTGTGAGTTTGAGCCCCCCATCAGGTTCTCTGCCGTCGGCATGGAACCCACTTCAGATCCCCTGTCCCCCTCTCTCTCTACCCCTCCCCTGCTCATGTTCTCTTTCAAAAATGAAATAAACATTAGGGGGAAAAGAGGATAAGATCTTGCCATTTGCAACAATATGGATGGACCTAAAGGATATTATGCTACGTGGAATAAGTCAGACAAAGAACCAATACCATAAGATACCACTTATATGCGGAATCTAAAAAACAAAACAAATAAAAAACAGGATCAAACCTATAAATACAAAGAACATGGAGCATATTTTTATGTTAAATTTGTGTCTTTCTTTGCATTTATGTTTGCTAACTCTGGTAACTCCAATCCAGTGGACAAAGCTCCTAATGAAATATCTAGACAACCAGTTGGCAGCTGTAAAGGTTGGGAAGTGAAGGAGAAGCTCCCAGACATGGAGACTAGGACAGAAGGAGAGGGCTGGGGGCAAAGGCTGGAAAAGCCTACAGCAACAGTTTTTTAGAGGACACTGTAGCTCCATTTTAAAGCATCATGTTAAGAAATCACTAAGGATACATATCCACTATGGGCAGATTATAGGATGGTTTGAGTGACCCAATCTGGATGGCATTTCACAATTAGGGTTTCACAGTCTGCAACACTCAAGGCCATCTTCCGGGCTGTGCTGAATGGCCCAAGGAAAGCCTTCGGTGTCCTGTCCAGTTAGCCAGCTAACCTTCCCAGGGCATGCCTCAAGGGCTTTTGCCTACCTCCTTCAAACAAAAATGCACAGAGTTCCTAGGCCAAAGAGCATTCCTTAAATGATTTTAGAAGCTTCAGTTTCCTACTTATTGCAGGCAAACACTCCAAGGTTTGGGGGTGCTTTGGATGGAAAAGCAAATGCCTCACATACCAGATCACCGCTGGCAAGGAGGTAATGGATTTCAAACAGTAGTTTCTAAGCTCTTCCCACTCTTGATTTTCAGACTTCACCAAACCTCCAAAGACTTACAGAAGCTGTACCCCATGTATACACTCTGGAAAATAAAGTTTAAACTGATTACTCAGTTCATATAACAACAACCAACACTGAGCATTTGTAGAGTGGCAGGTACTCTGCTCAATTGTTTACATCTATGCCTTGACCCATTCTTATTGAAAGAATCAAGGACTGTCCCCATGGGCGTGTTTGGAGCACTTCAGCTCCAGTCTGCAATATTCATAAGGACTGTGTTGCTAGCTCCATGATTTCATCCTAAAGTGGTCCAATCGTCTACTTTGAGACTCATCAAACTTGGGTTCCGTGAGTATGGAAGGGGGCTCACTTCCATAGCTCACTCTCTCTCTGAAGCTCTCATCCTGCTCTCATCAATATCTAAACAAAACCACTACACACGTGCGAAAAGACCATGATTACCCCCTTACAGTTTTTCTCCCTTAATTTATTTCAATTACTATTGAATATTTCTTAAATACATGTGAGTAAAGATGGTGATATTTTTGAAGACCTATATACTCATCATCCAGAATCAATAAACATTAACATTGGATATTTACTCTTATTTTACAAAAATATACTAAAGATACAGTGGAAGCTCACTATGTATTATTTCAAGTTTTCTTATATTTCCACAGTTTTTAATTGTACCTATTTCACCTGTTACTGTGAAAATTAAGTAAATTAACATATGAAGAGTGCTTAGAATAGAGTGAGTAAAAAACACAAGTTAGCCATTGTGCTGGTCAATTTTATGTGTCCGTTTGACTGGACCATGGGGTTCCCAGATAACTGGTCAAACTTTATTCCAGATGAGTCTGTGACGGTGTCATTGGCCACGATGAACATGTGAATCCATAGACTGTGTAAAGAAGATGCCCTTCCTAACATGCATGGCCCTGACCTAATCAGGTGGAGACCTGAATAGAATAAAAAGGCTGAATAAGAAGGAACTTCTTGTAAGAAGGACTGTTGAGCTGGGACATTGGAGTTCTGCACTCGGGCTGTAATTCATACCGTCTGCTCTCTTAGGTCTTAGGCCTTTGGAAGCAGAATGTAATTACCCCACGGGCTCTCCTGGGTCTTCAGCTTGCCGACTGTAGATCTTGGCACGTCTCAGTCTCCATTATTATGGGAGCTAATTCATTATGTTCAATCTCAATCAAAATCTCTTCCTTCCTTCCTCTCCTCCCCTCCCCTCCCAGTTCTCTTTCCCTGGGGAAACTCACGTGTATATTACTTCTTGATTTTTGATACTGCAAGTTTTATCTCTTCAAAGTTTTTCTTCACTTCCTCAGACCCTCCCTCTCTCACGTGACTTTTGGACTCAGCTTTACAAATTGCTCAAAGATGCGCCAGGGGTTTTAATTAGAAATGCACTCAGATCACAGATTTAAGAGAATAGAAATTTTAATACTGAATCTGACCTCCATGATTAGCTTCTATCCCCCCTCTTTGAGTTTTCTTTTATTTTTCCAATTAAATATTCTAATTTTCCACATGATGAACTTAATACAGGTTTCTATTAGATCTATTCCTAGATACCGTATTTTTCACTATTAAGGAGGAAATTGTATTTTACAAATTCATTTTTAATTTGTTACTGGATAGGATTCTGTCAGGTCTTGTATATGGATCTTGCATTCAACATCCTTGCTGAATTTATTATTACTGTTAATAACTTATTTGAGTGATACCCTGAGTGCTCTGTGTGCACACTGTTTAGACTGCAGTATATACCAGGACTGTCTCTTTCTCTGTTTTCCTATCCTTATACCTTTTTAGTATTCTTATCTTTTTGCATTAAGACTTCTAACAGCAGATGTTGGTGAGGATGTGGAGAAAGAGAACTCTTTTGCACTGCTGGTGGGAATGCAAACTGGTGCAGCCACTCTGGAAAACAGTATGGAGGTTCCTCAAAAAATTAAAAATAGAACTACCCTCCAACACAGCAATTGCTCTACCAGGTATTTATACGAAGGACACAGGTATGCTGTTTTGAAGGAGCACATGCACCTCAATGTTCATAGCAGCGCTATTGACAGTAGCCAAAGTATGGAAAGAGCCCAAATGTCCATCGAGAGATGAACATATAAATAAGATATGGTATAGATATACAATGGAGTATTACTCGGCAATCAAAAAGAATGAAATCTTGTCTTTGGCAATAACATGGTTGGAACTAGAGGGTATTATGCTATGCGAAATTAGCCATTCAGAGAAAAACAAATACTATGACTTCACTCACATGAGGACTTTAAGATAAAAAAGAGATGAACATAGGGAAAAGGAAAGCAATAATATAAAAACAGATGGGGACAAAAATGTAAGAGACTCTTAAATATAAAGAACAAACTATGGGTTGCTGGAGGGGCTGGGGGGGGGTAGGCAAAATAGGGGAGAGTCATTAAGAAAGACACTTGTCAGGATGAGCACTGGGTGTCATACATAGGGGATGAATCACTGAATTCTACTCCTGAAATCATTACTGCACTATATGCTAACTGGAATGTAAATTTTAAAAAATCAATCAATCAATAAAAAGACTTCTAATAAAACTTTAATACTGGCCTATGATATCAACGCCCTATCCTTCTGAGACATACAAAAAATATATATGATGTAATATGATGTAAAGATAATGTTTGCCTTCACTGCCCCTAGAAAAATGCTCTAAGAAATAGGTCTGCAGCCTTTTGTCTAGTTCATTACTGTGATCTGAAAGAATTAGGAAGGCTAAGTGATTATAGTCTGGACTGGGTCCCTAAGTTAATTTCCAATATACCAGGAAGACTGGCCCTCTATCACCCTAAGTATTTACATTTCAACTTGTATGAATGCCAGACCTTGAGCACGCATATTTCTAGGTCCTAAAAGCTAGAAATACCAGCCATTTCTCCTATCCCTGGAAAGATGTATTTGCATTTCAAAGGTAAGACTGAGAATCCAGGATCCTTTCTATCCCCTCGAGGAAAAATGTATTTCTTTCCTCGCTTGAGAGGAGGAGGGTAGCCACCTCTCCCCTGTATATAAAAGGAATAAACTCATTGTTCTCCATCCCTCACCTATCGAGTATTCAGGCTACTTGTGCAAAAGATTCTTCCACCTGCATTTTACTGCATTACCCAAGGGGTGGAAAGGAAAGGAGAGGTGATGTGCTTATTATTCACTACAAGGTAATGAAAAATAAATCTCTCACCCAGAACACCTCATAGGCCATTCAAGATACAATTAATAAACATGAATATTAAAAATTTGTAACATTAGGGGCACCTGGGTGGCTCAGTCGGTTAAGCGTCAGACTTTGGCTCAGGTCATGATCTCATGGTTCATGGGTTTGAGCCCAGCGTCGGGCTCCGTGCTCACAGCCAGCTTAGAGCCTGGAGCTTGTTTCAGATTCTGTGTCTCCCTCTCTCTCTGAGCCTCCCCTGCTCACATTGTCTCTCTCTCTCTCTCTCTCTCTCTCTCTCAGAAATAAATAAAACATTTAAAAATTTTATAACATTAGGGGCACCTGGGTGGCTCAGTTAAGCACCCAACTTTGGCTAAGGTCATGATCTTGTGGTCCATGAGTTTGAGCCCCGTGTCAGGTTTTGTGTTGACAGCTCAGAGCCTGGAGCCCGCTTCAGTTTCTGTGTCCTCTCTCCCCTGCACCCCTCCCCTGCTCATGCTCTGTCTCACTCTCTCAAAAATAAATGTTAAAAATTTTTTTAAATTTATAACATTAATAGATTTTTCTAATGTTAAATCACTTCTGCCTTCCTGAGCCAAATCCTAATTGATGATATGTTTAATTTTAAACATGTTTTAAATTTATTTAAGTAATCTCTACACCCAATATGGGGCTTGAACTCATGACCCTGAGATTAAGAATCCCATGCTCTTCCAACTGAGCCAGCAATGGACCCCAATTTTAAACATTTTTAGTTTGATTCAGGTCATGATCTCAGGGTCAAGGGCTCAAGCCCAGCATTGGGCTCTGCACTGGGCCTGGAATCTGCTTTAAATTTTCTCTCTTTCCCTCTGGCCCCCTCCTCTGCTTATGCTCTCTCGCAAAATAAATAAATAAGTAAGTAAGTAAATAAACATTTTTAGTTTGTATGAAGCGACCTTTTTTTGAGATAGAAAGAGAGAGAGTACAACCGGGGAGAAGGACAGAGAAAGAGATAGAGAGAGAGAGAGAAAGACAGAGGGAATCTTAAGGAGGTTCCACACGTGGGGCTCTGCACTGGGTTCCATGGAGCCCCACATGGGGCTCGATCTCACAATGAGATCATGACCTGAGCCCAAATCGAGAGTCAGACAATTAACCCAATAAGCCACCCAGGCGCCCCTGAAGCAACACCTTATTTAGAGCTTCTACATCAATGTTAACATGGAGACTGCCTTGTGATTTTATTTCTGTGTCTTATCAAGTTTGGGATTAAGGTTTTACTGGCTTTATAAATGGTTATAAACAGGGGCACCTGGGTGGCTCAGTTGGTTAAGCGTCCAACTTCGGCTCAGGTCATGATCTCACAGTTCATGGGTTCAAGGCCTGTATCAGGCTCTGTGCTGACAGCTAGCTCAGAGCCTGAAGCCCGTTTCAGATTCTGTATCTCCCTCTCTCTCTGGCCCTCCCTGGCTCATGCTGTCTGTCTCTCTCAGAAGGAAATAAAACATTTTTAAAAATTAAAAAAAAATAAATGGTTATAAATGGTAGTTTCAACTTCCTTCTCTCTGACACTTTGCACAAAATAAAAATCACCCCTCCACTGAAGGACTGTTTTAATATATTCTGTAATACCGCCTACACCCGAGGTCTTGATGAGAGGGGACAGAAAGGGGCAACTGATTCAAAAATCTTTAGTGCTTATAGTTTAAGTCCATTTTTATCATGTGTAGTTGCCCAATAAATTGTCCGTTTCATATGTGCTTTCAAAATTACTGTCATAAACATTTACACTGGCTTCTAAGACCAATATAATTCTACTTGTGAACTTCCTGGCTATGCATTAACCTTTGTTTCTAGGATCTTTTCTGGGTTTTGAATTCATACTGTTTGATTCATTGAGTGACTAACTGATAAACTGTTATTTTGTATCCAGTCTCTGATGTGTTTGGAACGTGAATGACATTTCAGGTTTCAGCTCACTCTTTCATATTGACCAGAAAATGAGACTTCATTTTTTTCCAGAGACTGTTTTAGCCCCTTTTCTCAGCTTTTTATTCCAATTTCTGATGAGCTAATATATACAAAATATATTTTCTACTATCAGGTACTATCAAGTACAATCCAGAAGTTTTTCATCTAAATTTTCTGGGAGTAACATAGTGTAGCCAAATTACCAGGATTATCTAATGATATCAAATTCCAGACAACAGAACACACACACACACACATGTTTACTATTTAGTATAGTTGATCACAAAACTAAACCATAATTTTCCAATAAGAGATGACATGTAAGAAGGCAGAAATCACACAGTTCTTCAGTCACATGAAAGAGGAAGGAAACTTAATAATTAATCAGCAATATGAAAAGTACACAGAGGGAAATAGTATCAGTTACACTCATTCTGTCCTAAAAACGTAGGCCTCAGCTAGCTGCTGACTTCATCTGAACTGTCACCTGCAAAGCAAAATTTTCAACTGTCTCTGCAATGAAGTCACCATTCTGTTTCAGCCTGTTCTCAGGTCTTCTCCCAGGTCAAACCAAAAGTTTAAACCAAATCAGCTGAGAAGCACCTGGTAGCATAAGCCTTCCCACTGGCCCCTCCTTGCTCTCTGTCAAATTCCTTGAATTCTGAGCAATCACCTAAGTTTTGTTGATGGATAAAACCCAAGTCTCATCTCCTCACCAAATCAATCACTATCTTATTTTTCAAGATGAGCGTAATCTCGGTCTAGAATAATATTCACATATAAGGATGAATAGAATCTCAGGGTTGGGAATTGTGGGTAACTTTAATTTTTTTTTGGAAGAGTAAATTTAGGGTTAAATAACTTTTATGGGGGCATATTCATGTAGCTAATGGCACAGGAGCCCTTGAACTTAATTCTATTTACTCCTGGTCCTGTGCTTTACCCCTTGTTTCATGCCCCCCCTTTCCTTTTTCCCTTTTTTGAAAAAAAAATGTATATCTATTTTGAGAACGTGAGTGGAGGAGGGGCAGAGAGAGAGAGAGGAAGAGAGAGAAGAATCATCAACAGAGCCTGACTCAGGGTTTTATTAGATAATGACCTGAGCCAAAATGAAGAGTTAGACACTTAACCTACTGAGCCACTCAGGTGCCCTTCCTTTTTCCCTTTTTAAACTGCAGTGATCTGAATCACCTAGAAAATAGTACGAGATGCTCATGAGAATTAAGAGCCATGCTTATTTGCCAACAATCACCCATCTTTCTAAAAACTGAAATAAAGGATTATGGTGCAGCATTTAAAAGCTGAAAATGACTTTGTTAGACTCCAGGAGATTCATGATTTCCTATAATTAAAAATTTGTTATAAACAAGACATTAAAACGATTGCTGCTAACTAATGCACAGAAATGTTACCAAAAAATATATATGATGAATATTATAACTTGTTACAAAATCAAATCCAAAAGGAGTCATTTTAGGGATAATATGAAATCTCAGAAATTTTGGTTAATCTGGTAAAGAGAAAAGGGGTAAGAACTAACATTATTTGAATGCTTATATTATGCCAAGAGAGTAATGAGCGTCTTGGGTCATTTAGCTCAGTTCATCTCAAAACAAAAGGGAATACTAACACTTGAGTAGCAAGTTATTATGATCTAATTTTCAAAATATCAGCATATAGCCTTAAATATAAGCAAGCATTCTTAACAAATGTCACCACAGAGAGCCATACTATATACTAAAGTATCATTCATATCGGCCATTACAACTTTTCTCAAAAATTCTGGAAAAAATGGCATATAGTTTCTTGAAGACTGGAGAATTTGCAATCAAAACATCTTTCAGGGGCACCTGGGTGGCTCAGTAGATTCAGCATCTGACTTCAGCTCAGGTCATGATCTCACGGTTTGTGGGTTTGAGCCCTGTGCTGACAGCTCAGAGCCTGGAGCTTGCCTCAGATTTGGTGTCTCCCTCTCTCTCTCTGCCGCCCCCCCCACTCACTCTCTCTTAAAAACAAGTAAAATATTAAAAAGTTAAGAAATTTTAAAATCAAAAAGAATCTTTCAGTTTCAACCATTTTTTTTTTCTTTTTGTCTATCTTCTTGTAATGTTTTGATCTGCATTCTCTGACCTGGCAATGCCAAGAATTTATCAACACCGTTACCAATCTGGTAACAATTTTGGACTGTACCAATTACAAAAATCACTTCTGGATTCCTCACCAATCAAAGCACTGCCTAAGGCTCCAGGGAAGTCCTGGCAGTCTATAGTGTTTACATATCAGTTAAGGGAGGTCTTGACAACACAACGGTACTCTGAGTCCTCTGAGTAAAGATGAGCTCTTCAACTTTCACAGTCCTTAAGAGCAATCTGAAACATCTAAGGAACTTAGAAGGCTGTAGCTGTAAGGACAAGGAAGGGCAAGTAAGCTGAAATCCAATGGAATAAACACTGGACTGAAAGCTTTAATTAACTAATTAATTTAATGTTTGTTTTTTAACAAACAGGGTGAGCAGGGGAGGGGCAGAGAGAGAGAGACAGAGACAGAGACAGAGACAGAGACAGAGCAGGCTCCAGGCTCTGAGCTGTCAGCACAGAGCCTGATAAGGGGCTCGAATTCACAAGCCATGAGATCATGACTTGAGCCAAAATTGGATGCTTAATTGACTGAGCCACCCAGGTGCCTCTAGACTAAAAGGTTTTAGACCATGTCTGAGATCTAATTCCATAATTATCAAGGTGTATATCCTCTGGCATATTATTTTACTTTCACGGTATTTAATTCTTAACATTAGAAAAGAAAAAAAGTTTAAAATCAATGACCTATTTTTTCACCTTCAGAATCTATAAGAAGAGCAAAGCAAACTCAAAATAGAAGGAAGAAAGTAGTACAGAGCAGGTTTAAAAAAAATCAATGACATGGAAAACAAGTAAACAATAGAAAAAGTTTAAAAACCTAACAGTTCTCTGAAAGATCAACAAAATTTTAAAACACCTAGATAGTCTAGGGGCACCTGGGTGGCTCTGGGGGATAGAGGATTGGAAGCAGACTCTGTGCTGACAGCAGTGAGCCCAATGTGGGGCTCAAACTCACAAACCATGAGATCATGACCTGAGCTGAAATCAAGAGTGGCCAACTGAGCCACCCAGATACCCCAAGAAATGCGTAATTCTAAAAGTGTCAATATTGGAAAGACATAATTCCTTCTCTATAGAATCAATGGAGTTTCATCATAATCTTGCAGTGATTTTTGTGAGATTAAAGAGATCATTCTGATTTTTATATAGAAACCTAAAGAACCATGGACCCATAGTAATTTAGTTACAAAAGAGTGATGCGGAAGAAGTTACACCACCT
The DNA here is from genome assembly GCF_003009895.1 of Hyaena hyaena. NCBI lineage: Eukaryota > Metazoa > Chordata > Mammalia > Carnivora > Hyaenidae > Hyaena > Hyaena hyaena. The sequence goes on along the minus strand of NW_024081129.1, from coordinate 1,084,086 downwards.
GATTACTATGAAACAAAGACACATCAACAGACACAATTAAAAAGTAGACCAATGAAACAAAATAAAGAACCCCTAAGTAAACCCATACCTCTAAGGCCATTTAATCTTTAACAATGATGCCAAAGTAATTCAAAGGAGGAAAACAGTATATTCAATCAAGGGTCCTATAATAAATGGACATGAATAGTTTTTTAAAAAAGAACACAAGCCCTGACCCCATATCACACACACACACACACACACACACACACACACACACACAAACCAATTAACTTGAGGTGGATCACAGATCTAAACATAAAAGCTATAGAGATTTTGGAATAAAACACAGAATATCTTTGAAACTTAAAGGTTAGCAAAGATTTCAGAACAGGAAGCAGAAAGCAACAGTTATAAAAAAAACAATGATAAATTAGATTTTATCAAAATTAAGAAATTTTGGCACAGCAAAGAATATCACTAGCAAAATGCATACATACACTGGGGGAAAAAATACATTCACAAAGGACAGCTATCCAGAATGTAAAAGAACTACAACTCAATAATAATAAGTACTCTAACAAAAAAAGAAGGAAATTATTTGTGAAGACTTCACAAAGTAAGATAAAGAAGTAGCTGACAAAAAAATTTTAAAGTACTCAGTATCTGGGGCACCTGGGTGGCTCAGTCAGTTGAACATCGGACTTCAGCTCAGGCCATGATCTCATGGTCCATGAGTTCAAAGCCCAGCATCAGCTTCACCACTTTCAGTGCAGAGCCCCTTTGGATCCTCTGTCCCCATCTCTCTCTCTGCCCCTCCCTGACTCTCACATACACCCTCAAAAAAAAAAAAAAAAAAAAAGAGAGAGAGAGAGAGAACTCAGTATCTAAGGTACAGCATAAGAAAGATAGTAGATAGTATTGTAATAGTGTTGTGGTGACAGATGTCAGCTACACCTGTGATAAGTACAGCATAGCATATACAGTTGTTGAATCACTACGTTGTACAACTAAAAGTAGTTTAACAGTGTGCATCAACTACTCTAACAACAACAAAAACAAAAATACCCAGGATCTTCATTCACCAAGGAAATGCAAATTAAAACTGCAAGGAGATATCAATACCTATAAAGCAGAACAGCTAAAAGTAAAAACTCCCCAAACCAGATGTTGGCCAGGAAATGTATCACTTCAAACTCTGATGCAAATGATATGACCACTCTGGAGGAAGGCCTGGGAGTTTCTGAACAACTAAATACACTAACACTAAAAACACGTCTACTCTATTACCAAGTAACTTCAGTACTAAGTATTTACCCCACAGAAAAGAAAAACATATATCCTCAAAAAGACCTGAATGAAAGCATGCATAGCAATTTTATTCACAGGATCAAAAACTGGAAATGGCCAGTGTCCATTAACATGAGAATGGATACACTGATATATTCATACAAAGGAATAATACGCAACAACAAAAAAGGAATCAAACACTGATAGAAGTTGCATGGTTATCGATCTCAAAAACATTTTACTGACTCCAAGAAGTGTTAAACAAAAAAGTACGTATTGTATGATTCCATTGACAGGAAGTTCTAGAACTGGCAAACTGAAGACAAATTCAGATCAGGCTGTCTCTGAGAGGTTTGCGGGAGAACTGGCTGAGAAATGGACTGAGGGAACTTTTTGGGGGTGATGGCAATATTCTGTATCTTATTAGGGGTTTAGGTTGAAGAGATGCATGCATTGCTGGAACTTATCTAATGGTACATTTAAATATTGTGCATTTTGTACCCTTAAGGTTTGTGTATTTTACTGTAGATAAGATTAATCTAAATTAAAAAAGAACTGTGGCCCATGGGTGGCTCAGTGGGTTAAGTGCCCAACTTTGGCTCAAGTCATGATCTCACAGTTTGTCAGTTCGAGCCCCGCATGGGGCTCTCTGCTGCACAGAGCTTGCTTCAGATCCTCTGTCTTCCTCTCTCTCTGCCCCTCTCCCATTCATGTGGTGTGCATTCTCTCTCAGAAATAAACATGAAAATAATAAATTAATAAAATTTAATATTGTTAAATTAAAAAAAAGAACCATAAAAAATATTACTGTGCATACTAAAGTATGGTGGTGGGGAGCTATAATGATGTCTGTAATTTACTTTATTTTATTTTATTTTTTTTATTTATTTTTTTTTTACAAATAGTTTATTGTCAAATTAGTTTCTACATAACACTCAGTAAATTGATGGATATATAGAAACAAGCATGGTGGGTACTTATGGGATAAGGCTAATATAAAGATAATTTTATGATTAATGGGTTAATTTTCACTGAAAAATTCTTTCATCCTTTCTGTATGTTTGAAAATTTTTAAATACTGGAAAAAATATGGTTAAGACCTACTTGATTTGGAAGGTATAATAATCATGAATTTGGTACATTTTCAGGAACGATGCCACCCCCTAGTATTTTTTTCTTCAAATTAGAGTGATATTAATCATTAAAAGATGTCAGCTTTCAGAATATGCAATATTAACGTCAAGGTTTTATTCCTGTTCACATAATTTGATTTTCTACATTTAAATCTGTGACCCATTTGTTTTCTACACATTCTGTAGATAATGTGGCAGAGTATAAAACACAAAATGATAACCTAATGGCCTTCTCAGAGGACGAAAATCTTAATACTTAAGGAATATTTTGGTCAAAGGGATGAAAGAGATAAGAGTGGTTCAGAAACCAATTTCAACAGACAAAACAAAATCATGATCTCCTGAGATCCTTTCTATCAAAGTTAAGTCTTATAATTTCTATATTAAAAGAGAGCCTAATTCTATTGAGAAGAAGTTAATTAGTTTTGGTGAAATATTTTAAGTGGTAGCAGCAACTTTAGAAATTATAAATCAAATATTTATTTTGGATGGCATTATACTTGACACTGTAGTCAGTGGCTAGAGTGAAATGAAATCAAAACTAAATGAAATCTGGGTACCTTTAAATGATTAAAATAATGGTAAAGAAGAGATCCCACTTCAATCATTATGACATGCAATGGGTAAGATGAATTGTGGACAGAACTTCCCAGAATTATAGCCACCTTTGGCTGATTTAAAATCAATGAGGAATGCCTAGGTGGCTCAGTCGGTTAAGTGGCTTACTTTGGCTCTGGTCATGATCTCGCGGTTCACGAGTTCAAGCCCCATGTCAGGCTCTGTGCTGACAGCTCAGAGCTTGGAGCCTGACTCAGATTCTGTATTTCTGTCTCTCTCTACCCCTCCCCTGCTCATGCTCTGTCTCTCTCTTTCTCTCAAAAACAAATAAATAAAACATTTAATAAATAAATAAATACAATAAAATCAATGAATATAAAAGCTTATTAACACTATATAACTACTCTATCTTTTTGGATCCTAATTCTAACAAACAAATTTTAAAATGACATTTCTGATATTACTGGGGAAATTTTCATGGACTAAGTCTCAGGTCACATTAAGGAATTCATGCTTATGTGTGATAATGGCATCTGGTAGAAAGAAAGAAAGAAAAGAAAGAAAGAAAGAAAGAAAAAGAAAGAAAGAAAGAAAGAAAGAAAGAAAGAAAGAAAGAAAGAAAGAAAGAAAGAAAAAGAAAGAAAGAAAGAAAGAAAGAAAGAAAGAAAGAAAGAAAGAAAGAAAGAAAGAAAGAAAGAAAGAAAGAAAGAAAGAAGGAAAGAAAGAAAGTCTCTCAATCAGTAAGCATCCGACTCTTGGTCTCAGCTCAAGTCATGAGTTTGAGCCTCAAGTGGGCTCAACAGGGAGGAACCTGCTTGGGATTCTCTCTCTCCCTCACTCTCTGCCCCTCCCCTACTCATAATGTCTCTGTCTCTCTCAAAATAAATAAATAAACTCTAAAAATTCTGCTATCCAAATAGTATAAAATGTGTGATAGTTACTTCCCTAGTCCACTCTATGTGGAGATCCTACAAGCACAGCAGTTCAGTTTTGATTTGTGTAGAGGATGCTGCGATACACCAGCTTTAGGACTAAGCCTCTCATCTCCCCCGCTGTGGGAGGGCTGGCTGCTGACAGCTCACAGCTGAGTCCCTTCATGGAAACTGACCCCCCACTGAAAGCCTTGACTAGTCTAAGGTTACACACCCTCCCTTGAGGACGCTCACATTCAATGACTGGTTGAAAACAAAGCCCCTCACCTTGCTTTACTTAGGGACAATTCTAAAAATCCATCTCAGGTTAGTGCTCCCCCCAGAACTGGCTTGGCCTCCATTACAACTGTATCTAAGCTCAACTTCTTCCTCCACCCAGTCCTGTTTCACTCACTCCATTAAGACTGTTGCTCCCAAGAGCAGTCCCCAACCCATGCGTACAAATCTTCATCTCACAGTCTGTTCCAGAGTTCCTTTCTAAGGTAGCCAGAGACGGGGTATCAAAATGTAGCAAAATTCTTCCTCTAGAAAAGAGGAAGAGAGCAAAAATAATACTCTGCCCTCCACTTGGCTGTAAGGGCTCCTCCTTGCTAACCATCCGTCCTAATCAGCCACACTAGAGCAATACCAGTTGCCAAAAGTAATTCCAGTAATTCTTCAGGGTCATGCACAAGCATCTAGAATGTCTCCCTGATCCCATGCCTGTGGGGAAACTGCTTCTTTCCACACCACAGTGAGATGTCCTAAATTCTAAGATCCTAGGGACAGATAATCAACTTGGTTAGAGGAGAGAAATTTTATAGTTCATGTCAAGTCTGAGCAAATATCTGATCTCCATTTTTCAGTATTCAAGATACACTCTGTCAACCACTTTAGGCCAAGTATACTTCTCCATCTTCCACTCTAAAAATCTTACATTGTGAGATCAAGAATTGAGCCTGGATAAAGGCCTGAAGCTAAAGGCCCTTAACCCCATTGTTTGATGACAGCTCAAGCCTTTTATAAAAACACTACTTTTGACTTCTTTGCTTAAATGTCTTACAGTGTGACTGCTTTCCAAAAGCATGCTTCATACAGTTTCTTCTGTTTCTTCATCATAATATTATAGTTTTATCACTAGAGCCACATAAAAATTGAATAAAATTGTTTTTCTTTTCATGATCATGTATGTACATAATCCTAAGAAATTTATAAAAACATTTAACTAAAGAGGAAATGTGGGAAGCTCACAGGATATAAGGTCAATGTACAAAAATAAGTAGTGTATTTTACATACTGGTGAGAGACCATTAGAAAATGAAATTAAAAATCCATTTCATTTACAATACTGTAAAAATTCATAAAATATTTAGAAATAAAGTCATGCACACCTCTCATATTGCAAAAAAATTAAGGAAGACAAATAAATGAATATATCGTCTTCATGACTTAGTAGACACAGTGCTATTCAGATGTCACTCTTCCCAATTAATATCCCTGCAGACACTTTTTATAGAAATAAGCTGATTCAGAATACATACAGAAATGCAAAGTTTATAAAAAATTAAAATTAACCTTGGAAAGAAAACAATGGAAATTTTACAACCTGAATTCAAGACTTTTGAAAAAGTACCAGTAATTAAGTAATCAGGTATTCATCTAATAAGTGACAAATAAATTAGGAGAATGCAGATAGATGTAGACTTACACAGCAAATTGACTGTCAGTACAAGTACTGAAGCAAATTCCTTTCCACCAACGATGTAAAAGCAACAGGATATACATACAGAAACAAAAAATAAATCCTGGTCCCCACCTCACACCATACAAAACTATCAACTCAGAGTGGAAAATAGACTCAAATGAGAAAGCTAAAACTACAAAACCTTTAAACAAAACAGAGTATCATCTTGAACTAGGAGCAGGCAAATATTCCTTACTTCAGACACAAGAGGAGTAATCACAGAAAAAAATAGCACAAATTATATTTCATCAAATTAAAAACTTCTCATCGACAGATGCCATTAAGAAAATGAATACAGTGAGTTCATTTATCAAAATTGTGCAGCTGGGATTTATGGATTATAATGCTAGTAAATTTTACCTAAAAAAAAATAGCTATTTAGTACAAGAAATGTGAGAGCTTAACTCATTGAAAGGTATCATTCTAGCAGAATGTCTCAGAGAGAGGTTCCTAGCTACACTTTCCCCATCTTCAGCTGGAGCTTTCAAGCTCAACCTGCAAATTCAATTGCGATTTAACAGGAAGACTTTCAGTGTGTGCATGTCTATGTGTATAAAATCCTCCTTATCTAACATTCTTCTAATTTTTCATTTCCCTGCCTTACCAAAATTCATGTATGAGTCGGAAACTCAGCTGTCTGAGCCACCTAGGTGGCCCTAAAATTCTTTTCAAGAAAATTTGTTTTTCTTCACCAATACAAAAAAAAAAAATCCTCTAGACAACATTTTCAGTTCTCATTAAAAGGATGAAAACATTTTTCTCTTCTTCAATTCTCTAAGAGATGATGGTTGTTAACTACATGTGCTGCAGTCATCATTACACAATATATATAAGCCCAAACATGCTGCTGCACATCTGAAACACACCATGCTGTGTATCAACTATATCTCAATAAAACTGAAAAAAATATGTAATATATTCTATTATATTCTAATCATCCCATTTGAATCATTCCATTCAAAAACAGGATCTGAGGGGTGTCTGGATAGCTCAGTTGGTTGAGCCTCTGAGTCCTGATTTCAGCTTAGGTTGTGATCTCACAGTTGTGTGACTGAGCCCTTTTGTCCAGCTCTTTGCTGAGTGTTGACCTTGTTCAGGGTTCTCTCTCTCTCCCTCTCTCTCTGCCCCTCCCCCACTCTATCTCTCTCTCTCCCTCTCTCTCTCTCTCAAACAAACAAACAAAAAAAGGACAAAAAACCTTGTATCTGGATAACCAGGTTTCTGAGGTAAAATAGTAGAGCTATGCTCATCAGGTATTTAACTAATGAGGGAAAACATTACATACGGTGTTTAGCCTCTTTAATAAAATTCAAGTGTGCAAAGCTAATTTTTAATCTAGAAAGAATACTTGCTTGTTCCTCTCTCATTATGTAGCAGCTATATATTTCAATGTTAATTACAGAAATATAAAGTTAACAAAAAGCAAAAGGCAAATGAAAACAAAAAGGCAGCCTACACAAACAGAGAAGATATTTGCAAATGAGGCATATGAGGAGTTAATATCCTAAATGTATCAAGAATTTATACAACTTAACACCAAAAAAATCTGATTAAAAAATGGACAAAGGACCTAATTAGACATTTTTCCAAAGAAGACATGCAGATGGCCAACAGATACATGAAAAGATGCTCAACATCACTCATCAGGGAAATTCAAATCAAAACCACAATGAGATATCACCTCATGCCAGTCAGAATGGCTAGTATCAAAAAGACATAAAAGTGTTGGTGAGGATATAGATAAAAGGACATCCTCATATGTTGTTGGTGAAACTGTAAATTGGTGCAGATACCATGGAAAAGAGTATGGAGGTTCCCAAAGAACTAAAAATAGAAATATCATATGATTCAGCAACTCCACTTCTGGGTGTTTATCCACCAAAAACCCCACAAACAATAGTTCAAAATGTTATATGCATTCCTATGCTTATTTCAGCATTATTTTTAACAGCCAAGATATAATAGCCAAGCAATCTAAGTGTCCATCAATAAATGCATGGATAAAGATGTGCTGTCCACACACACAGACGTACATACACACAGCAGTACCACTCAGTCATGAAGAAAAGAATGAAATCTTCCATTTGTGCCAACAGGGCTGGACCTAGAGAAGATTATTTTAAATGAAGCAAGTCAGACAGAAAAAGATAAATACCGTAACATTTCACATATATTTGTAATCTAAAAAAAACAAGTGAACAAACAAACAAACAAACAAAAAAACCAGAAACAGACTCATAAATACAGAGAACAAACTGGTGGTTGCCGGGGGAGGGGAGTGAGTGGAAGGGTATGGGTGATTAAGAGGTAAAAACTTTCAGTTATAAAATAAATAAGCCACGAGAGGTAAAGTACAGCATAGAGTATACAATCAGTAATACTATAATAACTTCATATGAGGACAGCAGCTAGACTTATCTTGTTGAGCATTTTATAATGTATATAAATGCCTAATCATTGTGTCCTAACAACTGAAACTAACATAATACTTTATGTCAACTATACTTCAGTTCTTTAAAAGTTAAACACAAACACCAGTAATTAGAATTTACTATGAATTACCTTTTGACCAGAGTAAAATGATAGCTCTCATTTCTATTTCCTTTGTACTAATCTTAGTCTTATAATGACCACATTTTATTACGATTTAATGATTCACGGGTTTCCTTCATAATGAGGGAATACATTACCATTATTACTTTTTTTCCCATAAAGATGCTGGTATATGTTCGGAACCTAAAACAAAGTCTTTGAAACCTCTTTACCATTAACTGAGAAATTATCCTTCTTGGTAGCAACTTTGTTTTAAATTCTGTTTGGCAATCCCTTCCAAGGATTTGTATCAAATATATTAAATTGGATTAAAAGTTCTGACATTAACAGCAGGGGTGAGGAAAATAATTTAACAATTTCTGATTTGATACAAAATGCTAACCAAATGGAACAAAGACAACTCAATTCAAGAGATTTTTTTTTTACTACTTACACCCCATTTGGATAGAGACAAAAACTCTGCTCTAGCAAAAGTTCCCCCAAAAATGTCTCACTGGCTTTCCCTGTATTCAGACCATTCCTGCTGTCACCCACTTAGGCTTCTAAGAGTATAAAGCTTTTAAATGGCTGACTTCATTTCATGTTTATAAATAATTGATGTCAATTTCCTACTATTACATGCTGTTTAATGAATTCTACAGATTTTTCTAAAGAGAAGTGAATAAAATGTATTCCATCTGATAAGTTAACTCATTTTGATGACCATGCTTGGTGTGCGCACAGAGGGCATAGAAAACCACCAAAAGAGAGCCATTTCCAATCCACAATGAGGTACTCACCTAAGAAGTGTGGAAACAGAGCAAATGCCAGAGAAATTTCCTATGAAGACCCTTCAAAGCAACATCACTTCAAACCTGATCTTTCTCCTATTCCAAAACTCCAATGATCTATTCCTAAGTCACAGTTTTTAAGAAAGTTAGGGGTGCCTGGGTGACTCAGTTGGTTGGGCATTCCACTTCAGCTCAGGTCATGATCTCACAGTCTGTGAGTGCCAGTCCTGCTTCAGGCTCTGTGCTGAAGCTGGGAGCCTGGAGTCTGCTTTGGATTCTGTGTCTCCCTCTCTCTCTGCCTCTCCCCGCCTTGACTCTCAAAAGTAAATAAACATTTTTTTAAAAAAGAGAATTCACAGCCAAGTACTTGGTTTTCTTCATAGATTTGTCCCTTCAAACGTTGATGGAGTCTTTAGATGTGCACATAAATAGTGCCAAACTATCCTTTGATGTTGATACAACAGGGGCTTACCAACAGTATTTTTACATGGAATTTGCTTTTATTTAAAAATAAGCTAGAATAAGAAGGTTGTTATTTCTTTTTTAAAAATCATTATTAAAATAGGAGCTCCTGGGTGGCTCAGTCAGTTGAGCGTCCGACTTCGGCTCAGGTAATGATCTCATGGTCTGTGGGTTTGAGCCCTGTGCCAGGCTCTGTGCTGACAGCTCAGAGCCTGGAGCCTGCTTCAGATTCTGTGTCTCCCTCTCTCTCTGCCCCTCCCCTGCTCACACTCTGTGTCTCAAAAATAAATAAACATAAAAATTAAACATGATTCATGGGTTCGAGCCCCGCGTAGGGCTCTGTGCTGACAGCTCAGAGCCTGGAACCTGCTTCAGATTCTGTGTTGCCCTCTCTTTCTGCCACTCCCCTAATTGCTCTGTGTCTCTCTGTCTCTCAAAAATAAATAAATGTTAAATTATTTTTAAGTATTATTAAAATGCATGCACTTGTTTAACTGCAAAGTCTCCCAAATTCCCTGTGCACACGGTGAGCCGTAAAGATAAAAAAGCAAGGGATTTAAGGATAAACAGACTTATTAGGATTACAAATATTATCTGAAATATTGCCATCTATAATGGTGATAATAAAGGAATAGATTAAATATTAAATACAGCACAGTTTCAGGTTCTGGACAAAATGAGACTTGGTAGCAGTCAAGTTCTGGACGGCAACCATGAGCTCTAGCTGAGACTCAGAGGGGGAAAATATGTTCATATGAATTTGGGAGATGGGGAGAACAGCACAGGGGCAGTGAATGAGTCGATTCAAACCATTTTGCCATTTCTTACTCAATGCTATCTTGCATGCCATTCTGTTTTATTATGTTTGTCCACAGAGTGTACCCATCCTGGTATTTGAGGCAAAAGACAAATGGGTGATATGCTTTGACCTACAGAAGTCACCTTCAGCTTTCTTAAAAATATATTTAATAGTCTGAAGGAAATGGGGGAAGCTTGGATTAATAAAATAGACAAGTACGAACGTTCAGAGTGGTCTCACAGTAGACACAGCAGATTCCCAAGGTAAGGAAAGTACAGTATAGTGAAAGGAGCTTGAGCACTTCACTCATTTCCTGGCTCTGTGACATTAGGCTAGTTATTTATCTTCTTTGCTTTGAGCCTCTGTTGTCTTTTCCCTTTTTTTTTTTAATGTTTGTTTATTTTTGAGAGACAGAAATATGGAACACAGGCGAGGGAAGAACAGAGAGAGGGAGACACAGAATCCAAAGCAGGCTCTAGGCTCTGAGCTGTCAGCCCAGAACCCAGTGCAGGGCTCAAACTCACAAACTGTGAGATCATGACCTGAGCCAAAGTTGGATGCTTAACTGACTGAGCCACTCAGGTGCCCCTGAGCCTCTGGTTTCTAAATGGAGATAATATTCTCTGCTTGAAATCATATTAAGGAAGAAGGGAGGAGGTCATTTCAGTAAACCACTCTGTTGGCATCAGATAAATGGAAGCTAGAATACTTTTGGTGTCAGGACAAACAGTCCTTGTGTAGTGCCCCTGACAGTACAAAGAATAGTCCATGTGACCAATATCATGTGGCAGATATGACAGTTTGTCACTTCCTATCTGTTATAAAGACTGTAGTTTCTGTCTTAAGCATTGTCTTGTTCTCTCCTCCTTCTCTCTTGTATCACTCTAGGGGATGCAAGTTCCCAAGCTGTCATAGCCTTGCAGAGAAGAGCACATGGAGAGGAACCGAAGCATCAGCCAACAGCCAGCAAGAAATGAAGGCATTCTAACCTCCATAGTCTGAGCTTGCCGACACTCCAGCTGAGCCTTGAGAACTGTATCCCAAACAACCACTTCATTAAATCCTTGTGAGAGAACCCAAGTCAGAACCACTGGGTAAAACAACATCCAGATTTCTGATCCTCAATTACCAAACTATAATACATGATTACTGTTTCAAACTGCTAGGCTTGGGGGCAATTTGTTACATAGCAATGGATGATTAATACAGTTCCTTAAAGCCTCTGTTCTATTAGATGAATTCTGTCTTGGAGAAATCACAACAAGGCTACACACACTCATGTCTCTGCATTCAGTCTTCAAAGACTAAGCCACTTCCAAACTCTTTCTCAAACTAAGACCATAACTAGAAGAGATGAGAGGTCATAGGCAAGAAGCAGAAAAGATAATTCACTTGCCAAGTATTTCTGGTCATATTTCAGGAGATACATCAGGCCAGAACACCAAAATACAACCTAAATTCAATACAGCGACAGGATGTGACCTTAACAAAATGACAAATGGAATGTTAACTCCATGACTAACCTGAATTCTAGAGTGAGAGAAAATGCAATGCAGAAAATTAACCGCTGTATTCTTGGAACTGTAAAGAGGAAGCACTTAAAAACATCAAAAGAAAAGTGTTTTATAAAACCAAGAGAAGCCCACTTAAAGGCTAAATGAATTGAAGTGGGAAGGTCATGCATTTAAGTCATTTCTATCACAAGGGAAATAAACAGAACAGGCTTTGGATGAGGAAGAGAGATGACTGTATCTGGAATTTGTCATCTCCAGCTTCTAAATCTTCTAAAAGCTTTGAAAATTGCTTTACTTCCATAGAAACTGTCATTAACAAGTTTGATCACATACAGTTTCTCCTTAAATGTAACATGATTATCAAGCCGTGCTGTGTGTGAATTCACTTATCTTCAGACAGACACATTCAACCACCAGAGGAAGTAAATCAGACCAAAGTGGAAAGCAACTGCCAGACAGCAAATAGTTTAGGGAGCTGTTGTTTTCCTTCCCTCCATCTGTTTATCCTGTTAAGTTATGAGGAAAGTTGAGCCTCTGTAGAAGTCTGAAGACACATACATCAAAAAGTCTCTACATTTCCTATTTAAATACTGATGAAAATGTAAAACACATTTTACTAGTTTATTTTGGTGTGGATAGTGATCTTCATTTTCTTCCTCAGTGGAGGGAAATGGGCAGTGCTTATAAAGCACCCAAAAGGAGTCACACTGGAGTGCTTGTAGAGTAAACTCACACTGAGTCTACTGGCTTAGTCAGTGGAGCATGCAACTCTGGATCTCAGGGTCATGAGTTCAAGCCCAATGTTGGGTATAGAGCCTACTTAAATTTTTTTTTTTACTGTTTTCTTCATTTTTGAGAGAGAGAAAGAGAGAGAAAACAAATGGGGGAGGGGCAGAGAGCAAGAGGGAGACACAGAATCTGAATTAGGCTCCAGGCTCCGAACTATCAGCACAGAGCCCAGCATGGCGTTTGAACCCATAAACAGTGAGATCATGACCCAAGCAAAAGTCAGACATTTAACTGGCTGAGCCACTCAGGTGCCCCTTATATGGAGCCTACTTGAAATACAACTTTTAAAAAAATCTATATTAAACAAGTAAGTTGGATGGTTTAAAAAACAAAAACAAAAGGAGTCCCATTTAAGGTCAGTGTTACTATCATCCATGACTGAATGAAAAACACTATCATGCATTAAAACTGCAAAGGCAGTCTACGTTTGATGGGCTTCTCTAAAATGGACAGATTTCTGCACTTGGGTCATAACATACTGTTTTGCAAAGACCTCAAATGTATTTTTTAAAGGGCTTTATTTAAATCCAATGCCTAACTGATCAGAATTATTCCTTTCCTTTTCTGGTATTTCCTGTTTCTTTTCTTTGAGAAAAGAGTATTTTCTATTTAAAAAAAAAAAAAACCCAGCATAGTAGGATAAGTTAAGTCTTGATTAATTACCTCATTTTGGCTTTGGAAGTAATTCTAGGTTTCCACTGAGTTAGCACAATTTTAATTAAAGCACTCCAGGAGAAAGCTCTAATTATGATTGTTAATAGCTTAGACTTATTAACGCTCTATTTTTCAGGACCTATTTTAACACTTTGTATCATAGATTCCACAGAAAGCAGTGAATGTACCAAATTTACCTTAGGTCCCCAACAAGAGTCTGCCATGATTTCATGTATTAGTAATCCCTATTAATTTTCTTGTCTGGAGTGTGACATGTTAGCTGAATTATGACTCAACATTTGCTATCTGGGTTTCAATAATCCCAAGATACTAGATGCATGATTTTAGGGTATGGAAAACGGATGTAGTCATGGTGGACCACTTATTTAGTGAGTATTTTAGAGGTAGGCAAAGACATACATTTGAAAAAAATCCATTTCCCCTTGATGGAAGAAAAATAATGGATAACAGGCTACTCCATGGAGAGAGGGATGTTCTGGAGGTAGAGGCATTTAGCTTAGAAAAAGTAAACACTTCTGCCTATGAACAAGGAAATGTTTCCAACACTATTAAGCATATTGATTAAAGGTCTAAGACTTAGTGAAGTTCCATGTTAACTTGTAGACTTTTATAGAGATGCCAATCATTTCTGTGTGGTTGAAAATAAATCCCCCGAAGTTGTTATTAAATGCCCTCAGAAAATATTAGCCTGTTCTGTGTCCAAAATTCCTTTACTAATTTGCCTACAAATACGTAGCCCTTCAAATGCTCTTCAGACCAGTTTGACATCATACTGGTTGCCTTATTAATTTATGTGTTGAATAAAAAATGTTTGACATGTGCTGATTTTATATTTCAACAAGTCATGACTGATAGCATGTAGTAGTAATAATAATACATGATAACACTGTCTTATTATAAATGCAGCACCAAAACCAATTCCATCCTTCTCAGTCATTTGTGTGCTGTTTCCTTCATGATATTTAGAATGTAAAGCATTTGAGGAGGTCTGGCCCATGAGGAAAATGTTTGATAAACTACATTCAAATATTCAAACTTACAGCACTCAAAGTCTTCCAAGCCCTGGGAAAAGCAGGCTCCAGGATTCTTTTATAATTTTCTTTGACATGAATGAATGACCAATCATTTCCAAATGAACAAGGAGTTCATAGACAGGATAACAAAAAATTACAACCAGACATGGCGTTAATGCTCTGTCTGCAGTGGGTCTCAACTGGGGCAGTTTTACCCCCCAGAGGGCACTTGGCAACATCTGAGGACAGGATTGGTGGCCATCACTAGGCAGAAGGCGCTACTAGCATTGCATGTTGGGTAGAGACGAGGTTTACTGCTCAAGATCCTACATTGCACAAGATGGCTTAAAATGTTAGTTGCACTAAGGTTGATAAAGACTGGTCTACAGTATCAAAGCAAAGTGAGTAGAGAAATTAGCAGGCAAAAAACTAGGGGGAAGACAATTACAAATGAAGTGTAATTCCCCCCAATAAAAATTCTGTATGAGGATATTATATGAGTCTAAGAAACAGTATGGCAATTACCTTTGAAGTGCATTCTGTGTTTTCAGGTAATATAGCTTGTGATTCATTTCAGAATTGATGTCGAACATTAAGAATAGCAAATTATTTTCATTTTTCACAATAACTTTGGCAAAATGGCAAGTTATAGAGCAGTTTGACTCAAGTACAATTGCCACTTGTTTTATGGGCTGTGTTAACTCTCCAGAGAAATGAAATATTTCATAGGTTTTAATTTCACTTTTGGTCATTTCCTACATGAATTTTGAGGCAAAGTATCTACATTCCCCTTGGAAAACAGGTGTCCATGACTATACCTATACATTACGTCTCCTTTCATCATTCAATATCGGAATTGAGATATTACTTCATCTGAAGAATTCTAAGTAATTTCTACCAGGGTTTTCACAGTAAAAAAGAATCCTTCCAGGCTTTTCTCTTGGAGCACAAAGAGAACCAACAGAATCCACACCTTTCAAAAGCTATGAACACACCTCCATATTCAATTGTAAATCTTGTTCACCTTTGTACATATATTTGATTAAGAAACTGGTCCGAGATTCATGAGTGCAGTATTTTCAAGAGGAAGCAAAAGCCTTTATGTCCATAACAGCACAACTTAATGGTGCAGAGAACCAAAATCTACACAAGTAGTTATAGGCAGAAACAGACCTCCAGCCCTCAGGGAGAAATCTTGTGATACATTTAAGTGGCAGGATGTAACATTTTCCTTTTGTGTTAGAAGAATATTGAAGTAAGAATTCCCAAAAATCCTTGCCTAGAGAGAAAATGATGAATAACATGATAATAGGAATCATTCTAGTCTTTAAAAAAAATGTCTAAACCGTAGCCTTTTACTACCTCTCTCCAAATATGTCCAGGATGATATTACATGCTGACAAAATAAACTCCTCACCAATAAATAGTATTAGATGTTAAAGTGAAGTGGTATTTGAGAAAACTAAGGATTTTAATTATTTCCTGGAGCATACAGCAAGACTCACAAAGCCCACTGAGAAGGCTTGGATTTCATATCCTGAGAGCCCACACGATCACTTCCCATTCCCTGCCCCACCTTGGACAGGGAATCCAGTTCAGTTCATTCAACTGATGTCTGGCAGTTTTTAGGGCATCCAAAATCATCCCAAGGACGAATACATACTATCCATGACGAGAGGAAGCAGGCCCTTTGGATCTAATCAGGAATTAGATTTCATGAAATGTTAATTGATTGTGAAGGAAAATGGACACATTCATCTGCCAGAGCTTGCCAGAAAGAGAAGTCTTCCGTTGCCTCTGAGAAAATGCAGCACATCTGACTGTAAGTGAACTCTTTGAAATACACATCAACGCCCATGCAATACAGAATAAATTCTTCCCGTGTTATTGGGATAGGGGATCTCCTGTTTGAGGCAGAAGTCAGTTCTGAAGAGAAGCATGCAATACTGGAAACCTTCAACATTACAAAGTTGAAAATCAGACACTACAGAGGTCAATTCTGATAATCCACTCTGAGTGTTCTTGCCCAGAATATTCTCAACTCTGTATGGCAGCCGTTATACATCTGTTCTGGGTCTGTTTGTGTTACTGCTTGGGCTAGAAACTACACTTATTGTAGGAAGCAATTCTTTAGAAATGATTTACATGTCATTTCTTAAAGTAGCATACAAGTTTCCAGCAGAGCTCACGTAGCTTGGAAGCCAGGAAAACCATGCATAGGTTACAGTGGGGCATAAAATTTGCCAACTGTCTCTGGGTTTTCTAAATTCATCTTCTCTTCAGCACTGCGGTTTCAACTATCCTTAAATATGAACCATGGGAAGAGATTAAGAATCATATTTGCATTGTAAGAAACATTCTTTTAAAAAGGCAATGGGGGGGGGGGCACCTGGGTGGCTCAGTCGGTTAAGCAGCCAGCTTTAGCCCAGGTCATGATCTCATGGTTCATGAATTCAAGCCCCATGTCAGGCTCTGTGCTGACAGCTCAGAGCCTGAAGCCTGCTTCAGATTCTGTGTCTCCCTCTTTCTCTAACCCTCCCTTGCTCACTTGCGTGCGTGCGTGCGCGCGCTCTCTCTCTCTCTCTCAAAAATAAACATTTTTAAAAAGTTTTTAATAAAAAGGCAATTTTGGGGAAAATGTAACCATTTAGAACTTGTTTGTGAAAACTAGATACAGAAAAGCTCTTTCTTTATAGTACTCTGTCATAGAGACATTTGAGAAGAGTTAAAATAAAACATATTATTTCCTAACTACATTCTTATTGAATTCACCATCCCATTGCCCATAACACTGATGATTTTCTCAGACATTTTTTTTGATTTGGTACTTTTAGGTAAGGTCACTGATGGAAAACAAAGAATAATTTAATTAAAATACTCTATAGCATTTTGAGCACCATCAGTCCCCAGAAGGTAAGGCATTGATATTTGGGGTTTTTTTAATGTTTGTTTGTTTGTTTGTTTGTTTGTTTGTTTTATTTCTGAGAGAGAGAGAGAGAGAGTGAGCAGGGGAGGGTTAGAGAGAGAGGGAGACACAGAATCTGAAGCAGGCTTCAGGCTCTGAGCTAGCTGTCAGCACAGAGCCTGATGTGGGGCTGGAACCCATGAACTGTGAGATCATGACCTGAGCTGAAGTAAGACAGTTAACGAACTGAGCCACCCAGGTGCCCTAAGGCGTTGAGATATGAATATCACACAAAGAAAATAAACTGAAAGTCTCTCTTCTGGGAGACACATTTCTTCCATTGGAATGCTTCAAAATTCCTCTTTCAAATTTCTGGCATACTAAGTACAAATTCATAAAAATGCTGCAATTTCAGAGATGAGGCAGAGCGAACTCTGAAGAACATCACACAAAGTGGGGTCTCCAAAGAGAGGTCTCAGTTCTCTGATTTTACCTACAGGCCCTAGAGACACTCGTCAACGTGTTCACTAAGAATGTCTAAGTTGTTAGTTGCAGCATCATTTGCAATAGGAAAAATTGGAAGTAACTGCAATACAATTAACAAGAGAACGTTTGTAAACTGGGATAGTCATTGAAACAATCCACCTAAAAGACTAAATTCAATTGAACATACCAACATGGAAATATCTTTTTTTAATTTTTTTAGGTTTATTCATTTATTTTGAGAGAGATAGCATGAGCAGGAGAGGGGTAGAGAGACGGGGGGGGGGGGGGAAGAGGGAGAGAGAGAATCCCAAGCCGACTCCACACTGTTCGCGCAGAATTCAACGCGGGGCTGGAACTCATGAAACCATGAGATCATGACCGGACCCAAAACCAAGAACTGGACACTTAGCTGAATGAGCCACCCAGGCACCCTGGAAACATCTTAATATATACTAAAGTGAAGTGGAAAATTTTTATGCACAATATAGATATACTCTATATATAACATGCAATATGTATACGAAGTTATGTATGAGCCATTCTTCTATATTTTTCCCAGTTGAAAGCTTCCATTATGGAGTATGACTCACCCACACTGTATTTCTCCTCATGTCCAGAAGGTCAGGGTCATTCTATAATTGTTAAGAACATGTGAATACCTCAATGACAGGTAAAAGAAAGGAGAGGGAGGACAAAGCTATTCTTCCTGTTCTATAAAAATCTATGCAGGGGCACCTGGGTGGTTCAGCCGGTTAAGTGTCTAACTTTGGCTCAGGTCATGATCTCAAAGTTCATGAGTTCAAGCCCCACATCAGGTTCTGTGCTGACAGCTCAGAGCCTGGAGCCTGCTTCAGATTCTGTGTCTCCCTCTCTCTCTGCCCCCTCCCTCGCTCATGCTTTGTCTCTCAAAAATAAATAAACATTTTAAAAAATCTATGCAACCTACAGCTTTTAATGCTTGGATATTTGTTAGTGGGAGAATTCAAAATTAAAATAACTTAGTGGGTATTAAGAAGACTGGAATGGTAGAAGACCTTGGGTTTATAGTTAATGTTGTAAGTCTTAGAATTTCAAAAATGAGTTAAGAACCCTGTGAATAGAAGCAGTCTACTTCCTCCTTGGTTAATATTTATTAAGTGCTTTGCATGATGCCTTGCCCATAATAGATACTAAATAAACATTTGTTGAAGTAATAAATGATGCTGGTAGTTCAGTTTAAGGTACACACTGCTACAATAGGATAAAAGTGAGGCTTGTGCAAAATTGAGAAATAAGTCATTACAGTCATCTCCAAGGGCTGTCTGCAAAGTCTTTGTAAAATTGCCCTTCCCTTGTTCAGGCTTGGCTTGAGATGGCATCATAAAATCAATACAACTTCCTAAGTTCCTAAGACCCAGAGTGGGTCCCACATTTTTCATCTTTACTGCTTTACCACAACTAGAGGTCCCAATACTATACACTCTGCAAACTGCAATCATTATAGTAATAAGGTTTTTTCCCCATACACAATGCAACTCAGTTTCAGGCTACACGAATTCAAAGAAGTCATAAAGACTTCAGCCATAAAATGATCATCCACAGGTCAAAGAGTACAATTAGGATCACTGTGCAAAACCGTTAACCAGTAGTCCCCAAGGTATTCATAATTACGGTTAGTCATCAGGGAAAAATATAGAGAGGTGAAGAGAGCATATCTTCACAAAGAAGCATTTATGGAGAACAAAGCTCTGGAATTCCAGAATTTTAACTAAGTTTTAAATCTAGAAAGAGAAGTCCATAAGGAGGTAAAAACATATCCCCATATGTGCAACAAGGTAAATAATAAGGACTTAAATATATACAAAGGGTTGTGCTCTATGCCTCTAAGCAGAAGATGCAAAGGGGAAATTGTGTGATGCTTTTGAAAAACATTGTCACTGAATAGTCTGTAAATGTCATTGAACTCCCCCACAGATCTTCTCTTAGTTTTAGTCAAACTGAAACTATGTTTTAGTCAAAGGAACAAAAATGACATTTGAAAGGCAATGGGAAACACACTGAAGTGTCAATTTTCTGCTCCCACTCAGAAGGCATTTCCCTTGTAGCGCATGTGTCCTAGTAACGTAAGGGAAATGTGAAAAGTTTTTGCTGTTGTTGATGTCATTTTCTAACATCTGGCCTGATGTCCCCTCCCAGCTGAGGACAAAGTTTCTGAAATGCCTACCTCCTTTGTAAAAATGGCTCTTGCTGGGGTACTTTTAGACATGGTGCATACAAGAACATTAGCCAAAAAATCTAAAAATTAGGGACCAGTGGAATATCAAAACAAAAAAGTAAAGATTAGTGCTTGAAAGCCAGACCTCAAGGTCTTATTCAATTGTTAAAGCTGGGAAACAAATAGGACTTTGAGCCTCCTTGTAGGCCACAGCAAAAAACGAAATACATTCACAGCATAAATATAATAAACACAAAATGATTTGCAAGGAAAGAGGATCTTGAGATTATGGAGAAATTTTTGAGGAATTTTATAGGAAATTCCATAGTTCAGATAAGCTGAATCCATAGTTCAGATAAGCTGGTTTATAAAGGTCTGATTGACTTTAAGCATACGATTAAGGATATTAAAAAATTGCACAATTATGGGTTTGGAAAAATTAGAGATCATTTCGAGATGGTATTCTCTGATAAGATATTAGGTACATAAAGACTTGCACAGACTGAAACTGAAAGGATGGAGAAAAATATTCCAAGCAAATGGAAAGAAAACAAAAGCTAGGGTAGCAATACTCTTACCAGACAAAACTGATTTTATTTATTATTTTTTTAAATATTTTTATTTATTTCTAGGAGAGAGAGAGAGAGAGAGGCAGCGTGAGCAGGGGAGAGTCAGAGAGAGAGGGAGATACAGACTCTGAAATAGGCTCCAGGCTCTGAGCTGGCAGTCAGCACAGAGCCCGACGTGGGGCTCGAACCCACGAACCGCGAGATCAGGACCTAAGCGAAAGTCGGACTCTTAACCGACTAAGCCACCCAGGCGCCCCAAGACAATACTGACTTTAAAACAAAGACTGTAACAAAAGACGAAGAAGGGCATTACATAATGATAAAGGGGTCATTCCAAGAAGAAGGCAAGACATTCATAAATATTTGTGCATCCAACAAAGAAGCACCTAAATATATAAAGCAAATATTAAAAAAATAAAGGCAGAAATTGCCTGGAATACAGTAACAGTAGGGGACCCGAATACCTGATTTGCATCAATGGAAGATCAACCAGACAGAAAATCAATACAGAAACACTGGTCTTAAATGACATATTAGGCCAGATGGACTTAACAATTATAACTGAACATGTTATCCAAAACCTGCAGAGTATACATTCTTTGCAAGTACACACAGAACATTTCTAGTATGAACCTAGAAATCAATTACAAGAAGAAAATTGGAATAAAACATGCGGAAGTAAAACAAACATGTGGAGGTAAAACATCATGCTACTAAACAACTAACAGGTCAATAAATCAAAGAAAACATTTAAAAAGACTTTGAGACATATAAAAATTGAAACACAATTTTACAAAATCTATGGGAAACAGCAAAAGCAGTTCTAAGAGGGAAGTTTATAGTAATACAGGCTTATCCCAAGAAATAAGAAAATTCCAAATAAACTAACTTTACATATAAAAGAACTAAAAACAAAGCCCAAAATTATTAGAAAAAAGGAAATACAGATAATAGCAGAAATAAACAAAAAGGAGACTAAATAAATAGAAAAGATCAATAAAACTAAAAGTGGGTTCAGTAAGGGGCGCCTGGGTGGCTTAGTCGGTTAAGCGTCCGACTTTCGCTTAGGTCATGATCTCGCGGTTCGTGGGTTCGAGCCCCGCATCGGGCTCTGTGCTGACTGCCAGCTCAGAGCCTGGAGCCTGTTTCAGTCTGTGACTCCCTCTCTCTCTGACCCTCCCCTGCTCACGCTGTCTCTCTCTCTCCTAGAAATAAATAAAAATATTTAAAAAATAAAAAAATAAAAATAAAAGTGGGTTCAGTAAAAAGACAAGTCAAATAAAAAACCAGATCATCAAGAAAAAAAAGTGAGGGCCCAAATAAACAACATCAGAAATGACACTATAGATATACAAAGGATTTAAGACACCACTATAATTATACACCAACAAATGGGAAAACCTAGAATAAACTGATAAATCCTGGAAACACACAACTTTCCAAGGCTGAATCATGAAGAAATAGAAAATCTAAACAGACCACAAAAAAATCATACTGAATCAATATTTTTAAAAACTCCCAATAAACCAAAGTCCAGGATCACATAGCTTCACGAGTGAATTCTACCACACATTTAAAGAGTTAGTACCTATCCTCAAATTATTCCAAAAATGTTGAAGAGGAGTTAATTCTTCCAAATTCATTCTGTGAGGCAGGCATTATGTTGATATCAAAACCAAAGATACCACACACAGGCAATATCCCTGATGAACATAGATTCAAAAATACCCAACAAAATATCAGCAAACCAAATTCAACAATGTATTAAAAGGATTA
Organism: Hyaena hyaena; assembly: GCF_003009895.1. NCBI lineage: Eukaryota > Metazoa > Chordata > Mammalia > Carnivora > Hyaenidae > Hyaena > Hyaena hyaena. The sequence goes on along the minus strand of NW_024081129.1, from coordinate 1,061,966 downwards.
TATACTACATTCAAGTGGGATCTATTCCAGGGATACGACAATGGCTCTAAATCCACAAATAAACATAATACACCACATTAATAAAATGAAGGAGAAAAGCCATATAATCTCAAAAGAAGCAGAAAAAGCATTTCACAAAATTCTACAACAATTTATGAGGAAAAATCTCAACCAAGTGAGTACCGAGGCAACATACCTCAATATAATATGGTCCATATACGACAAACACACAGATAATATCACACTCAATAGTGAAAAGCTAAAAGCTTTTCCTCTAAGATCAGGAACAAAATAAGGATGCCCACTCTCACACTTTTACTCAACATACGGTGCAAGTCCTAGCCATAGCAATTAGGCAAGAAAAAGAGTTTAAAAGGATCCAAATTGGAAAGGAAGAAGTAAAACTGCCATGATTTGCAGATGATATAACATCATATATAGAAAACTCTAAAGACACTGCCAAAAATCTATTAGAACTAGTAAATGAATTCAGTAAATTTGCAGAATATAAAATTAACACATAAAAATCTGTTGGATTTCTATACAGTACTTAACAAGCTATCAAAAAGAAATTAAGAAACTATCTTGGGGAGCCCGGGTGGCTCAGCTGGTTAAGCATCCGACTCTTGGTTTCAGCTCAGGTCACGATCTCACGGTTTCTGAGTTCAAACCCCACATTTTGCTCCATGCTGACAGTGCAGCGTATGCTTGGGATTCTCTCTCTCCTTCCCTCTCTGCCCCTCCCCTACTTGTGCTCTCCCATTCTGAAAATAGATAACCTATTAAAAAAAGAAACAATCTCATTTATAATTGCACTTAAAAGAATAAATACCTAGAAATAAATTAAACCAGACATTAAAGGCCTGTACTCTGAAAGCTCTAAGACATTGATAAAAGAAACTGAAGACAACACAAATAAATGTAAAGATATTCTGCGTTCATGGGTGGGAAGAATCAATACCGTTAAAATGCAAATACTACCCAAAACAATCTACAGATTCAATGTAAACCTGATCAAAATACCAAAGGAATTTTCACAGAACCATAACAAAAATCCTAAAATGTGTATGGAACTACAGAAGGCCCCAAGTAGTCAAGGCAAACCTTGAAGAAGGGCACAAATGGTAGTATCACGCTCTGTGATTTCAAACTAGACTACAAAGCTTACTAAAACAGTATGGTACTGGCACAAAAGCAGACACTTGGCTCAATGGGACAGAATAAAGAGCCCAGAAAAAAACCCATGCTTATCTTGTCAACTAATGTATGAGAAGGAAGGCAAGAATACATAATGAGGAAAAGAGTTTCTTCAACATATGTTGTTGGGAAAACTGGACCGCTACATGCAAAAAAATGAAACTGGACCACTACCTTACACCATACACAAAGATAAATTCAAAATGGATAAAGAGTTGAATGTGAGAATGATACCATGAAACTCATAAAAGAAAACATAGGCAGTAAACTCATGGACATCAGTCTTAGCAGTATTTTTTTTGGACCAATCTCCTCAGACAAGGGCAACAAAAGCTAGAATAAACAAATGAAATTGCATCAAACAAAGAACCTGTTGCATAGTGAAGGAAACCATCAACAAAACAAAAGGGTAACCTACTGAATGGGAGAAGGTATTTGCACATCATACAGCTGGTAAAGCGCTAAAAATCAAAATGTATAGAGAATTTATACAACTTATTATTTTTTTAAAACTCAATTTTAAGAAGAATAGAGGATGCAAATGGACATTAAGAAGACATCCAGATGGCCAACAGACACATGAGAAAATATTCAAGATCACTCATCAGCAGGGAACACAAATCAAAACCACAAAGAGATATCCCCTGACACCTGTCACAATGGCTATTATGAAAAAGACAAAAACTGGGGCTCCTGAGTGGCTCAATTGGTTGAGTGTCTGACTTCGGCTCAGGTCATAATCTCGCAGTCTGGGAGTTCGAGCCCCATATCGGGCTCTGTGCTGTCAGCTAGACCCTGGAGACTGCTTCGGATTCTGTGTCTCCCTCTCTCTCTGCCCCTCCCCCACTCATGCTCGCTCTCTCTCTCTCCTCAAAAATGAATAAACGTTAAAAAAAATTTTAAGACAAAAAGGAACAACTAATGGCAAGGATTTATAGCAAAGGGAACCTTTGTCCACTCTTCATCCAGTGCAAAATGGTGCAGCTACCATGGAAAACAACACGCAGCTTCCTCAAATAATTAAAAATAGCAAGACCTTATGATCTACCAATTCCACTTCTGGGTATTTATCCTAAGAAAATGAAAACACTAATTCAAAAATATATATGTACCTATTCAAAAAGATATATGTTCATAGTAGCATTATTTACAATAGTCAAATGTAAAGAAACTATGTGTCCATCAACAGATAAATGAATAAAGAAGATGTGGTATATACATGCAATGGAATATTACTCAGCCACAAAAAAATAATGAAATCTTCCCATTCATAACAACAAAGATGGTCCAAGAGGGTATGATGCTAAGTGAAATCAGTCCGACAAAGACAAATGCAGCATGATTTCACTTATACGTGTAATCTATAGAACAGAGCAAATGAACAAACAAAACAGAAACACACTCGTAGAGTCACTGATAGAGGAAACAAATTGTTAGTTATCAGAGGTGAGAGGGGCTGTCTATCTATACACACACACATACATACACTTCTCCCTTGAGAGAATCTTACTGGGAGGGAGGTAAGGTGGTTGTGGGATAAAGCCAGAATTCTTGGGTATACTGGCCATACATCATGAATGCTGTTAAAGTCTATTCTAATTATTAACATTTGGGATAATTTTAGCAAGCGTTGAGAATAACTACTGGTCTTTATTACACACACCAGAATGACCACAACATATCACGACACCATCCATTGAAGCTGAGGACAGAAACCTTAGGTGCAAAATGTTCCTACACACAGAATACAAAGAAATTACAAATAAAAACTGGAAATATTTTAGGTTGTTCATGGCAAAATTTACTGAAAGGGAATCTAACAGTAACGACATGAAATGACTAATGTCTCTTCCTCATAAAGGGATATTAGCCTGAGAAATGGAGGCTTGTGATTTTCAAGGATGGAGCTGCCTTAGTAATTAAAAGAAATGCTCAATTAACTTGACATTTTCATTTTAAGAGGCTAACGAAGCATCTTTTAGACAAAAATAGCCCAGACCATTTTGAAGTAGATGATTAAGGACAAGGGACTTTCCCTATTATCAGACTCTATTAAAGTAAGACATGGCACGGGCACACAGAAAGAAAAACAGGTTGTTGAAACTGTATATAGAACTTATAATCAGACTCATGGATACATGGAAACTCTGGATGTGTTTGTGTGTGCACACACACATACCACATACATGTAGGTTTAGCATTTATAACACTACCTAGATTATATATATATATATATATATATATATATATATATATATCTAAAAACTGGAAACAACCCAAAAGGCCATTCAACAAATGATTATAAATCAAGGAATACCTATATAATGACATAATCCTCAGCAATAAAAATTACAAACAACTGGGGCACCTGGATGGCTCAGTCAGTTAAGCGTCTGACTTCGGCTCAGGTCATGATCTCTCGGTTCGGGAGTTCAAGTCCCACAGCTCAGAGCCTGGAGCCTGCTTCCGATTCTGGGTCTCCCTCTCCCTCTGCCCCTCCCCTGCTTGCACCAAATTGAATAAACATTTTTTTTTAATTTTTAATAAAAATATAAAATTAAATTGCAAACAACTGATACTTGCAACAGCATGAATCAATCTCAAAAAATCAGTTAAGCATCCGACTCTTGGTTTCAGCTCAGATCATGATCTCAAAGTTCATGGGTTCAAGCCCCACATCGGGCTCTGCACTGACAGCATGGAGTCTACTTGAGATTCTCTCTCTCTCTCTCTCTCTCTCTCTCTCTCTCTCCCTCCCTCCCCTTCCCTCCCTCCCTTCCTGCCCCTACCCCATTTGTGCACACGTGCTCTCTCTCCTCCAAAATAAATAAATTAATCTTTAAGAATCTTAAAAATAATTATGCTAAGTTGAAAGAACCCAAATAAGAGAGGACAAACTATATGATTCCATTTATATAAAAATTCTATAGCATGGAAATTAATCTATAGTAACAGAAAGAGGGTCGGCTGTTGCTTGGGGATAGACTCTATGAGCAGGAGGAAGTTTTTAGGGTTAAATGTTCATTATCTTCACTGCGGGTGGTTTCTCAGGTGAATACATAACTTAAAAGGAGTCAATGTGCCCATTTTCACATTGTGTACTCCAATTATACCTCAATATTTTTAAATGAGAAAGGTTTGGTTCAAGGAGAAGAGGGTCAAAATACAATGGAAGATATAATAATTGGTTCACTAGCAAGCTGGCATGGGTTACCAAGAACAAGCAGAAGTTATTGGACTGAAGTAAAAGGAACACTTCTACAGTAACAGGAGAGAAGAAGCGAAATGTGTGTGTATACAGGTAGATATGCTGGAAGTAAGGCAGCTTTCTCATCTGATCACTGTTACTTGATCTGAAGTTGGTAAAGTTTACCTGTTCAGAGTGGGGAGAGGGAGGTGAGGGAGAGAAAGAGACTTTAAAAAACAATAAGGAAAGCATTTCAGTTACTATTACTGCAGAATAAATTAAACTTAGTGGCATAAAATAGCAACCATTCGTTATGCTCGAGAATTCTGTGTGTCGAGCATATGGAAAGGACACCGCAGAAATAGCTTATTTCTACTCCAAAATGTCTAGGACTTGAGCAGTTCTCTTGAGAGAGGGATGTATGTCAATGACTGGGGCTTGAATCATCTGAAGGTTCACCCTCTCACATGTGTGAAAACAGATATTGGCTATGGTCAGGAACTCAGTTGGGGCTACTGGCTGGAACATCTTCATGCTTCCTGAAGTCTTTCCAAAGGCTGTCTGGGCTTCCTCACAACATAGTTTCTGATTTTAGACCTGAAGAAATTCTCCCAAGAGAACCAGATGGGAACTGCACTACCTTTTATGACCTACTTGAAAGCTGCTTCTTTAATAACATACCTGCCTAAATTTGAAAAGAGGTAACATAGATCCCACCTCTCTGATGAAAGGAACAGCAAAGTCCCACTGTTATATCAGCCAGAGGGATATTGTTGTGGCCATATTTGGAAGAATTCCACTTGGCAACACCAAGTTTGGAAAAGCCATTATATGTGGGAAAGTGAGGAGTAGTGAGTTATACACTGCCAGGCAGAGTGTAAGACCAACCTGAGGTTAGTGGTATCTAAATATAGTAGAACCATCTGCTCTACTCTGTGACTTTCTCCGGCAGTTCTCAGTTGCTATGGAACAAACACCAAGAAAGTCAAGAGCAGAGCTCATCAGGAGCAAGGGTTTGCCAGATGTGAAACACAAGAGGGAAAAGGGAATTTAGGAATGCTGGCAAGAGTGTATGAATCATAGAATTAAGATGTGCAAGAAGAAACTTTTAAAAATTGAGGATTCACAGATAATGAGACAATACAAAGAGTGCTTATTCTCATCAGCTGGCAAAGTTAATGACAATGACGACAACAACAACCAAAAAAACCACATTGGCAAGAATCATAGCAAGTATAGAACTAGGGGTGAAAACAGAAATCCTAAAGCCAGTCTACCCAATCCTTACCACTTATTTGCTTTGTAACTTTAAGCATGGCAAACTTTCTGTACCTCACTTTTCTTATCTGTAAAATGGCATAATGGTGCCTTCCTCCTGGAATCATTAGGAGTATCAAGTTTCTTATTATATGCCAAGCACTATTTTAAGTGCTTATTTAGTGCAACACTAAATAAGTATACTATTAGTATTAGAAAAGGCCAACATAATTCTTGGTACGTAATGGTTTTATCATATGCCTTCTGTAATTACACTTTTAAAACTGGCTATAGAGATGATGCTTAATAAAAGGGAAGGCTGAATGATTCTACTATTAAAGGATCCTTGTGCTACTAAGTTTAAATATGTACAGCTCAAATGTGCATGACCAACTCAGGAACTCCAGTTTTTATGGACATATGCTGGCCCTTTGTTAGGATTTGTTGTGCTTGATTTTTCTTACAGACAGTATTATGCTTGTCAGATAGCCTGAATTTGGTTAATTTCTAAGGCTTCTGCTTCTTAAATCCATTCCAGTCACATGTCACCTCCAAATTGTGTAAAGTAAGTTTAGTATCCAATGGTCCTGAGTGCCCCTATCAGTATCCAGATAGAAAGAATGTCATGAGTTCAGCTTAACGTTGTTTAATGTGAATAACTCTAGCACTTGATTTAGATGTTAAAATGGCAAGATAAATCTAAGTGATTTATGACTAAGATAACAGATCATCTTAATCCAGTTAAAGGTTTCATTAGTTCTTAATGCTGCATGATACCAGTACTGCCAAGGCTAATTTTTGGCTCAAATGAGTCCAAATGATGCACATGAAAAACAGATTTCCTGCCTGATTCCCATTTGGGGGCCACAAATTTGTTCTAATATCTCCTGTTTTTAAGTTGGATTTATTATACTACATATCTCAAGAAAGTAATGTCCAAGTATCCGTTTCATTTAAGTTTATTTATTTATTTTGAGAGAGAGAGAGAGAGCATGAGCAGGGGAGGGACAGAGAAAGAGGGAGAGAAAGGGAATCCCAAGAAGGCTCCTCGTTGTCAACACAGAGCCCAACATGAGGCTCAATCCCACAAACCTTGAGATCATGACCTGAGGTGAAACTAAGAGTAGGTTCCTTAACTGACTGAACCACCCAGGCGTCCCTGTCCAGGTATCTTTTTGAACATTTCTGTAATCCTTCCTGTAAGATACGGTACAATTCACTGGAAATTGGCAATTCATTTATCCTGAGAATCAGATTTATTCCGTGAGTTTCAAAAGAAGACAGACAACACTCCCCTTCCCCAACCTTGAATAATGAAATGCCTGTTGCTCCTAATATTCTCTACCCATGAATGAGGGAAAGCACACTAAAAATGAGGCACAGAAAACCTGTTAACTTCTAGTTACTATCCCAGCAGCAAAATCATACCAGTCTTCTAACCATATCATCCATTAAAAAATTTATTGACCACTTAAATATTTTCTAAAGCACTGCAAATGCTTCTTTCCCAATGACCTTCACATAGGCATCCCTTAACCATGCTGAACGGTATGTGTAAGAGGACACACAGTCTGTCTCCCCCATGTTACCAGGGAGGCCAAGAGGAAACAGACTCCCCAGTGCCCTGGTTGAAGGGGAGAAGAACATGAAAGCAGTAATTAATGAAGTCCACACAAAACAGACATGAAAGCAACATGCAAAAATGTGCACTGGGGCAAAACATCCTATTTCCAGATAAAGGAAAAGTACGAATATAGCTACAAACTGATAGATCACCATAATGTACCTAAAGAAATTCTATGACGTCCAGAAGGAGGCACAGTACAGAGAAATCATGCTTACCTGAGAACCAAAGAAGTAGAGAGGATCATCAGCTCATAGAAGCCTGGTTTAGGAAACATCTTGTGTAGCAAGCAACCCAAAAAAGCAACTTTTAGTGACCTAGAAAAAATGCCTACAAGTAGACAATGCTGATTTACATACACCACCTGGATGACAGTAATATCTCTCCCCAAAAATAAGTAAATTGGCATTTGCATCATTGCTGGAAACAGGTATTTGCAGTACGCTTGCAAAATCAGATTTCTGAGCCTGTGGTGTGGGTAACATCAGTCCAGGGGTCCGTCTTCCATCCTGCTGACTGTCTTGTTGTGCCACCCACACCAGTACACACCTTCCCATCTGGCCAGAGCCTGAAAATAGCTTCAGTGTCAAACCTTCCAAGAGGAAGGCTGTATCACAAAATTCGAAAGTCCAGTTTTTGTGGTTACTAACATCTCCTCTGTAGACTCCTATTTCCCCAAACATGCCCTAACAGGCATGTATTTACTGGGGCCTCCTCTTGCTCTTTTTTCTTCTGATGCTTCACCCATCTCACCCAATCTCATAGCCTTATGATCTTGGGGTTATCCACGATCCCAACAGGAAACAGGTGGCACACTCAAAGTGGGGCAAATCATGAAGGGTGTATCTAAAAAGAAGCTATTTACAAAGAAGTGGAGAGGATATGAGGGACCATCATGTGATAGTGTGGTAACTTCAGGCAGGGCAAAGAAGGAACCACCACCAACCCCAGACCTACAGGGACTAAGAGCATGATGAGTGGAATTTTGGAGAGGGCCCCTTTGAGAGAAGTGACTTTCTATTGAGGGACACAAACAGACCTAAGCAATCTCCAAGGGAAGGAAATAAGTACATAAATAAACTTGACCTCAGTCTCACAACTGCTCTCACTGATCTCCTTCTGGGGATCTTTGGGAGGAATTCCCTTTGGGTTTTTCACATTTCTTCACATCTTGGGAGCAGAGGCACTGACTGTCTTTGTTACAGACTACCTTTCCAAGGATGTCGGTATAGCACACAGTCTTGAAGATAAGCATTGTGTCTCCCTCAAGAGTCATTTAAAAGATGTAGGCTCTGAAAGCTCATGGGTTTCCTGTGCAGGTGCCACTGGCCCTCTTCACATTTTCTTGTGGATACATTAGGGGCTGGGGAACAGACACAGTAAAATTATTTAATTTTTTAATGTCTTTATTTTTAGAGACAGATAGTAAGCAGGAGAGGGGCAGAGAGAGAGGGAGACACAGAATCTGAAGCAGGCTCCAGACTCTGAGCTGTCAGCACAGAGCCCGAAGTGGGGCTTGAACCCATGGACTGTGAGATCATGACCTGAGTCAAGGTTGGATGCTCAACTGACTGAGCCACCCAGGTGCCCTTAAAACTCTGATACACTAGCTACTACTGTGCTATAAAAGGATACAGTTTTTTCTTTTTTTTTTTTGTTTTGATTTAAAGTTTTTATTTAAATTCTAGTTAGTTTCCATATATGGTAAAACTGTTTTCAGTGATTCATGACTTACATCTAACACCCAGTGCTCACCCCAACAACTGCCCTCCTTAATGCCCATCACCCATCTAGCCCATCCTTCCACCCACTCCCCTCCAGAAACCTTCAGTTTTTTCTCTATAGTTCAGAGTCTTATATGGTTTGCTTCCCTCTCTTTTTTATTCCCTTTCCCTATTTTCACTGGTTTTGTTTCTTAAATTCTACATATGAGTGAAATCATATGGTATTTGTCTTTTCTGATTGACTTACACTGCTTACAAATGGCAAGATTTCATTTTTTTGATGACTAAATGTTACACTACACACACCCACCCATATCTTCTTTTTAAAGTTCATTAATTTATTTTGAGAAAGAGGGAGAGAGGGGGTAAAGGTAGAGAGGGGAAGAGAATCCTAAGCAAGCTCTGTGCTGTCAGCGCGGAGCCTGACATGGGACTCAAACTCACAAACCATAACCTCATGACCTGAGCCAAAACCAATACTCAGAGTCTTAACTGACTGAGCCACCCAGGTGCCCCTCTACCGCATCTTCTTTATCCATTTATTTGTAGATGTACATTTGGTATTTTTCCATAAAATGCTGCTATAAACAATGAGGTGCATGTGCCCCTTCAAATCAGTATTTTTATAATAAGTGATATAGTTCTTTTTCACTGACCAGGAGTCCTGTGTCTTCTCAGCTTCTGTGGTGAATTGACTCATTTGCTCATAAGTAAAGCAAAATCTCAAGCTCTTCATAGTTTGTAACAGAGGTCCCTATGGGCAGAACCTAATCTGAAGTCAGAGGGCCGAGCTATCATCTGGCTAATTCAGAGGTCAGCCTTCTGGAGCGAGAAGAGGGAGAGAAGTGCATCTGAAGGGACAAGTGTAATGTATCCGCCACGTGATCTGACTCCTACTAACTGTCCAGTCTGTATCTCCAGGCTTGAAAACAAATATCCTGAGCTTCTGACCCATACATCTGATTGTTCCCTGGCTGTGCCATAGGCACCCAAATTCCAAGGTTTTCAATTTCAGGCAATGACACCATCAACCATCTGTGCAGCTGCCTAATCTGTGTTTTATTCTTAACTCATCCTTCTCACTCCCCAAATCTCACTTTGTCAATACAAATTTACCTCTAGCTTGTTCCTTGCTCTTCACCTCTGTGACCACCACCCTATGAGGCCAACACCATCTGCCTGTTGGAAGACATACCAGCTTATACTTTTTGCCTCATCATTGCCAGCTCCCCTTGAGTTCTCTCAATACTTTAGCCACCATGATATTCTTCCAGTTCCTCCTAGTAGCCCTGTGACCTCCCTTGATACATCTTTTATACACTGACTTCTCGTTTGGGAATAGTTTTCCTCCCCTCTTTGTGAGGGTAACTCTTGTTCATCCTTCAGATTTCTGATCAAGTGTTTCTTCCTTAGAGATGCCTCCCCCACAAGGGAATTGAGAGCAAAAATGAAGTATTGGGACTTCATCAAGATAAAAAGCTTCTGCATGGCAAAGGAAACAATCCATAAAACTAATAGGCAACTGACAGAATGGGAAAAGATAGTTGCAAATAACATATCAGATAAAGGGCTAGTATCCAAAATCTATAAGGAACTCACCAAACTCCACACGTGAAAAACAAACAATCCAGTGAAGAAATGGGCAGAAGACATGAACAGAACAGACACTTCTCCAAAGAGGACATCCAGGTGGCCAACAGACACATGAAATGATGCTCAGCATCCCTCCTCATCAGGGAAACACAAATTAAAACCACACTGAGATACCACCTCATGCCGGTCAGAGTGGCTAAAATGAACAAATCAGGAGACTATAGATGCTGGCAAGGATGTGGAGAAATGGGCATCCTTCTACACTGTTGGTGGGAATGTAAACTGGTGCAGCCCCTCTGGAAACCAGTGTGGAGGTTCCTCAAAAAACTCACAATAGAACTTCCCTATGACCCAGCAATAGCACTGCTAGGAATTTACCCAAGGGATACAGGAGTCCTGATGCATAGGGGCACATATACCCCAATGTTCATAGCAGTACTTTCGACAATAGCCAAATCATGGAAAGAGCCTAAGTGTCCATCAACTGATGAATGGATCAAGAAGATGTGGTTCATCTATACAATGGAATATTACATGGCAATGGGAAAGAATGAAATCTGGCCATTTGTAGCAACGTGGATGGAACTCGAGGGTGTTAGGCTGAATGAAATAAGTCAGGCCGAGGACAGATACCATATGTTTTCACTTATAAGTGGAACAGGAGAAACTTAACAGAGGACCATGGGGGAGGAGAAGGGGGAAAATAGTTGGGGAAAGGGAGGGAGGCAAACCATGAGAGACTCTTGAATACTGACAACAAACTGAGGGCTGATGGGGGTGGGGGAGGGAGGAAAGGGAGTGATGGGCATGGAGGAGGGCACGTGTTGGAATGAGCACTGAGTGTTATATGGAAACCAACTTGACAATAAACTATGAAAGAAAAAAAAGAGATGCCTCCCCCAAACCCTCAGCTAAGCCAGGTCTTTCTGTCCCCACCAGACTAAGTTCTCTATGAAGGTAGAAACCAATTTGTTCTTGTTCACCATGATAATGCCACCATGCTTCCACAGGGCAGTCTCCGGTATATATATATATATGTATATGTGTGTGTATATATATATATGTATATATATATGTCACATGGATGAGTACAATGAAACACAGTGGCCCAGATCACAGTCAAATAAAGCACCTGTCAAATACGCCTACTGTGTCAGGGCTGACTAGGTCCATAAAACATTTCTATGTGCAAGTAACTCACCTAATATAACAATAACGTTGGATCAGAGGATCTCCTTTCGAACTGCTTGGGAATTTTTAGCAAAGTGGGAAAGTTACCAAAGAAATACCCTCAAGTGTGTGAAATATAGACCAGATAACTTTTAAGTGTTCATTGTGCTGAAATGAAAATTTGCTATCCAAATATTTTTCATGGTCTTCTTGACATTTTTCAAATGTAAAACATCACTTTAAAACAACATAGGTGACATCTCCCCTAGAGCAATTTGAACCTCAATTACTGTAGCAGAAATAGGAATGGTAATTATAACTATCCCTGAGACATTTTCATTCCTATTCCAAAGCATTTATTCTCATCCACAACATCCAACCTTTGACTTTCTGGTTTTAATATCATTTTTTACACTTAAAAAGAAATGTATAAAATGAAAAACAAGGACTCTAGCTCCACATGAGTAGGAATACAATATAATACAATTTATCCATCACTACATTACTGCTCCAAGAACAAGAACACTTTCATTTCCTCACTTTTATCTACAAAGGGACAGTGTTAACATTTCATGAACACAAACATTGGTATTTTCACTCCCTATTTAGAGAAATGTGACAAAGAGTCTATTCCCCTTAATGCCAGGCGGAGGTTTTATTTTTCTAGACAGTCCCACCAATTCCAAAGGCAAACACCTGAATAAAGCATCAGAAACACATCTTTCCACCTGTCTTCAAATGTTCAGTTCTGGGTCAGCAACCCCAAGTGAGCTCTGCCACCAGCTAGGATGTAAAAAAAAAATTCCATGAAGCTTTTTAATGTGGGGAGAGGGCATTCATACTTCTTCATATGCTTAGTTTGACTGGGCTGTTCTTTGACCAGGTTTTTTAGGATACCTTTTTAAAAAATGTTTATTTATTTTCAAGAGAGAGAGAGACAGAGCAGGAGAGGGGCAGAGGATGAGAGGGAGGCAGAGAATCCAAAGCAGGCTCTTGGCTCTGAGCTGTCAGCACAGAACACGATGCGGGGCTCAAACTCACTAAATGGTGAGATCATGACCTGAGCCAAAGTCAGACGCTTAACCAATGGAGCTACCCAGGTGCTCCTTTTGGACATCTTTTATATGTTTTTTGTCACAGCTGAAGCTGTTATGGATAGGAGAGGATCAGCAACAACAAACCTACAACTGATTTTCCTGATGCTTTTCTTTACAACCCTTTTTCTACCCGAATAGTGGGGAGAGGGGCTCTGGAGTCACAGAACAGTATAATAAAGACACAATGTATAATAAGTATACAACAGTATAATAAAGACTAAAGGAGGGATGTGGGTGGTACCTGACTTTTGCCCCTGACCTGTTACCATATAATCTTTAACTCAGTTTCCAAAATAATAATAAAAAAAAAATGTGTGTTAACTCTAGGTCTTTTAAGCTATGTGATTTCTTTTTAAGATTTTTAAAAGTTTATTTATTTATTTTTGAGAGAGAGAGAGAGACATCAAGGAAGGGGCAGAGAGAGCGAGGGAGATACAGAATCTGAAGCAGCTCCAGGCTCTGAGCTGTCAGCACAGAGCCCCACGCAGGGCTAAAACTCATGAACCATGAGATCATGACCCAAGCTGAAGTCAGACACTGAACCAACTGAGCTACCCAGGCACCCCTAAGCTCTGTGATTTCTATTATCATAAAGTGACAGAGAGAGAGAGAGAGAGAAAATCACTTCTTTCTAAAGTGGAACTTAGAACTGTTTTTTTTTGTTGTTGTTGTTGTTTTTAAAGTTTTTATTTATTTCTAGGAGAGAGAGAGAGAGACAGCGTGAGCAGGGGAGGGTCAGAGAGAGGGAGTCACAGACTGAAACAGGCTCCAGGCTCTGAGCTGGCAGTCAGCACAGAGCCCGACGCGGGGCTCGAACCCACGAACCGCGAGATCATGACCTAAGCGAAAGTCGGACGCCCAACCGACTAAGCCACCCAGGCGCCCCTAGAACTGTTTTTATGCCTGAAAGTTTCTCATGATACTTGGCTTTAAAAAATAATAAGGATGAGGTAGCTTTATGCAAAAGACTAATCCGTAGGAATCAATAAAAAACCATTTTTGGGGGGCGCCAGAGTGGCTCAGTCGGTTAAGCCTCCGACTTCGGCTCAGGTCATGATCTCACGGTTCGTCGGTTGGAGCCCCGCGTTGGGCTCTGTGCTGACAGCTCAGAGCCTGGAGCCTGTTTCAGATTCTGTGTCTCCCTCTCTCTCTGACCCTCCTCTGCTCACGCTCCCTTTCTCTCTCTCAGAAATAAATAAAACATTTTAAAAAACCATTTTTGGTTTTATTTCATTATAGCCATTGATAAATACACAGAAAAATAAAAGCAAATTCTAAAATGCTCATCAGCAAACATCAATCTACAGCATGAGTTATTTTTATAATGTTTTGCTTGCTCAAGTCAATTTGCTTGCTATCAAACTAGAAATTCACACTGGGATCAAGGTAGGAATTCTTGTCTAAAATTTAGGTGCTATAATACAAAGTGCATTTATACAAATGTTAACAAATATTTGAATCAAATTACTCATAGCATGTTTCAGGGACTAATTAACTATTCCACATCTACACATTACTTTCACACCAAGTATCTTTATGGGGTTAATAGCTTAGAAAGAACACATGAGTACAGGGTACGGAAAGTAATACCGTAAGGCCCCTAACTCTGTAGGATCCACAGATGGTATCAGGCAAGCACAGAGCACGAAGCTAATGATTAGAAGTTGGTCATATAGATATAGGTATTCCAGATCTAGCCCCAAACAAAAGGTTCACTGAGTGGCTGTCTGGCTAGTTGAAATAAACCTCAGTCTGTATGCCAACAAATATCCAAAGTTTACTCTTTTGTAAAATTATAAAATTTTAAAAATTAGTGAGGAGCCCAGGACAGCCTCCTTCTCTATGGGCTATACTATTAATATTTACCATATGGGAGACTAAAACTAAGAAATCTTTTAAGTATTTATTAATTTTAAAATAATAAGAAATCATATTGGAAGACAGATAACAATTTATATGAAAAATAATATTGTAAAACAAAAAATGATACAACTGGCAGTGTTTCACACATTTTGCCCATTTCTTTATGTCTGGCTTAACAAGAAATGACTGCAATTTTCTATGTGTTTCTGCATTTGATCCATTGCAAATTTGTTGCTCAGGTTGAAGCATATGAAAGAAAAATAATTTGGTCTGGTCCAGATATATAGTTTGAAAGCAAGGGATTTTGACCTTTCATTCAGTTGTAAGTATTCTACATAAACCCTATGAATGAATATAAAACTAAGTTTATGATAATTTGTTAGATTTTAAAAAGTAACTTGCTGGGCGCCTGGGTGGCTCAGTCGCTTAAGTGTCCCACTTCGGCTCAGGTCATGATCTCACGATTCATGGGTTCGAGCCCCGCGTCTGGCTCTGTGCTGACAGCTAGCTCAGAGCCTGGAGTTTGCTTCAGATTCTGTACCTCCCTCTCTCTCTGACCCTCCCCTGCTCACCTGTCTCTATCTATCCCTCAGAAATAAATTTTTAAAAAAAATTTTTTAAAAACGCAACTTGCTGATCGATATGCAGTACAACTTTTTTTTTTTTTTTTAAGTAGGCATCATACCCCAGTGTGGAGCACAAAGGAGGGTTTGAACTCATGACCCTGCGATCACGACCTGAGCTGAGAACAAGAGTCAGATGCTTAACCGACTGAGCCACCCAGGCATACCTGTAGAGCATCTTCTGATTTTTGAAAAAGAAATGTTCAAGGGTGCCCTTCTCCTCCCCTTCCTCTTCTTCTTCCCTTACAAATGCCAAAGTCCCATCCCAGAAAATCTGCTTCACCAGAGTGGAACTTGGGAACTTTATTAAAGTTTCTCGTTCAAGATTGAGAGAATAGAGATAGCTGTAAATGGAGGCTACTTAAATGAACAGGTCAAGTAAATAGCACTGTTATTGGCTATTGATGTAAAAATATACATCCAAATTCTAGCTCCAAGGAGAAAGACATTTAGATTCTCCATTTGGTTACTAAACCTATAATCTCGTGTCAATTGGAAATGCAGTACACACAACTTGAAGGAATTTTTAGTTTCTGACTCTTGATAAAAGACAGTATAGAATCATACAACTCATGCATTGACTAAAACATACTTGTTGAACACCTCTAGGTCCCAAGCACTGTGCTGGATGGTGGAGAGAATAAAATAGGCACCAACTAGAACTAATCCTCCTAAACTTAGTCCTCCTAAAATGAAGACTCTTTGTGTACTTTGTCACAGATGAAGTATTAACTGACTCAAGACAACAAATGTATGTACAGAATATTCTCTTGAGCTATAAAGTACACTAACACATTTCTTTGCAAATATATAACAGAATATTCACTGGATTCACGGTCAATCTGTTTTCTGACCCAAAGAACACAGAATTTCAACAGTTGGTCTGAGATTCTCTCCAGATATGCGCTAAATATTAATGTTTTTGGCTATAAATTTAAAAATTAACGTGATAGGCAAGTGGCGGCAGTGGCACAGGCGGTGGCAGTGGCCACCCTGAATCTGCTAAGTTCCCCGCATGTGCAGCGCAGAGGCCTTCGATCCCAGGTTGTATCGCTGCTTGACCCTGGGGGATCTGAGGCTGCGACACTTCCCCCTGCTCCCACTCAACCCCCAGCAGCAGGGAAGCAGCGACCTGCAGGACTCTTTTGGGTGGTATTAACAAAGCCCACTGGGACCTGGAAATAAAGTGGGGCGTGGGGCATAGAACTCAGCCCATGTTGGTTATGTCCTCCGCACAGGGAGATCGGTCCCAAAGGAGTGATTTGCACCGCTTGATTGAGAAGGGACTGGGGCAACGCCATTCTTCTCCCCACAACCACCAAGGCGAGGTCCCAGGGAGTGGCCAGAGGGACACAGTGGAGGCAAGACCTGCCTACACCAAACCATGCCCATCCCAGCCAGAGAACTGTTCTGTTGTTGTTCTTGTTCTTGTTCTTGTTTTTACCTGAGCCTGGGATTGCGTGCTTACTGGTTTTGTCTGTACGTTTGTGTACCTTTGTTCCTTGTGGTTGTCTGCTTTCTTTTTCCAGGGCTACCTCAGGAAACAAGCCAAAGTACACATGGTGGAAAGTCTCAGATACCGCTACGAGTAGGAAAACAAAATAACCAAATGCTCAACAAGAGAAACCAAGAGACACCATTCAAAGAACACTTCCTGAATGGACAGGCCCTGAACATTCAAAGAGCCCTCTTTAATACAGCAGAACTCGCAGGCACAGAGTGTACAACAAGCTTTTAAAAGTAACAAGAGATAGAAAACTAACCAAAATGACGAAATGGAAGAACTCTCCTCCAAAGAAATTCCAGGAAGAACTGACAGCTAGAGAACTGCTCAAAACAGATATAAGCAACATAACTGAACAAGAATTTAGAACAATAATCATAAAATTAATCACTGGGTTTGAAAAAAGCATGGAAGACATCAGAGAAACTATTGCTACAAACACAATGGAGCTCAAAAATAGCTATGATGAGTTTTAAAAAATGCTATAAATGAGATAGACAATAAAATGGAGGCGTCCAATGCACAGATTGAAGAGGCAGAAAGGAGAATAAGTGATTTAGAAGACACCATTATAAAAAAAGATGAAGCTGAGAAAAAGAGAGACAAACTGATCCAGGAACATGAAAGAAGAGTTTGAGAGCTCAGAGATACAATCAAATGGAAAAATATCCATATCATAGGAATCCCAGAAGAGGAAGAGAGAGGGAAAGGTGCTGAAGGAGTCCTGGAACAAATTATAGCAGAGAACTTCCCCAACCTGAGGAGGGAAGTAGTTGTTGAAATTCAAGAGGCACAGAGAACTCCCTTCAGACGTAACTTGAATCAATCTTCTGCACGACATATCATAGTGAAAATGGCAAAATATAAGGACAAAGGGAGAATTTTGAAAGCAGCTAGGGAGAAAAGGGCCCTAACACACAAAGGGAAACCTATTAGAGTGGTGACAGACCTATCTCCTGAAACTTGGCAGGCCAGAGAGGAATGGCAGGAAATATTGAATGTGATGAACAGAAAAAATATGCAGCCAAGAATCCTCTATCCAGCAAGCCTGTCATTCAGAATAGAAAGAGATATAAAAGTCTTTCCAAATAAACGAAAATCGAAAGAATCTGTCACCACTAAACCAGCCCTACTAGCAATCCTGAAGGGGACTCTCTGAGGGAAGTGTTGCAAGGAACGCAAGATACTAGAGACACCACCACAAGTATGAATCCTACAAACGACACAATGACTCTAAACCCTACAAACGATACAATGACTCTAAACCCATATATTTCAATAATAATACTGAATGTAAATGGGCTGAATGCTCCAATCAAAAGACATAGGGTAGCAGAATGGATATAAAAAAAAAAAATCCAACTATTTGCTGTCTACAAGAAACGCATTTTAGACTGGAGGACACCTTCAGGTTAAAAGTAAGGGGATGGAGAAATATATATCATGCTACAGGAAGTCAAAAGAAAGCTGGAGTAACTATACTTATATCAGACAAGCTGGTCTTTAAATTAAAGACAGTAACAAGGGATGAAGAAGGGCATTATATAATAACCAGAGTCTATCCATCAGGAAGAACTAACAATTATAAATGTCTATGCACCGAATATGGGAGCACCTAAATATTTAAAACAATTAATCACAAACAGAAACAAGCTTATAGATAAGAATGTGCTAATAGCAGGGGACTTTAATACTCCACTTACAGCAATGGATAGATCAACTAGACAGAAAATCACTAAAATAACAACGGACTTGAATGATACATTGGACCAGATGGATCTGACAGATATATTTAGAACTCTACATCCTGAGGCCATTGAATTCACTTTCTTCTCAAGTGTTCTTGGTACATTCTCCAAGATAGATCACATACTGGGACATAAAGCAGCCCTCAATAAATATAAAAGAATTGCGATCATACCATGCACACTTTCAGATCACAATGCTATGAAACTCAAAATCAATCACAGGAAGAAGTCTGGAAAACCTCCAAAATCATGGAGGTTAAAGAACACCCTACTAAAGAATGAATGGGCCAATCAGGCCATTAGAGAAGAAATTTAAAAATATATGGAAACAAATGAAAACAAAAAGGCAACAATCCAAACTCTATGGGAAGTCCCAAAGGCAGTCCTAAGAGGAAAGTGCATTACACTCCAGGCCTATTTCAAGAAATTAGGAAAAGTGCAAGTGCAAAATCGAACAGCTCACCTAAAGCAACTAGAGGGAGAGCAACAAGAGCACTCCAAACTCAGTAGGAGAAGAGAAATAATAAAATTCAGGGCAGAAATAAACAATATAGAAACCAAAGAAACAGTTGAACAGATCAATGAAACCAAGAGTTGGTTTTTCGAAAAAAATATTCAAAATTGACAAACCTCTAGCCACGCTTCTCAAAAAGAAAAGAGAGAGCAGTCAAAAAGACAAAATCATGAACAAAAATGGACTGATTACAACCAACCCCTCAGAAATACAAGCAATTATCAGGGAATACTATGAAAAATTATATGCCAACAAATTAGACAACTTAGAAGAAATGGACAAATTCCTAAACATACACTCACTGCCAAAATTCACACGGGAAGAAATAGAAAATCTTAACAGACCCATAACTAGTGAAGAAATCGAATCCGTTATCAAAAATCTCCCAACAAATAAGAGCCCTGGACCAGATGGCTTCCCTGGGGAATTCTACCAGATATTTAAAACAGAATTAATACCCATTCTCCTCAAGCTATTCCTAAAAATAGAAATCGAAGGAAATCTTCCAGACTCATTTTATGAAGCATTGCTTTGATTCCCAAGCCAGACAGAGATCCAGCAAAAAAAAGAGAACTAAAGGCCAACATCGCTGATGAAAACAGATGCAAAATCCTCAACAAAATATTTACAAATTGAATCCAATGACACAGAAAAAGAAATATCCACCAAGATCAAGTGGGATTCACTCCTGGGTTACAGGGCTGGTTCAATATTTAAAAATCAATCAATGAGATACATCACATTAACAAAAGAAAAGATAAAAACCATATGATCCTGTCGATAGATACAGAAAAAGCATTTGGCAAAATACAGCATCCCTTCTTAATAAAGGCTCTCGAGAAAGTTGGGATAGAAGGAACTTACTTAAACATCATAAAAGCCATCTATAAGAAGCCCTCAGCTAACATCGTCCTCAACGGGGAAAAACTGAGAGCTTTCCCCCTGATATCAGGAACAGAACAGGGATGTCCACTCTCACCACTGTTGTTTAACATAGTGACAGAAGTCCTAGCATCAGCCATCAGACAACAAAAGGAAATAAAAGGCATCAGAATTGGTAAGGAAGAAGTCAAACTCTCACTTTTCACAGACGACATGATACTCTATATAGAACACCCGACAGACTCCACCAGAAGCCTACTAGAGCTGATCCATGAATTCAGCAAAGCTGCAGGATACAAAACAACGTACAGAAATCGGTTGCATTTTTATACACCAACAATGAAGCAACAGAAAGAGAAATCAAGAAACTAATTACATTCACAATTGCACAAAAAACCATAAAATACCTAGGAATAAACCTAAACAAAGATATAAGAGATCTGTATGATGAAAACTATAGAAAACTTATGAAGGAAATTGAAGAAGACACGAAGAAATGGAAAAACATTTCATGCTCATGGATTGGAAGAATCAATATAGTTAAAATGTCATTACTACCCAAAGCAATCTACACATTCAACGCAATCCCAATCAAAACTGCACCAGTATTCTTCCCAAAACTATAACAAACCATCCAAAAATTTGAAGAAGAAAACCAAAACGGGAGGCATCACCATCCCAGACTTGAGCCTCTACTACAAACCTGTCAAAATCAAGACAGTACGGTATTGGCACAAAAACAGACACATAGACCAATGGAATAGAATAGAGAACTCAGATTTGGACCCAAAAGTGTACAGCCAACTAATCTTTGACAAAGCAGGAAAGAGTATCCAATGGAGAAAAGACAGCCTCTTTAACAGATGGTGCTGGGAGAACTGGACAGCAACATGCAGAAGAATGAAACCAGATCATTTTTTCACACCATACACAAAAATAAACTCAAAATGGATAAAGGACCTGAATGTGAGACAGGAAACCATCAAACTCCTAGAGGAGAAAGCAGGAACAACCTCCTTGACCTCAACCGCAGCAATTTCTTACTTGACACATCCCCAAAGGCAAGGGAATCAAGAGCAAAAAATGAACTCTTGGGACCTCATCAAGATAAAAAGCTTCTGCATGGCAAAGGAAACAATCCATAAAATAGGCAACTGACAGAATGGGAAAAGATAGTTGCAAATGACCTATCAGATAAAGGGCTAGTATCCAAAATCTATAAGGAACTCACCAAACTCCACATGCAAAAAACAAACAATCCAGTGAAGAAATGGGAAGAAGATATGAACAAACATTTCTCCAAAGAGGACATCCAGATGGCCAACAGACACATGAAACGATGCTCAGCATCCCTCCTCATCAGGGAAACACAAATCAAAACCACACTGAGATACCACCTCATGCCGGTCAGAGTGGCTAAAAGGAGCAAATCAGAGGACTCTAGATACTGGCGAGGATGTGGAGAAACGGGCACCCTCCTACACTGTTGGTGGGAATGTAAGCTGGAAACCAGTGTGGAGGTTCCTCAAAAAACTCACAATAGAACTCCCCTATGACCCAGCAATAGCACTGCTAGGAATTTACCCAAGGGATACAGGAGTGCTGATGCACAGGGGTACATATACCCCAATGTTCATAGCAGCTTTCTCGACAATAGCCAAAACATAGAAAGAACCTACGTGTCCATCAACAGATGAATGGATCAAGAAGATGTGGTTTATCTATACCATGGAATACTACATGGCAATGAGAAATAATGAAATCTGGCCATGTGTAGCAACATGGTTGGATCTTGAGGGTGTTATGCTGAGCGAAATAAGTCAGGCAGAGAAGGACAAATACCATATGTTTGCACGTATAGGAGGATTAGGAGGAACCTAACAAAGGACCGTGGGGGAGAAGGAGGGGAGAAATAGTGGGGGAGAGGGAGGGAGGCAAACCATGAGAGACTCTTGAATGCTGAGAACAAACTGAGAGCAGATGGGGGTGGAGGATAGGGGAAGAGGGGTGATGGGCATGGAGGAGGGCACTTGTTGGGATGAGCACTGGATGTTCTATGGAAACAAACTTGACAATAAACTATTAAAAAAATTAAAAAATTAAAAAACCAATTGATATAATTCTCCATGTTAATAAAATTTAAAGTAAACAATGCATATCAACTCAAAAATAAATAAATTTTTAAAAAATTAACATGATAAAGATATTAATCTAAATACTGCAAAATTGTGCCACCTAGTCAATATCTAAGATAGAAGCAATGATTTAAAATATTTTCCTAAAATTCTCTTCTTTGTAAGGTTATATTTAACTTAGTTCCATTTAAAATATTTTTTTAATGTTTCCATATGCTCTTTATAGCAAGTGATTAAAAAACAAAAAACTTCAGGGGTGCCTGGCTGTCTCAGTCATTTTAAGCATTTGACTCAATTTCGGCTCAGGTCACAGTCTCGCATTTTGTGGGTTTGATCCCCAAGTCAGACTCAGTGCTGACAGTGCTGAGCCTGCTTGACTCTCTTTCTCCTCTCTCTCTACCCCTCCCTCCCTCTCTCTCTCACTTTCTCTCAAAATGAATAATTATCTAAAATAAATAAAACAACAAACCTCAGTGTAATGTCATTGTAATTACTCACCCTACTGCTGCCTTCAATGTTTCCATTTTTCAGATATGCAATATCACTACATTTCTTTATCACTGTGCAGTGGCATACATGCCTCCCAGAACATGCCTCTTTGGTATAAGGATTATTTTGAGCTCAAAGAAGATAATCAAGACCCAGCAGACTGCAGAAAATCCTCTTACCTCTCCCTTAAATGCCTAAAAGAAAGAGGACCTGTCTCAGATATTACCAGAGATAATTTTTTCACTTAAGAGACTTATCTACCATGTGAAAGCAATCATCTGATTACCAAGGAATTTTATCATCTTCTCCTCTCATCTCCCTGTGAATTGCATCTCCCACTATGAAGCCGTGGTACCCTCAACTTTTCCTTAGCTCAGGATGGCATATAAGCCTCCACTGCCTGGCTACCTTGGAGTCTCCTATCTTTGTGGGGCTAGGGTAAAGTTCCAATAATTTTTCCTTCCTTCCACATATTTATCTAAGCAATTCTTGTTTCATTCTTTTTTTCTCTTAAATCATGAGCTCCTTATAATTCTTGGTGCTTTTTTCTGATTCCTTCTCGATTTCTGAAGCTAATAAAGTATTTGGTACTTAACACGCTATGTTTCTTTAAGACTCAGGTAAGAGTTACAATCACCCTGTCCTATGTCGTGTTATTTCTGTCTCTAAGACAAACTATCATATCTAAGCTTCATGATGCTAAGTGTTCATTTTTTAATCTACTCTTGGGTCCTTTCTGGCAGCTTTCTCACATAGGATAATATCTATGTGATTGGTTTGCTTCAAGTCAACACAAATTAAAATGATGTATCCAGTGTCTAATTCAATGTTCTCTTCTCTGATGTGTGCATGAAGGACACACATGTACTTAGGGAACAGGGAAATAAAGGACAAACATTATGATTCCCTTACTGAAAAAGAACTGAATAGTGTTTTAAGAAACATTTTGGCATATGCTTAAAAGATTGGGGTGGGCTATTAGTTATTTTTTTTTAACAGTGTGGTACACTACACATTGAATATATTCTTCTCTCTATTACATTACCTAAAACGGCGGAATATCACGTCCTATGCATAAAAAGAGCCTTTGATTCAACTGCAGGGGAATAACTATTGAACTCACAGCCTAATATTGGTTCTACTATTAATTAATTGCCTATCATCAGTCTCGTGCTATACCAGATATATAAATAAAGATGACAAAGTTGTTTCTATCAACAAGGAAATGCAGGAAAGAGAAGGCAGTACTAGCACAGAGCTCAGACTCAAGTCAAATGTGGCTTTTATGCTCTTTAGCTATTTGATTTTGCACGCATTCCTGAACATTGCTCACCCTAAGTTTCCCACTCAGAGGCTCAGAAAACACACAAAGCTAAATCGAATGCCTCCTATTTACTACTTACTTGAGGTTAGCGTTTCCTATCATTAAGTGATTTACATAAATTATCTCATTTAATTGTGATTTTTCCCGGGAAGCTAGGGAGGGTCAGAGTATTAGGTCACACAGTAAGAAAACAACAGACTTGGGATTGGAACAGTTTTATCTCCGATCTTAGGCTGTTTCCTTCTGTTTTAAGTTTGTTTTAAGATACACCAACAAAGGGTTTTACATGTTAAGTTGTTCTCAATGGCATATGATGAAAACCACTGGTCTTTATAGGTCTACCTTCCACCATTCTCAACCCCCAGAGTTAATATCCTAGAAGTCTTTGAGCTGTCTCTCTCTTGGCATTTATCTCTGCATCAGTAAATAATCACATTTATGGTACACTACTTGACTGGTGTGGACAGGAAGGAGCAGCCAAGGGGGAGAGAGATTAACTATTGTTTTTCACAATGAAAGATGAGACTCTATCACCATCTCTATACCTTCCACACTTCCACACCATATCTATTGTTCTCTAGTCTCCCATCCTCCCCAAAGAGTAATACACTCTATTCAGTGTTTACATCATCATGACCATTTAACTTCTGTGCCATAGTACACCTTGGTTATATTTTTCTTGCACAACCTTGTTTTCTTCAGATTTAATAAATCTTCTAGTGTCCCAAGTGCTTAGCATTAATCTATTTCCACTCCTCTCCGATTCTCTAAATCTTTCTGTACCCAAATATGCCAAAAGTATTCTTTTTTGTCACTTTCCTCTACTGGAGACATCACTCCCAGAGTTTTCTGAACCATTCCACTCAATAGAGTGACCCTCTGTACTGATTACCAGTCTGCATCCTGTGTACTCTCTTCATCTCTCCCTTGAGTTGGATTTCTTATTCCCCAAATCCCATTAATTGCTCTTTCTCCATGTACTCTCTTATTTTAATGGAGCACCTTCCCTTGTGGCTTTCCAAGAAAGAGTTCTTAGGAGTTAAAATGTTCTTTTTTTTAAGGTGTACTTGCTTATTTTTGAGAGAGACAGAGAAAGTGAGCAAGGGAGGGGCAGAGACAGAAGGAGAGAGAGAATCCCAAGCAGGGCTTGGGACTCGAACTCACAAACCTGAGCTGAAATCAAGAGTTGGACGCTTAACTGACTGAGCTACCCAGGCACCCCAAGAGTTAAAATGTTTTAAAGGCCTTGTATGTTTGAAAATATCCTGGTGTTTCCACACTTGATTGGTAGTTTTTCTGGGTATACAATTTTCAGTTGGATATTGTTTAATCCTCAAAATTTTGGAGACATTACTCCACTGTTTTCCAGCCTCCATTTGCTGTGAGGAGCTCTGAAGCTCTTCTGATTTCCAATCTTGTTATATAATCCCATCACCACCCCCCTCCTTCATGGTGCTTCTAGGACCTTCTATTTGTCTCCAGGGTTCTGTTTCATGCTATGCCTTGGTAGGAGTCTGCTTTCATCTGCTATTCCAGGAAATTCAATTGTTTGATTCTAGAAATTTTTCTTGAATTCATTTTTAATGTTTTTCTCCTTTCCATTTTCTCTGTTTTTCAGATATGGTATCTCCACTACTGAGTTTCTCAGCTGACTTTTCTTTCCAGTTTCCCATACGTATATACAAATTTCCATGAGTTTTTCCTGAATATTCCTTCAAAAACTGTATCTTGTTCTTCCTTCACAGATCCAATATTTTCTTTTATGCCCAACAATAGTAATGATCAACTTCTGTAAGCTTTCATTTTCCTGAGTAGCTTCTTACAGGTTTTACAGTCATCTTGTGAGTTTTGTTTTGAAGTCTTTTATCTTAGTCACTCCCTCACATGTCTGTTCATTATTGCCTATATTCTTATATGTTAAAGGGTGCCTGGAAATTCTGTGGGATGTTCAACCATGACCTTTATACAAGGGGATCTGGCTCTTCTTTTATTAGAGAAACCCCGGCATCAGTATCTTTAACTATTTGCTCTCAGGCTTGTCAGAAGTCCCAGAAAAATAATCTTCCAATCACTCAAGTTTTGTAAGCCCAGTGGCAAAAGAGGTCTGCAGGAGAAGAGAATCTCAATATTCATTCATATACAACATCTCATTTAATATCTATGTTTCAGTCTGGCCCTCTTCCCTCCTATGTGCCTAGTTCATCAACACCTTGTTCCTTACCTACAAAGAAAAATCAGCTTACAGTTGGCTTGGAGTAGGCATAGTGTTTAATGGGAGGGAGAAACGGATCCATTAAGAATCTTCCAGTCAGCTCTCTTGGTTTTAATGTTG